>NC_069783.1:142837072-143140517 GCF_027406575.1 Nycticebus coucang
TGGGGAGGATTTAGTTTGCTATTTGTGCCCCATGATCTCTCAGAAAAACAACCTCAGGCCCAACTGGCAGCTGGGAAAGCTGGTTTCCAAGATCAAGGAGCTGGAGCCCCATCTGACAACTATTCTACAGATGAACCCAAGGATGCAGAAATTCCATGGTAAGGACTCTGTGACCCCTGCCCCCTTCCCACTACAGGTCCAGGAAGACTCATCTGTGGGATGGGCTCTCCTTTCCATGTAGGGATCAGCTGATGCCTGATGCTAAAAATGAGATGCTCCTCTGGCTTCAGTGGTTCTCAGCCCTGACAATACATAGAATCATCTGATCTTTAACAAAACGTTCCTATATTTATGTCATGGATTGGACAAGAGAGTCTCAAAATGTAGCTTGCTCAGATTACCTGAGGATCTTGTTAGAATTTGGATTCTGAACTAGGAGATTTCAGATTTGATGACCCTGCTGTCTTGGATCACATCAAACTTAGAGTAGCAAAACGTTGAGCAATTGAATCTGAATTTCTCTCTGGCTGTAGTGCTCCTGAGTCTAATGCTAATACCCCCTGGTAATTCTAATGAACAGTGAATGTTGGCACCATTGCACTAAATGGGCTTTCGCCAGCCTTGGGACGAGTTTGGTATGGAGCACCGCGGATGGGGGTGGTGTTTCAATGGGTGTGGGGAGAGCTGCAGAATCTGGTCTCCTCATCTAAGCACCATGGGCTTCAACAGGGGCCTTTGCTACAGAAAATACTATCCGACTCCATGACTCTGGAGGGAAAGCACATTTAAATGAAGAGATTATGGACTGCCTGGGCAAAGAATTGCAACTATAAAGAAAGGCGGGTTCCTGTGAAATTCCCCACACTGTTGAGTTCTGTGCAGTATCCTGTCTGATACCCACAATTTCCAGTCATTTACCTACCAACATCTGGCCTTCTTCTTGAAACATAGAGCACAGATTCACTCTGTCCAAGCCAGTTTTCTAACTCTCTTCCTCCTTCCTTGTCAATGTCCACTCATCTTATTTAATCCACTAATTCATCATCAGAGATCAGTCACCCAATGTCTTGTTTTAACCTATGAAATCTACATTGGTGATTGCATTTGTCTTTTGACTTGAAATATAATGTGTTCTGTCGTTTTTTTTTTTCATAATTTTCCAGTGTATTAATTTCTGTAGGCCAGATCACACCCTTCCTTTTCTTCCTCCATTAAAATTGGCAGCTTCACCTTTCAGTCACATACCCATCCCTCAAAATGTTCATTCATTTTCATCTGCTGCACTTACACCAGACAATAGATAAATTATGTCTACTAACTTTTAAATACCTGTTTGTTTCTTTCTTAAATTTGTGCCCATTACCAATGTTTTGCTTAAGGCTTCATCTCCCAGAGTATGGAAAATCATCTCCCATCTAGGTCCCCATTCCTTCTTGTGGCCATGGGTCCTTTTAACGTGCAGGAATGGTACTTCTGCCCGCATATTTTCATCTGCAGAGATATCCCATCTCCTGTCAGAACTGTGAATGATGTCTAAACCAATTTGTTTAGAAACATGGAGAACGAAAGCCTGGAATCCTGCTCTAGATACTATTTTTAAAATTAGATCATCACTGTGTACAGTACTGCATTTGTGGGGTACAATGTGCTGATTTTATATACCATTTGGAATGTTTACGTCAAACAGGTTAACATAGCATTCACCTCACTTATTTAATTGTTGTGTTTAGACATTTATATTCTGCCATTAATATATTTGACATGTACACTTGCAATATGCACAGTAGGTGAGATTCCACTGATTACTCTCCTTCCACCCGGCCACCCCCTCCCTTGCCCTCCTCTTCTCTCCTTCTCTCTGGGCTATAATTGTGTTTTATCTTTTGTATGAAAGTGTGGGTGATTACATATTGATTTCATAATAGTATTGAGTATATTGGGATTTTTTTTTTCCATTCTTGAGATGCTTTACTAAGAAGAATATGCTCTAGCTCCATCCAGGTAAACATAAAAGAGGGAAAGTCTCCATCTTTTTTTTTTTTTTTTTTGAGACGGAACCTCAAGCTGTCGCCCTGGGTAGAGCATCACAGCTCACAGCAACCTCCAACTCCTGGGTTCAAGCGATTTTCCTGCCTCCGCCTCCCAAGTAGCTGGGACTACAGGCATCTACGCCTGGCTGTTTTTTTGGTTGCAGCCATGATTGTTGTTTGGCGGGCCCGGGCTGGATTTGAACCCGCCAGCTCAGGTGTATGAGGCTGGTGCCTTAGCCGCTTGAGCCACAGGCGCCGAGCCGAGTCTCCATCTTTTTTATGGCTGCGTAATATTCCATGGTATACATATACCACAATTTGTTAATCCATTTATGGCTCGATGGACACTTGGACTGATTCCAGGACTTAGAAATTATGCATTGGGCTGCAATAAACATTCTTGTGCAAATGTCTTTGTTGTAAAGTGAGTTTGGGTCATCTGGATGTATACCTGGTAGAGGAACTGCAGGATGGAATGGCAGGTCTACTTTTAGTTCTCTTTTGAATTGGAATAGTAAAATGTGGAAACAGAAGCATCATTAAATATTGTTAACTGGAATTTTCTTAATATCATTCTTTTTCGTTCATTAGTGTGGTAGGAGAGTCAGGGTGTCTAACTCAGAGACTTTCCACTATACAGGGAACAAAAGTTTAATTAATAAACACATATCACATAATGGAAAAAGAAGCACTACTATTATGAGTGAGTCTCATATTGCTACAAAGCATGCCTATGCTAATTTGATCTAGTCAGGGCAGCCAGGGAATTTCTGTCCTAAAAAGTTCTGATGTAAAGCAGATGAAAGAAACTAAAGGGAATGAGATATTTGGGACTTTGTAGTAGCCACGAAACATCAGCCTGGATTTTGTGCATTTGTAGAGATAATTTGCTTTTCTTTTTGCAGTGGATGTGACCTTGGATATTGACACAGCCAACAAGTTCCTCCTCATTTCTGATGATCTCAGGAGTGTCCGCTGTGTGTGCATCACACAGAGTCGACAGGACCTTGCTGAGAGATTGCAGTTGCCACTTTGTGTCCTGGGTACCCCTCACTTCACTTCTGGCTGCCATTACTGGCAGGTGGATGTGGGAATGAGCACACAATGGGACCTGGGAGTTTGTAAAGAATCTGTTCACTGGAAAGGAAAGATCCAACTGACTACAGATCTTGGATTCCGGACTGTGAGTCTGAAGGCTGGAGGCTACTCATTTGCCAACACAATGCCTCAGACTGCCCTCTGCTCAGATACCAAGGTACAGAGATTGGGGATTTTTCTGGATATGGATATGGGCAATATTTCCTTTTTTGATGTAGACAATGGATCCCACATCTTTACGTTCACCAAAGTTTTTGCTGAGGAGCCACTGTGCCCATTTTTTGCTCCTTCAATTCCACCTAATGGTGATCAGGGTTTCCTGAGAATCTGTCCTGTGATGAGCCAAGTCACTGCTGATCCTCTAGCCCATCCTGGGGAGCATGAATAGACCCCCACGGCAAAGAAATACTCACAGAAAGTTACTTTGTGGTTAGGCCTAGGCACTTTCTACTTGGTAAAAGTATTATACAAAAGTCATAGTAGAAAATTTCATGAATGTAATTAATGTAGTGTATAAATTGAGTGCTAAGTACTAATCAGATAATTTAATTAGTGTGTATCTATCTATCTATCTATCTATCTATCTATATATTTTTTTTAGACAGAGTCTCACTTTTGTCCACTTTGGGAGAGTGCCGTGGTGTCATAGCTCACAGCAACCTCAAACTCTTGGGCTCAAGTGATTCTCTTGCCTCAGCCTCCCGAGTAGCTAGGACTACAGGCACCTGCCACAACACCCGGCTATTTATTTTTAGAGATGGGATCTCTCTCTTGCTCAGGCTGATCTCCAACCCATGAGCTCAGGCAATCCATCCGCCTCAGCCTCCCAGAGTGCTAGGATTATAGGGCGTGAGCCTCCACACCCAGCCTACCCCACCACAATCCACTGTAGTTTTAGATGACTCAAGGATGATTGAGTTTTCTGAGTAAAAATGCAAAACCATGACTCCTTGGGGGTGGGCTGGGATGGGATTAGGTTCTATATTTAAGTGATAGGATTAAGTGCTCTCTTTTCCTGGGGAACCATTTTTTGGTTATTGCTGGTTACTCTGATGATTTTAAATCTAAGCAAAACATTCTCAATACTCAAGTCCTGTTTTCTTTTTTTTTTTAATTTATTTTTATTTTTACATATACATGTGTTAATTAGGTTTCCATTTTTTTTTTTTGCCTTCACAAAATTAAAAAGACTTTAAAGTTTCATAACAATAACAATGTTTAAGATGAGGACTAAGGCGGCGCCTGTGGCTCAAGGAGTAGGGCGCCGGTCCCATATGCCGGAGGTGGCGGGTTCAAACCTAGCCCTGGCCAAAAACCACAAAAAAAAAAACAAAAACGGGCGGCGCCTGTGGCTCAGTGAGTAGGGCGCCAGCCCCATATGCCAAGGGTGGCGGGTTCAAACCCAGCCCCGGCCAAACTGCAACCAAAAAACAGCCGGGCGTTGTGGCGGGCGCCTGTAGTCCCAGCTGCTCGGGAGGCTGAGGCAAGAGAATCGCGTAAGCCCAAGGGTTAAGAGGTTGCTGTGAGCCGTGTGACGCCACGGCACTCTACCCGAGGGCGGTACAGTGAGACTCTGTCTCTACAAAAAAAAAAAAAAAAAAAAGATGAGGACTAGAAACAAAAACCTCGTAATGAACGAACAAACAAATACATTCAGGAAAGGAATCAGACAATTGCTACATCGAAATCTTAAGCAATAATAATAATAATGATGATGATGATGCAAAGAAAGTAACAGTCACATTGTCAAATAAGAGCATGTCTATTATAGAATGCTTTGACTCTGAGATTCAGTATGGAGTCATCAGTTAACTTCTTATTATTTTTTTTAAGTATCAAAGAATAGACAACTAATATTTATAAATAAAAGTAAAAGATAATTTCAAAAAACAGATCATGCTAAATCTTATAGGCAACAGAAAAAGAAGAAATACACCAAAATCATTCTACTTCATCGGGGTACACCTGTTATTAAAGTTGGAGAAAATATATTATCATAAAGGAGAAATTACAAACATATGTCACTTATAAATGAGGATATAATATCCTAAACAACATATTAACATCTTGGGTTAAAAATTAATATTTAAGTAATATACTTTGGTCAAAATTAAAACCAATTTATGGGGCGGCGCCTGTGGCTCAGTCGGTGGGGCGCCGGCCCCATGTACCGAGGGTGGCGGATTCGGACCCGGCCCCGGCCAAACTGCAACCAAAAAATAGCCGGGCGTTGTGGCGGGCGCCTGTAGTTCCAGCTACTCGGGAGGCTGAGGCAAGAGAATCATTTAAGCCCAGGAGTTGGAGGTTGCTGTGAGCTGTGTGAGGCCACGGCACTCT
Source organism: Nycticebus coucang (assembly GCF_027406575.1). Classification (NCBI taxonomy): domain Eukaryota; kingdom Metazoa; phylum Chordata; class Mammalia; order Primates; family Lorisidae; genus Nycticebus; species Nycticebus coucang. The sequence goes on from NC_069783.1 coordinate 142,842,538, forward strand.
ACCGAGGGCCATAAAGTGAGACTCTGTCTCTACAAAAAAAAAAAAAAAAAAAAAAACAATTTATGTGAAAATTAGTCACTATTTTCTTGTTCTTTTTTTTTCTTCTTCCTTTCCTTTCCATCACCCCTTCCCTCCTTCTCTGTCTGCTTTCCCCTTCCCCCACGCCCCACCATGTCACTAATTGTCTTCAAATAAAGATTGAGTACATAGGATTCATACTTCTCCATTCCTGTGATGCTTCACTAAGAATGATGTGTTCCACCTCCATCCAGGTTAGTACAAATGCTGCAAAATCTCCACTTTTTATGGCTGAATAATATTCCATGGTATACATATTCCTTACCGATCCATTCCTGGGTTGAAGGATACTTAGGTTGTTTCCACATTTTGGCAATTGTAAATTGGGCTGCGATAAACAGCCTAGTACAAGTGTCTTCATAATAAAAGTTTTTTTTTTTTTTTTTTTCTTCCTTCTGGATAGATGCCCAGGAATGGGATTGCAGGATCAAATGGGAGGTCGAGCTTGAGTTCTTTGAGGTTTCTCCAAACATCCTTCCAAAAAGGTTGTATTAGTTTGCAGTCCCACCAACAGTGTAAAAGTGTTCCTTTCTCTCCACAACCGCGCCAGCATCTTCAGTTTTGAGATTTTGCTATATAGGCCATTCTCGCTGGGGTTAGGTGATATCTCAGGGTTGTTTTAATCTGCATTTCTCTAATAATTAGGGATGGTGAGCAGTTTTTCATATGATTGCTGGCCATTCGTCTGTCATCTTTGGAGAAGATTCTATTCATCTCTCTTTCTCCATTGATGTATGAGATTGTTGGTTTTTTTCTTGTGAATTAGTTGAAGTTCTGTATAGATCCTTGTCATTAAGTGTTTGTCTTTGAATCAGACAATATGCAAATATCCTGTCCCATTGGGTAGGATGTCTATTTGCTTTGTTTGTTGTCTCCTTGGCTGTACAGAAGCTTTTCAATTTAATTAAATCCCATTTGTTTATTATTGCTGTTGTCGCTATTGCCATGCAGTCTTCTTCATAAAATCTTTCCCCAGGCCGATACCTTCCAGTGTTTTTACTATTCTTTCTTTGAGGATATTTATTGTTTCATGCCTTAAATTTAAGTCCTTTATCCATCTTAAATCAGTTTTTGTGAGTGGAGAAAGGTGTGGGTCCAGTTTCAGTCTTTACATGTGGATATCCAATTCTCCGAGCACCATTTATTGAGTAGGGAATCTTTCCCCCAGTGGACACTCTTGTTTGGTTTATCAAAGATTAGGTGGCTGTAAATTGTTGATTTCATTTCCTGGTTTTCTATTTGATTCCAAATATCTATGTCTCTATTTTTGTGCCAGTACCATGCTGTTTTGACCACCATGGCCTTGTGATACAGCCTAAAATCCAGTATGGTGATACCCCCAGCTTTGTTTTTATTACTAAGAACTGCCTTAGCAATATGAGGGTTTTTTGGTTCCATACAAAAGGCAGAATCATTTTTTTTCAAGTCTTGAAAATAGGATGTTGGTATTTTAAGAGGGATGGCATTGACTCAGTAAATTGCTCTGGGAAGTATAGACATTTTAACAATGTTGATTCTTCCCAGCGTATGTTCTTCATTTGTTAAAGTCCTCTGCTATTTCCTTTCTTAAGGTTACATAATTTTCTTTATAGAGGTCCTTCACCTCTTTTGTTAGGTATATTCCTAAGTATTTCATTTTCTTTGGGGCTATGGTGAAGGCAGTTGTGTCTTTAATTAACATCTCATCTTGGCTGTTGTTGGTGTATACAAAAGCAACTGACTTGTGGACATTGATTTTATATCCTGAAACATTACTGTATTTTTTAATGACTTATAAGAGTCTTGTGGTTGAGTCTTTAGGGTGCTCTAAGGATAAGATCATATCATCAGCAAAGAGGGAGAATTTAACCTCCTCTGCTCCAATTTGGATGCCCTTTATTTTCTTGTCTTGTCTAATTGTATTGGCTAGAACTTCCAGCACTATGTTGAATAGTAATGGTAACAGAGGACAACCTTGTCTAGTTCCTGTTCTAAGAGGAAAAGCTTTCAGTTTTACTCCATTCAGTAAAATATTAACTGTGGGTTTGTCATAAATAGCTTCAATCAGTTTTAGAAATGTGCCACCTATGCCTATACTCCTCAGTGTTCTAATTAGAAAAGGATGCTGGATTTTGTGGAATGCTTTTTCTGCATCTATTGAGAGGATCATATAGTTTTGGGTTTTACTTCTCTTGATACGGTGAATAGCGTTTATAGACTTGCGTATATTAAACCAGCCTTGCATCCCTGGGATGAAACCTACTTGATCATGATGTATGACTTTTTTGATGATAAGCTATAATCTGTTAGCTAAGATTTTGTTGAGAATTTTTGCATCTATATTCATTAGTGAAATTGGTCTGAAATTCTCCTTTTCAGTTGGGTCTTTCCCTGGCTTTGGTATCAGAGTAATGTTTACTTCGTAGAATGTGTTGGGGAAGATTCCTTCCTTCTCAATTTTTTGGAATAATTTCTGCAATATAAGAATAAACTCTTCTTTTAAGGTTTGATAAAATTCTGGGGTAAAGCCATCTGGACCAGGGCATTTTTTGCTGGAAGATTTTTTATTGTTTCTTTGATCTCAGTGATTAAAATTGGTCTGTTCAGGAGATCTATTTCATCTGGGGTAAGTCTAGGGAGAGAGTGTGATTCCAAATATTGATCCATTTCCTTCACATTGTCAAATTTCTGGGCATAAATTTTCTGGTAGTATTCAGAGATGATCTCTTGTATTTCTGTGGCATCAGTTGTTATTTCCCCTTTATCATTTCTGATTGAGGTTACTAGAGATTTTACTTTTTTATTTCTAGTTAGTCTAACCAAAGGTTTATCTATTTTATTTATTTGTTCAAAAACCAACTCTTTGTTTCATTAATTTTCTGAATGGTTCTTTTGTTTTCAATTTCATTAATCTCTGAGGTGCAGCTCTAGGGGCATCAGCATCCCCAGAGCAATGCAGGCGCTCCCACCCTCCCCTCTGATGTCTGGAGAGGGGGGACAGGGTGTCCTGTCCTACGTTCTGGAGTGAGTGGTGGCTCCCTAGCAGAGAGCTCAGGGAAGGAAGGGCCTGTGAGTGTCCACAGACTCTGCCTGAGGCCACATGGATGTATCTTCCACAGGCTCAGACTCTCCAAGGTGGTTGTCATTGGCGATCTCTACGTGGGGAAGACCAGCCTCATCCACAGGTACGCAGCTCCTAAGCCCCATCGGCCACACCCTCTAGCACCAGCTTGTCACACCTCTACCTGGGTGGCCCAAATGACAGTGTCACAGTAGGAACAGTGTGGCTCCCAGGAACCACTGTGCCTCAGCCTGGTGGCAGCTGGAGGGAAAGGGGTACCAGAAATCAGGGAGATGGTAGGGTCGGGCATCCGGGAGACTGGTGTCCATGCCTCTGTACCCCTGGGACCACAGACTCACCCGTCCGCTGCCTTCCCCGTGGTTGCACACCCAGTTTCACTTAGCTTCTAACTTGCAGATTTCCAGGGCTCCTGCCCCTCCCTTCCCGCACGCGTTCTGGGTGGCTACTCTGTCCATCCACACTCGCACTATCACAGGGAAGCTTCCGTGCACGCTTCTGTGAGGACACTTCTCTGATGACTTCTCTTCCTCCCACAGGTTTTGCAAGAATGTTTTTGACCGAGATTATAAGGCCACCATTGGGGTGGACTTTGAAATTGAGCGCTTTGAGATTGCGGGGATTCCCTACAGCCTGCAGATGTGAGTGCCTCTGTCTGTTGTTCTGTCTGTCTTCCCCCCTGCCAGCCCCTCTCAGTGGCCCAGGGGCTTCGTCCCTCCTCTGGTTTTCTCTCGCCTGAGCCTTACCCACCCTGGCTAGCATCTTGCCTGGACCCTCCCCTTTCCGTGCTCTCCTACATGGCCGTCCCTGCCCCGGGCTTGCCTGCTGGAAATCACCAGGACTCTGTCTTGGCCCCCTTCCCCTTTGTCTCTCCCAGCTTCCTCCCTCAGTCCCCTGACCCGGTTTGAGCTGAGCCTGCATGAGCTCCTGACTCTGTCAAGACTGTTCCCTCCCCTCTCAGGACCTCCTCAGCCCTGGGGTGCTGCAGACAGATGATACCAAACTGGGCCTGAGGGAGAGTATAGGATTAGTCCAGAGCAAAAGAGGCTGTAAGAACACAGGGCTGAGGTACTGTGGGAGCTGCAAAACTGGGACTGCAAAGAGCCTGTGAGGGCAGCCTGGGTAGAGAATGAGAGAGTAGCTGGTGGCTAGACTCACTGTTGTGACCACAGGCTGTATCTCATCAGAGGGCCCAGGACAAAACAGGAATACTGTCCCAGCTCTTGTCTTACATTGAGACAACTGGCAGCCTCCCAACAGGCCCCACTCTCAGGCCACCACTCCCAGCTCCTCCCTCCAGAGTCTTCTTCAGAAATGAAAGGAAATATGAATGAATTAATGAAAAAAAAAACCTGTCACTGCATCTCTCTGGATCCCTTAAAAATTTTTCAGACCAAACAGTGTGCTACTTGTGGTCTGTCTACTTTTTGGTTTACTGAGAAAAGTTAAATTTCGATCTGCTGACTTTAAAATGGGATAGATTTTCAGACCCGTCCCTACATATTGACCTCCTGCCTTGTTCTAAACCAGCGTGAGTAGATCTCAGCATGTGGGCCTTCTCCTCTACTAGGCTGTGCCCATGGCAGACATTGATCGACTTTGCATTCTTTTCCATGGACCTAGGGCTCCTAAGTCCTTCTTGACATCCAGAGAGCTGGAGCTAACTGCTCAAAGTCACCTGTTAGGGACCTGGGACCTGCAGCGCAGAAGGTGAAGCAATGCCCCAGTGAGCAGGTGACAAGAGCCACAGCTGGAGGCCCAGCCTAGAGCCCCAGCACCATTCACAGACCCTCTTCTGTAGGTAGAAGTCCACATCTTTAAGGGAAGCCCCATTGTGGGCCATATGCTACTTTTATTTTTTTTAAGAGATGGGGTCTCGCCCTGTCACTAAGGCTAGAGTACAGTGGTGCAATCATAGCTCATGGTAACCTTGCAAACTCCTAGATTCAAGCCATCCTCCACCTTTAGCCTCCCAAGTAGCTAGGACTACAGGTGCATGCCACCACAACTAGGTAATTTTATTTTAATTTTTTTTTTTTATGTAGAGACAGGGTCTCACTGTGTTGTTCAGACTGGCCTTGAACTCCTGGGCTCAAATGATCCTCTGGCCTCAGCCTCCCAAAGCTCTGGGATTACAGGCATGAGCCACCACCGTGCCCGGCCCCTGGACTCCTTTTTAATGTCCCAGCCAGCAGAGACCAAGCTGCACTTCCATTCATCAGGGCAGTGGACCGACTAATGCCACAGCCCCTCTCCCCAGCCACAGTGACTGCAGTGAGAGAGGTCCCCCCCACACCCCAGGCACTTCCAAGCACCCAGGAAGGGATCATGAGAACCTGGCGACAGGGACAGAGGCGTCACAATAGGCACTTCTTGAAGCCTACCCATTGGCATGGACGCTCAGGTCTCCTACCCTCCCTCCCACTAGCTTGTTGACTCAAAACCCTACAATTGCTTAACCTCCCACTGCTTTTCTTTTCTCTCTCACCCACCTTACAGCTGGGACACAGCTGGGCAGGAGAAGTTCAAGTGCATCGCATCTGCCTACTACCGGGGTGCCCAGGGTGAGCAGCCTGCAATTCTGGGGCCCTCAGCCATGTGCAGTAGGACTCTTGGCTCAACTGCACCACAGGAAACCCAGATGCTCCAGTTTCTGGCCTCTGACCACTGAGAAAACACCTGGGCTGCTGCCTAGGGACAGGGAAGCTGCCTTCATGCTGGGGCCTGGCTGGCCCTTTAGAGACTCTGTGGTGGTGGGTGCTGGCTTTAAATCTCAGCCCCAGTCTTCAGCTCAGAAAGATCCTGAGAGAGGCCCCAGCAAGAAAGAGCAGCATTGGACTCCAGGGAAGAGGCTGTCCCTCCTCAACAGGAGGGGCTAGGCCAAAGAGGATGAGTGACAAGGGGCCATGGGAGGACAGCCAGGTCCCCAGTGGGACCTCCAGAGCCGAGGACAGCCCGTGCACCGGGCAGCACTGACAGTCAGCAGGAGGCACACGTTAGCTGCCTGCGCCCACCCCACCTTCCTGGGGGAAGACAGAGATGGAGTTCAGTAGGAGATGTGAGAGGACCGTCAGAAGCTTCTAGAACCAGACTCAAATTATTATAGGGTGCCATTATGTCTACTTAATGTGGTAAAAAAAAAAAAAAACAACACCTTCTTTAGTATTTGGAAGAAGCAAAATCAGGAAACAAACCATGAGCGCCACATGGCCTCTCCAGCCCCTCTCTTCTGAGAGGGTATGCTTCTCCCATGGGGATGAGGTGTGAGGTGCCTCGTCGCAGCAGTCTGCAAACAGCAGCCTGGCTGCCGTCATCCCTGTCCTCAGTTTCTTTTCCCTTCCCCGCTGCTTCCGGAGGGGACCTAGGCACTCCTGCAGCCTTCAGCCAAGTGTAGAGGAAGCCCCTGTCCAGCCCTGCTCACACGCCTGGTGGCCAGTAGAGCACAGCCATTGTCCTGGAATGTCCTCCCTAAGGGGGTCCAGCACTCCCCATTCCCCAACACCACTGGACAGGGCGGGGCAGTGACCAGAGGAGCTCAGGGAACAGACTGCATCCTTTTCTGCCCACCCAGCTCCACAGAAGTTGTTTCCCTAAAGCTGGCTGTTGCAGTCATCGTCATAGCCATAGCTGCATTGTTGACAGTCTGTCCTGTGACAGGCCCTGGACAAATAGCTTTTTAAAACAGCTGCACCTGAGAGCTAGAGGTGTCATTGCCACCATTTTATAGGTGGGGAAACTGAGGCTCAGCAGTTAAGACCCTCATCCGAGCCCCCTTAGCCAAAAGTGGCCGAGAGTCTCTGCTGTCAAAGCCTTGAGTGTCCTGCCTGCCTTCTCCACCCTCCCTGGGTTCTACCCTGAGGTTGGGCTGCTGGGTGCATCAGGGGAGGGCAGTGGGGAGGAGGGTCCTGGGAGCCGTGCAGTGTTTCCTCCCCACCTTCCATCGTGGGGTCTGGTACTGAGTGCCAGGAGGGGGGCGCCCTGGCAGTTCCTCAGGAACTGGGCTCCTCCTGGGCCCCTCCTTTTTGACACAGAGCCTCTCTTTGTCACACTGTTTGCCTCACTGTGGCTGACTGGCTGTTGCCTTTTTCCGGGTCCAGTGATCATCACAGCCTTTGACCTTACTGACGTGCAGACTCTGGAGCACACCAGGCAAGTCCGGGTTCTGCAGCCCCTGTGCTTCCCCTGGGTTTAGGAAGCTGCCTGAAAGGGATCCCCACTCCGAAGCCAGTGGGCGGTAGCACCTGAGTGTGAGGCCAGCACAGTCTCAGCAGGGCACGTGCTCCAAAGAGCCTGCACTTGCTTTAATACTCTGCTGTCACCATCTCAAAAGTTAATCAGTTTGAAGGAGGGGTCTCATATGTTCGTTCACCTTGCCCTGGGCCTTAAAATTTTAGAGCCAGTCTAGTCTGAAGGGACATGAATTTGGCCCTTGCTATCTAGGGCACAGCAAACTGGTAATGTGACCGAGGCTGGGAGGCCATCTTGCTTCTGCTGGGAGTCGTCCAGCTGGTGGACCAAAGCCCTGGGACATTCACATCCAGCATCTTCCAAGCCCTGTGAGGGAAGCGGGGGTGATCGTTCTAGTTAATAAAAGTGCAGGACTCACCCAAGGTCTCATGAGTCGAGGGCCAAGCCAGGGCCAGAGTGGGGTCTTCACTGCCCCTTAACAGTGCTCCTGTATTTCCACCCCTTCCTATCCAGCTGAGCCCATCTGGTGGTGGTGCCAGCACCCTGTCCAGCGAGCATGGGCCAAGGCGCCCCTCCTGCACCTCCAGGCCGATGTAGCTGGCCTTAGGGAGGTGTGTGACCCTGTGCCCTGCTCTGGGTGAGTGGGTAGGTGGCATGTCTCAGCCGTCTCCCCTCTGTATTCCAGGCAGTGGCTGCAGGACGCGCTACGAGAGAATGAGGCAAGCTCCTGCTTCATCTTCCTGGTGGGAGCCAAGAAGGACCTTCTGGTGAGCAGAGCAGCACTAGAGGCTTGGATGGCCCATAGGACAGTGCCTCCACCTGCAGCCCATGTTTGAGGGAGGGAAGTGGCACCGTGGGGAACAGGCAGTTGCCTCCCCAGGGGCCTCTGCAGACGGGTGCAAGCCCCGCGTCAGCGAGGCCACTTCTCCCAGTCAGGGGCAGCGTGTGAGCAGGCCGAAGCAGAGGCTGTGCACATGGCCAACCAGATGCAGGCTGAGTACTGGTCGGTGTCCGCCAAGACCGGTGAGTGGGACCCGGGTTGTCACTGTGGTGGAGACAGAGCACGGCTCTCAGGCCATGCCGCTCTCCCTGTGTGTCTGCCTTTCCCTTCCGTGGCCCCGCATGTACTGGCGTGACAGCCCCCCATGCTGGCAATTGGTAGTGCCTTAGGAGGCCTGCCTCAGGGGTGGGGGAGGAGCAGCCCTGCCTCATGCCATGTTGGCATGTTCTCCAAGGCAGCCCTCAGGACTACCTGGGAGGCAGGTTCTGTCTTATCCCTGTGAAGTCACTCCCAGGCCCACAGGGGAGGAGGCAACAGAGCCAGGATGGAAACACCTGTAACTACGGCACTGTCCTGCCCCTGCCCCTCAGATGCCAAGTGTGTGACACTTCTCAGCATGTAGTAGGCCCAGTAAGGGGGGGGGGGCTCCCACTCCCTCCTGGGTATCATCGTGGCTTGCAGCCCCCAGCTCTCACCCATCCCACTCCCCACCCAGTCTGCCCAAAGCCACACTGGGCCCCCAGCCCCTGGCAAGATGCCCACCTCTCCAAGCCTCAGTCGTCTCTTCTGGGAATCAGGCCGATGCTGCCCGTCTTGGTTTTGTTAGGAAAAGGAAATTTTAAATCACATCTGTATGTAGTTACTGAGGAAAAATTAGAAAATGGAGAGACACGAAGAGCAGACTGAAATCACAGGTTGTCGGGGATGAAAGGGAATAGCGTGCAGTGTCTGGCACATAGTGGGCCCCTAGGGCTCTGGGCACTCAAGAAATCAGACCCAGTAGTGCTTGCCCCTGGCAGGGAAAGACAGTGAACACCCAGCCAGGGACTGGGTGTGCGCTGAAGGTCGGTGCCACCTCCAGCCCAGTGCAAACACCTGGCAGTCCCTGGTGTCCTCTATTGCTCCTTTCAGACAGTCTCCCTTCTGCTGTCAGAACCTGCCCTCCTTTGTCAGGTTAACAGTTTATAGAGAGCTTGCTATGGGCCAAGCAGGACTGCCCTGAGCAGATGTTCAGGTTGCACACTGCACCAGGGGTGTGTACAGTGTTCCCGTTGGGGCCTGGGAGCAAGCGGCCCCCTGATGGGCAGCAACTCCACTTGGAGGAAGATACACAGAGACTCCACAGGGGAGCACAGTAATCCTCACAGCCCCATCCAACAGCTATCAAAAGTGTCTGTCCAGAGCTCCACATGTCCCAGCACCCGGCCCTTAGTGGTCAATGGCAACTGATTAGAAGAGTAGATACTGGAGAATGAAGGCTCAGAGGTGTGAGGGAGTGGGGTGGGCAGGTGGAGAGGGGGCGACAGGTGGGAGGGGGGCTGGCAGGCACAGCCGTTATAACACGGGTGGGCAGGCTGCACTGTCCTGTGCTGCTGTTCCTGTCAGGGTGCTCTAGGAGGGGCCATGGGCCAACCTCAGAGAGGCCCGTCCTGGCTCCTACGCCAAATGCAACCAGGGGTAGTCACGGCTGCCTCGGGGCCCACAGGGGAGAATGTGAAGGCATTCTTCAGCCGCGTGGCCGCCCTGGCGTTCGAGCATTCGGTGCTGCAGGACCTGGAAAGGCGGAGCAGCGCCCAGCTGCAGGTCGGCGATGGAGGCCTCATCCGTGCGTATGGGCCTGGCCAAGGGGGGTAGGGACATCCACCATCCTCCTGTCACCTCAGACCCTGCCATTTCCTCAATTTGTGGCCCTCTGCTGTCCTTGGACACCCCTGTCTTGACCGTCACCCTGGCCTCAGGCCTGCAGCTTTCCTGACCCCACCTGTAGTCTCAGACTCCTTCCCTGCTCCTTGCTGTCCTGACAGCTGAAGATGTGGCCTCGTTCTGGCTCTTCTGGTCTGTGCCTTTGTCTACTCTGGTCCACCACCTGAAATGTCCCCTGGGCCTTTAGGCCCATGGCAGGCCTAGGAGCCCAAGTTAACCACTCTGACTGTCAGGGTCAGAGTGGCCCCTGCCCAGTCAGCTGCAGGGTGCTCAGTTGATGCAATTCTCCTTGCAGGAATGGAGGGAAGTCCACCCGAGAGCCAGGAGAGCAAGCAGCCCTCTAGCCTGGGCTGCTGTTAGCTGGGGCCTGTGTCAGAGGCCTCCACACCCTGCACCTGTGGAAAGGTGATGTGGAACCTGAGCTCTGCAGCGTGTCTACCCTCGGGATGTGGAGGGCCTGTCTTCTCTGCAGAGCCCCAGGGCTCAGCCACTTCTCTTTGGCAGGTCAGGAGCCAGGAAAGGTTCCCACTGGCTGCCCGGGGACCCCACACTGCCTGGCTGCTGGGAACACTACAGTGATCCCCTAAAAGGCTGGTCCCAGGGTCGTCAGACAGTCTCCCTTGGCCTTCAGAGGCCTTAGGACTGCAAACCCGGGATAAGCCTGCCCCAGGCCACACCCCTCACCCCGGGCCTGCATCAGCAGCTGACCCTGGCCCTCTTCCCCAGCCATGTGACCTCAGAAGCCTTCTTAGCACCATGTACCAGGCAACCTGGACTTGTCAAATTCAGCACCTGAAGGAGTACCCACCTTCCATGTCCCCAGGAGTTTTCTAAGTTTTCTGCTTTCTGCAAAAAGCTTATAGTTCTCCGCCTCAGACCTCTACGTCTCTCTGTCCACTGTCACTCTGCCATAGGCTCTAGGCATCCCCAGGCAGACCTTGCCCCCACCTGCCCCGGAGCTCAATGAACAAGAGGGTCTCTCAGGCTAATTCTGACTGAGGGCCCTCTCTGGCGGGAGATGGGCTGGCCTCCTAGGCAGCAGGACTGGGTAGGCAGAGCAAGCCATTTGCACCTCTCTGGCTTATCTGGAAGATGAATTTACCTGACCAGTTACAGGAGGGGGGCTGCACAACCACCCTGGGGTAACTTGCTCTGCAGCCTGAGCGTGACACTGCCCTGCTCTGGCCCTCATGCCCACTGCCGCCTCTATCCGTCTGTCCCACTGGCCTGCATGTCTCTTAGGCCCTGTGCGATGGTGTCCACATGTCTTTGGAAGGCTTCGGAGGCCCTCCACAGTCCAGCATGTTCTCTCAACTGCTTCCTCTTGCAAACCCAGGGCAGGCAGGAGCACCCCACACCCACATACCCTCCAGCCCAGAGCACTTCCATGGGTCTCACCCCTGGAAACCAGCCCCTGGTCCTGTCACCTTGGCTGTGCCTGCTCTGCACCCACCTTGTGCCGTAGGCAGCAGGGGTGCATCCAGCGTCCCCGTTGGTTTCCCGTAGTGGTGAGCATTTACAGGTTCCTGGTGCCCGGCACACTGCAGGTGCCCCAAGTGTGTTCATCGACTCACAGAGATTGCCAAATCATCAGTTAGGGGAAAACACTGGCATCTTTTCCTGTTCATTCCCTCCTTACCGTATTTTTAGCTTTGTTTTTTTACCTATATAAAACACTTCTTTATGCAAATCACTTTTAAAGGTGTTCTGTGCTTGGTGTGAAACAAAAGAAGGTGGTACAAAGCATGTAAAATACAGCGGACCCCTCACCCCCAGTGTTGCTGGCACGTTCCTTGTTCCACCAGGGTGACACGATGTGAGGCACACTGACAGGCAGCTGCAGCAGGCCCTGTCTCAGCACACGCCCAGCCTGCACGTTCCCTTAGCAGCGGCCTGTTTTTCTTCATGTGGATGGAAGGTCACCGTCATCTGGCCTGCCCTATATGTGGGTGATCCAGCTTCTGTCCAGCTTTCACTTTTACCAAGGGTGCCGCAGTGGCCATCCTTGAAGCCGTACACACTGGATTCTGAAAAAAGGCCTTGCTGGGCCCTTCTCTGGACTGCAGCCCCAGCCTCATCCACTAGATGCAGCCCAAGGAGGTGGAGAGGGCACTGGGGGTGCATTAGGGAGGAACTGGCCTAACAGCTTCACAGGTTAGGAGAGCCAGGCCACGAGGGGCGGGTGTTCTCCACGGCTCCCTCCCTTACCCCTTCAGGCCCGAGGATGTGGTAGAAGGGGATATGTGGTCCTGCTGTGATCACCCTGAGCTAGAACTGCACTGTTACGTGCATGCCCATACCTGGTCCTTTCTGGAACTCTCCACGCCTCTGTACCTGGTCCTTTCTGGAACTCTCCACGCCTCTGTACCTGGTCCTTTCTGGAACTCTCCCCCATGTTGCCCATGAGAGACAGCTGGTCCCTGCAGGCCCTGAAGGGCACAGTAATGGCCTCTGTGGTTTCAATCTTTGAAGATTGAAGAGAGGAAGCTCTCCAGGGAAACGCAAGGGCTGCACTGTCCCCTGCGCTGAGCTGACGTAGCATCTTTTCTGTCAGGATTGCTTCAGTACGGTTCCCACACCCCCACTCTGATACAAGGAGTCAACAGAAACGTTCCCTCCATTGTCAACACCTGGCAGGAAATTTCTGGGCAGAAAGTTGGGCAGATTGGTCTGGTCCTGTGGGCCTAAACAAGCAGACCCCTGCAGCCAGGGCACAGCAAGTGACCACAGTGACCACGGCCAACTGCTTTAGAAACATCTTTTCCTCTTCCCCGAGTCTCTGGCCCCTTCCCTGCTCTCTGACCACCTGTGTGTTTACACCTCCTTCACTTTTACCTTACCTCTTCCTTCACTTGTCTTTCTCCTCTGCTGGAGACATTCCCATAAATCCCTGGCCTGCCCCAGTAACCCCCTGTGCCCCAGCCTTCTTCCCAGATCACAAGGGGGTCTCTGCAGGTGCCAGGTTCTCTGCCTGGAGTGCTCTAGCCCACTTCTGTGCCCCAAAGCTGGATGCCCTTCTACAGAAGGCCTTTAGGGACACCCCCAAGATTGTCAGAGCACTTGTCACTCTGGGTGTGATTAGCCATGTCCACGCTTTGTGCCCCACCCTTCTGTGGGACCCCAAGGAAGGGTGGCGACCTTGTCACCTCTGCTATCTCCCCAGCACCTCCAGGAGGAAGGCCCTGCAGTAGGGGCTCAGTAGATGTGTGAGGAATTTTCACTTGTGGTGAAAATTATGGCCCCCAGTCCCCAAAGCAGAGATCACCCAGAAGCGGGGTGCCTCCTGGGGAAGTAGCGAGACCCCCCACCACTTATGAGGTGCTCACTCTGGATCAGGCCTGTGTTCAGCAAAGTGCTCGAAGGGAGGTGAGGAAGGCAAGGGAGGAAGGTTGCTGGAGCCAGAATGCTCCCAGCAGACAGGGACGCAGGAAGGTTGCTGGAGCCAGACATGCTCCCAGCAGACAGGGACGCAGGAAGGTTGCTGCAGCCAGACATGCTCCCAGCAGACAGGAAGCACTCTGATCCAAGGGCCCCCTGCTCGAACCGTAGACCCACCTAGGGGACAATCCTGTGCTTAGTTCTCCTGGTGGCCAGAGACAGTCGTGCCTCATCACTGTCACACGCTCCGGAAGTCCTATCTGACCCCAAAACCCTCACAAGGCATCAGCCAGTGAAGGCTGTTTGGGGCCCGAGGGTTTGTTCTCGTCTTGGAAGGAACCTGGTAGGAGCCAGCAACAGAAAAATCCCAGGTCAAAGCTGGGCAGGTCTGCAGAAAGACCCTCATGCCAGGCAGAGACGGTCTGGGCACAGGAAAGAATCAGAGCTGGGATGTAGAGGGCAGGACTGAGGGTTTGGGTTATTTCATGCTGCATAACAGGAATTCCATTTTTTAAAGTAATAACCATTTATCATCTCTTCTGAGCTTATGATTTGACTGTTCTGCTCCATGGTTAGCGGCTGGGGTACTGGGATGACTGTCCCAGGGTCCAAAATGGCCCAACTCACATGACTGGCAGTTGGTCCTGGCCTCAGCCTGGGTGCTTGGCAGGGCCTTGCCACGTGGTAGCTTGGGCTCCCTCACAGCATGGTGGCTGGTTTCCAAGAAGGGATATTTCAAAAGATAAGCCCCAATATGTAAACATTTATCAAGCCTCCATTTACATCGTATTTGCTACAATGGGACATTTTGGCCAAACGTCCCACTGGGCAAAAACATCCCACAGAGTCAGCGTGGGAAGGGACTCCATACGAGGGTGAACAACCCCAAAGCCTGATGCTTTGGGGGCCACCAGAGGGAACTACCACTTCCCTTTTGTCCTGAAGCAAGGGTAGGGCTTTCTTGTCATGAAACAGCTCCTTGCCCCAACCTTTGACACTTGCACTCACATGGGGGTGCTTCCTCGGGAAAGCCTGCTTTGGGCTCTCCAGCTGGGTCAGGTCACCTTTGTCCCTATCTCGGTCTCCTGTGAGGCATCACTGAAGTTATAATTCTCCCTTCCGTCCTGGCCCACCGAGAGGCATCTGAACGAACAAGCAGCTCGTCACACAATGCAGCCTCTCATGACGTTGCTCATAGCTGGTATTTTACACTTGGGTTCCCTGAGAAGGAGAGTCCAGAGCTGGGCGCACCCTGACTCTGACCCCAGTGAGCACCGGCATCAGTTCAAACACACGTGTGGTGAAAATCATGGCCCCCATTCCCCAAAGCAGAGGTCACCCAAAAGTGGGGTGCCTCCTAGGGAAGTAGCGAGACACCCCCCCAACTTACGGGGCACTCACTCTGGGTCGGTTCTGTGTTCAGCAAAGTGCTCGAAGGGAAGCTCATTTAATCACAGCCGTGCTCTGGGCTGAGTGTCACAACTGCCCTGTCCCTGTCTAACAGGTGAGGAGACCCAGGTGCAGAGAGCTGAAAGGCAGGACACTCCCGAGCACCTTCTCTTCTGCTCCCACCTCTGTGGTCTGACCCCTGAGAATCCTGCTCAGGCTCACCTCACCCTTGGAGCTCTGTGTCCCTCAGTTGATCCCAGCCCCATGCCCAGGGTTGTAACCCTGAAAAGGAGTTTATTTCCATGGCCCCTACTCGCAACTGTCCTCAGGGTCCCCGGCTGAGCCCTCTCTCTAGTGGCCGGCTCCCTGCACTTCCTGACTCCTTCCCAGCCCATTGCTGCAGCTTCACAGAGACGACAGCAGGGCCCATGACCCAGTCTCCTTCACCTTTGTGCTCCGGGTGCCCCCACCTCACCCTCCTCCCAGCCCTGCTGCTGGCCCCTGCGGGGAAGGGCAGGCCCCCAGGATCCATTTGAGCCCATGGGGGTGTGTCGGGGACCCCTCCTAGATGAACATCTCTCTGAAGGGATGTGGGGCATCTTAAGCCAGGAGAGCTAAGGTCACCGATGACCTAGGTAACTGAACAGAGCAGTGGACAGACAACTGGTGAAAGGCACCTGTTCAGACCCAGCTTGGTGGCCCACACCTGTAATCCCAGAACTCTGGGAGGCCGAGGCAGGAGGATCACTTGAACCCAGTTCAGACCCAGCTTGGTGGCCCACACCTGTAATCCCAGAACTCTGGGAGGCCGAGGCAGGAGGATCACATGAACCCAGTTCAGACCCTGCTTGGTGGCCCACACCTGTAATCCCAGAACTCTGGGAGGCCGAGGCAGGAGGATCACTTGAGCCCAGTTCAGACCCAGCTTGGTGGCCCACACCTGTAATCCCAGAACTCTGGGAGGCCGAGGCAGGAGGATCACTTGAGCCCAGTTCAGACCCAGCTTGGTGGCCCACACCTGTAATCCCAGAACTCTGGGAGGCTGAGGCAGGAGGATCACTTGAACCCAGGAGTTTGAGACAAGCCTGAGCAAGAGTGAGACCCTGTCTCTATAAACAATAGAAAAACTAGCCAGGTGTTGTGGCAGGTGCCTGTAGTCCCAACTACTTGGGAGGCTGAGGCAGGGGGATGGCTTGAACCCAGGAGTATGAGGCTACAGCAAGCGACGATGATGCCACTGCATTTTATCCCGGGTGACAGAATAAGACTCTGTCTCAAAAAAAAAATTTCAGATTTTCATCATTCACTAATTCTAACTCCTTCGTGCCCTCTGCTTTACCAGAGGCCCCTTTCCAGCCTGGCCCTCTGCCTTTCCCCAGGTATTCCTTCTACAGTCCACATAGGTGCCAGTGTGTTGGACAAGCAGCATAAGCCTTGGGGCTATGTGGGTGAGGCTGGACTGGGAGGCAGTTCTCCCCAGCTCTGGTAGCCCCAAGCCCCTGGAGATGCTGGCGGGTAGACAAGGAATTGGGGGCTGTAGGGCACTTCAGAGGGGACATGGTAATGGAGGGGCCCAGGGCAGGGGTGACAGAAGGCACGCAGGGAGGGGCTTTCAGAGGAAGAAGCATTCAGCTTGGAGAGGGATTCCTCCTCTCCTGCCAGAGAAGTGGCTCCTGGACCTGCTTTGCCTTTTGGACATTGGGTGGGCCCTGGGTCACCCCATTCCCCAGACCCCATGGCTTGGGGCACAGCGTGAGATGAGATCACTCCCCAGCAGCTCCCAGCCTCCTCTGCCATCTGCTGTGGTCTCCCAATGTCACCTCCCATATGTCAGGCCTTCCCCTGAGGGAAGCTGATGGACAGTTGGGATGTGTGCGGGCACACACCTCCTAACAGGCAATGCAGACCCTTCCTGGCCTCTTCCCCTTCATTCAGTGCCTCCCCAGCATGCAGGGCCACCAGCCACTTTTCTGAGCCTGCGCCCCTGGGCTGCTGTCAGCAGTCTCCCCCCGAGTCTTTTAGGACACATGGAGTGTGTCAGAGCAAAGCAGGCCCTGGGCTCTCTCTTCCCCATTGGATGGATAGCACCCCTGGCCTGAGGGTGCCCTGGACCTCTGAGCACTGGAGGCCATAGCCTGGCCTGTCTCACTGGGCAGCTCTTGGGAACAAGCACATTTTGTCCTAGGCCCTTCGCTCTCTGGGAAGGCTGGCTACAGCAGCCAGGAGACTCCGCTGGGATAGCCCCCACCGCAGTGGCCTCATCAATAATGGATCGAGTGGAAGGCGGGCGGAATTACTGCTGCAGAGGGCCCCAGGCCTGAGAGGAAAGGCCCACACCCCACTTGTTTGGAACCCTCTTCCCACGGCCACAGTGAAAGGCAGGTTTCTCACTCAAAGGTTTCTCACCCACAGATCCCCATGCCCCACTCTGGGCTGGAGCAGGGCTGGAGAACAGCTGTACTGATGGCCCAGTTCTCTGATCTTGCCCCCAGCTCCCTGTGGCTGACAGATGACGGGTAACAGATGACAGATGATGGATGGAGGTCACATGGCCACCTCCTGGTTGAAGGGAGCCCTCGTCCAGCCTCCCAGGCTGGTGGGGATGCGGGTGCAGGCAGGGCAAAAAAGGAACAAGAAACAGCCCCAGAATCTGAGCCGGCCTCCTGGAAGTCTGAGGCAAGAAACCCGGCTGCCTGCATAGAGCCATGTCCAATGGTCCTGCCTGACCTCACAACATCCGAGAGACCTCACAACATCCGAGAGCACCGAGTGAGAACCCGGGAGGCTGGGCTCCAGTCTGGCCCCCCACTTCCTGCTGTGTGACATAACCCCTGTCTCTTGCTGGGGTTATGGCTGGGTACCTGGCAAGGGCTAGGTGGATGGAAGGTAGGAAGATGGGGCACCCTCATGGCAGGGCTACTGTGCCCACCTGTACAGCGCCTTTGGATGAATTATTAATAGAAAAAGGCACCCAAGCTGACCATGGTGGCTCATACCTGTAGTCCTAGCACTCAGGAAGGCCAAGAAGGAAGAATCACTTGAGCTCAGGAGTTCAAGACCAGCCTGAACAAGAGCAAGACTCCATCTCTACTAAAAATAGGAAAATTAGCCAGATACATGCCTATAGTTCCAGCTTAGGGCAGCTGAGGCAGTGGGATCACTTGAGCTCAGGAGTTTGAGGTTGTGGTGAGCTATGATGGCGCCCTGCACCCTAGATGGGGTGACAGAAAGGAGTCTGTCTTAAAAATAATAATAATAATAATAATGCCATTCTTTATGAAAACGTGGAATTGCCTTATTATAACCCACAAATTCCATTCATTCCATTCTGAGATCTAGTTCCAAAAGAATTGAAAACAGGGACTCAACAAGCACAGTGTTTTATTATAATTAGTTTTAGCTTCTGTAGCAAAGTACCATAGTGTAGGTGGGGCTTTGTGCATATGTGTATGTTTTAAGGTCTTATTTTGTCACCCAGGCTGGAGTATATTGGTGTGATCATCACTCACTGGAACTTGAGAACCTCTAGGTTCAAGTCATCCTCCCACCTCACCTCCCTAGTAGCTGGGACACAGACGCGCACCACCACACTCAGCTAATTTATGATTATTTTTGTAGAAACAGAGTCTCACTATGTTTCCCAGGCTGGTCTTGAACTCCTGGCCTCAAGCAGTCCCCCTGCCTTGGCCTCTCAAAATGCTGAGATTATAGGTGTGAGCTATTGCGTTTGTTTTTTAAATATAACAGCTTTATTCAGACATAATTCAAATAGTGTACAATTTCAAATGTACAACTGAATGGATTTTAGTATATTCACAAGGTTGTACACCCATTCCTACAATCCAGTTCAAGAACATTTCATAACCCTCCAAGAAATTCCATACTCATTAGCATGAACTCCTCAACCTCTCCTCCCTGCCCCAGGCAACCACCATCTCCTTTCTGTCTCAATGGATTGTCCTAAAGTCTATTTTTTAATTTCTTTTTTTTTTTAATTTTTATTATTATTATTTTGTTTGTTTAGCAGCCCCGGAATATGTGGCTGGCACCCTAATCAGTGAGCTATAGGTGCCCATCCAAGTCTAATTTGTTGTTGTTGTTGTTGAGACAGAGTCTCCCTATGTCACCCTCAGTAGAGTGCTGTGGCATCACAGCTCACAGCAACCTCAAACTCTTGGACTTAAGCGATTCTCTTGCCTCAGCCTCCCAAGTAGCTGGGAGGCTACCACAACACCCGGCTATTTTTTGTTGCCGCTGTCATTGTTGTTTTTAGCTGGGCTGGGCTGGTTCAAAACTGCCAGCCTTGGTATATGTGGCTGGCACCGTAACCACTATGCTACAGGCACTGAGCCCCAAGTCTATTTAAGCAATAGCTACTGGGGCTCAGTGTCAGGGGACACCGGGGGGGACATTTGTGATAGTGGATGAACCTACATTGACTCATCATCACCCAAAGTCCATAGCTTACATTCTATGGGTTTGGATGAATGTCGATGACATGTACAACTTTCGTCCTTTCTTTTTTTCTTTTTTTTTTTTTTTTTGAGACAGAGTCTCACTATGTTGCCCTCGGTAGACTACGGTGGCGTCACAGGTCACAGCAACCTCCAACTCCTGGGCTTAAGCGATTCTCTTGCCTCAGCCTCCCAGTAGCTGGGACTACAGGCGCCTGCCACAACGCCCGGCTATTTTTTTGTTGCTGCAGTTGGCCCCAGCCAGGTTCAAACCCGCCAGCCTTGGTGTATGTGGCTGGTGCTGTAACCATTGTGCTACGGGCGCCAAGACAGGATATACAACTTTCTATTTATCCTGTCACCTGTTGGGGGTGTTCATTCCCATGTCCAGGGTTTTGAGGCATCAGGTTCTCTCCAGCAGAGGGGACTGTTGGGTCCCAGCCCCTCCTGCCTATATGGGGAAAGGGCTGCCTTGGGGAAGGTTTACTGGAACGTGGCCTGGCCTTTAGGAGTCACCTGGGCTGTTGCTGAACGGGTGTGTGTATGTGTTGTTTCGGTTTTTTGTTTTTTTGGCCGGGGCTGGGTTAGAACCCGCCACCTCCGGTATATGGGGCCGGCACTCAACTCCTTTGAGCCACAGGCGCCTCCCATTGTTTCAGTTTTTAAATAAATGTATAGACCCTTAGAACCATACTCAGAAAATGAGGAAAATTGAGGGGGAACATCATCCAGATAAATCCCACTTGCCTGTCCTATTTTAGGTTCAAGATTTTAAAATATTAGCATCTATTGGGGGAGATGGAAATGTTTATTACCTAATTGTAGTAATGGTTTCAAAGTGTATACAGGCTCATGCCTGTAATCCCAGCACTCTGGGAGGCTGAGGCAGGCGGATCACTTGAGCTCACAAGTTCAAGACCAGCCTGAGCTACAGCAAGACCCATCTCTAAAAATAGCCGAGAGTTGTGGTGGGTGTCTGTAGTCCCGGTTACTCGGGAGACTGAGGCAAGAGAATCACTTGAACCCAGGAGTCTGAGGTTGCTGTGAGCTATGACCCCACTGCACTCTACCAGGGGCAACAAAGTAAGACTCTGTCTCAAAACAAAAAAAGAAAACAAAACTAAGTGTGTACAGATGCTAAAACTCATCAAATTGCACCCTTTAAATATGTACACTTGAATTATACCTCCACAAAGCTGTAAAAAATAAAAACAAAAATAACAGCTATTGGTTGTTCTAAATTGTAAGATAGACATTTTCATTATAGAGAATTAAGAAAAGCATAATGATCAAGAAAATAAATGCCACCCACTGCTTGGAGATAGCCGTGGAGCCCTTGGTGAACCCCCTCCACCTGCTGAACCCGGGGCAGCCTCAGGACCGTACTGCCTCCCGCCTCCACAGTGAAACTCTGGGGCCACCCATCTGATGCCAGAAGCACCCAGTGTCCTTCCATCTGCGGGCACAGCAGTGTCAGCTCAGGGCTCTGCCCTCCTCACTAAGTCCCCTCAGACTCCTGGATCCCTGTCACCTCCCTGGCCAGTCCCTTCTCTGTCTCTCTGCTGCTACTTCCCTCTTAGTCCAGCCTCTGCCCTTTCTCTACCATCCTCTTGCAGGCAGGGAAGAATCTCCTGCCCTGTGGCTATGAACAGCTATTCACTGGCGACACTTCAGTTTCTGTGTGTGGTCTGATTGCTTCTGGGTGAGCCCTAGGTACCTGCAGCCTCGCGTGGGCACACCTCCTCATCCAGGGCAGTCCGCAACCCATGGTCAGCCCTGTAGCTGGCCCTCCCTCGTTCTCGACACCCTCTCCATCTGTAAGCCCCACAGCTCTACTTCCAGAATGGTCCTGGAACTCAACCCTTTCTTTTTTTTTTTTTTTTTAATTTGGCCGGGGCTGGGTTTGAACCCACCACCTCCGGCATATGGGACTGGCGCCCTACCTGCTGAGCCACAGGCGCTGCCCAACTCAACCCTTTCTTTCAGGCACCTTGCTTCTACTCAACTCTGGGTCACCAACACCTGCTACCTGGACAGCTGCCACAGCCCCCAGCTCTTCCCTTGCTCCTGCCTCTCATCTCCACCTCCCCAGAGCCCAGCAGGCTCCCACTGCCTCCCACACAGCCCCACCCAGCAGCCAGCATGGCTATTTAAATTTAAATTCATTTCTTCAGTTGCCCTAGCCACATCTTAGGTGCTGGGTGATCCCACGGGGCAGCTCATGGCTGCAGGGGTGGTTGTGCACATTACAGAACACACCCATCATGCTGGAAAGTTCTATCTGATCGTGTAGGCTTGGGCTTTCCCATGCATTAAGAATAAAACCCAAGCTTCTTACAGGGCTACAGGGCCCTGCCTCACCTCTGATCTCACTTCCAAGCACACACACTGTCCTTCAAACACTCCTACAACCTTGAAGTCTCCTTGTCCTTTAGTCTCCCTGTTTCTTTCCTTTTTTGTTCCTTTTTTTTTTGCAGTTTTTGGCCGGGGCTGGGTTTGAACCAGCCACCTCTGGCATATGGGGCCAGTCCCCTACTCCTTTGAGCCACAGGCGCTGCCCCTTTTCTTTTTCTGAGACAGTCTTAAGCTGTCCCCCTGGGTAGAGTGCTGTGTCATCACAGCTCACAGCAACCTCAAACTCTTGGGTTTAAACGATTGTCTTGCCTCAGCCTCCTAAGTAGTTGGGAATATAGGCACCCACCACAACGCCCAGCTATTTTTTTTGGTTCAGTTGTCGTCGTTGTTTGGCAGGCCTGGGCTGGGTTCGAACCTGCCAGCTCTGGTGTATATGGCTGGTGCCCTATCTTCTGAGCTACAGATGCTGAGCCTGTCTCACTGCTTCTTTTTTTTGTAGAGACAGAGTCTCACTTTATGGCCCTCGGTAGAGTGCCGTGGCCTCACACGGCTCACAGCAACCTCCAACTCCTGGGCTTAAGCGATTCTCTTGCCTCAGCCTCCCGAGTAGCTGGGACTACAGGCACCCGCCACAACGCCTGGCTATTTTTTGGTTGCAGTTTGGCCGGGGCCGGGTTTGAACCCACCACCCTCGGTATATGGGGCCGGAGCCCTACCGACTGAGCCACAGGCGCCGCCCTGTCTGTTTCTTATCCTCAGAACCAGCTTAAGTGTCACTGCAGCACCCCCCTCATCCGCAGCACGGCACACACACCTCTGCTGTGGCCTGGCTCTGACTGCCTTATCATTCCCTTCCCCCACCTGTGTCTCCCTCCTTGGGCTGTGCGCCCTCCAGGCCACACACGGGTTTGCTCCGGTGCCCTTGCACCTTGTAGCACTTGGGGGACATGCAGGAATGAGACAAATAGGTCTGTGTCCTTGCAGAGTTTAGATCTAGCTAAGACAGACACCAAATGTAGGATTACAGAGTTCAATGTATGTCTGTGGACCTTGTGACTCTTCTTGCTCCTCTGGGAGTGGGGTAGATGATAAGACAGCTCTGCAGGAATGGGCCAGAGGCTTAGGGTGGGAGCTCTTTCTGAGGAGTCCTAAGGATGGAGTAACGTCCTTGGGACCAGAAGAGGATGCCCCAAGGGAGAAAAAGCCATTGTCTGGACATGTCCTTGCACCCAACAACCAGCCATTTGTTATGACAAGAGAACAGAGCCTGTAAACTCAAACCAAACAACTTCAGAGTTTCTGAAGTGACTTTGCTTGTGTATAGTATAAAATATTTAAAGTGTGGCTGAGCTGGACTCTATGAACCAGAGAAAGTGACTTCTCACTGACAGATGAACCACCCCTCCAGAGTATGCCCCTTTCTTTCCCAGGCATTTGGTGGTACTGTGAGCCCCGATGAGTCCCCAAATCCCCCTGAAAACTAAGAGGCCTGGTCAGCAAGGGAATAAAACAGTTTGTGTTTTTAGGATTCTTTCTGCTAATGGCCAGCAAATGGGGGTTCTGGAAGCCTGGGTTTTTGCTTTGCCTGGACCACTCACTAGGGGACCTCAGCAGGTCACTGGGAGAAGGCAGCTAATACTAACCATGACCCTGTGAAGTCAGGATTTATTATACTCACTTTAAAGAACAGGCCACTGAGGATGAGAGCTCTGCTCAGAATCACAGTGCTTTCTGCCCCACTGCCCCAAAGTCAGTATCCTCATCTCAGTATCCTCCTCTGCAAAATGGGCATTTTACAGCCTGCCCTGGCAGGGAAGAGGATTGCTTGCTCCAAGACAAAGTGGCAGCAGGTGGGAAAGGCCTGCAGAGGGCAGCAGTGAGCTGTGCAGAGGCCACCCTGCCTAGAAGCCAGGCCTCAGCGTTTCAGCAGCACTCACCTTCTCCTAGGGTGCTAACATTAACAGGCCACCTTATTGGACTGTGTTCTGTGTGTGCCATTTTAAACATGGCACTCACATTTTACAGAGGAGGACAGAACCGAGGCTCACAAACTTGAAATTGGTGAACTGCGTGGCTTTTGAATTATATCTCAATAAAGCTGCTATATTACAAAATAAAAACCGACCAGGAGCAGTGGCTCATGCCTGTAATCCCAGAACTTCAGGAGGCTGAGACAGGAGGGTCACTTGAGACCAGACTGGACAACATAGTGAGTCCCATCACAGGTCACAGACTGATTCCAAGCCTAGCCCTGGGATCTGTTCCTTTAGGCTGTGTAAAAAAGCCTGTGCTCTGGGTGGCACTGGAATTGAGGGCAGGAAATGAACCTTTTACATCCACGCAGGGACAACAGGCCTGGGAGGTGGATGGTCCTATTCTCATTTTAATTCCCAGGAAACCAAGGCAGAGAAAGAAAGGTAGTCAGGAGACTCAAGCCCAGTTCTATTGCCAAATCCTGTTTCCGTTCTTCCCCTTCACTCAGCAGCCTGGTTTGGGTATTTTCAATTTTTGCCCTTTGGGGCTCCCTACACAGTGCTGTCTCCCATGTGTCTCAGATCTCTGGATGTCCCTAGAGAATGACCAATTATTTCACTCCCTGTCACTGGGGGTGTCCAAGTCTCCCACTCAGTCCTGTGGGTCAGGGTGAAGGCTGGTGATTCCCTTAGAGGGAGACTAACCCGGTAAGTTCTGACTTGGGCAGTCCCTGGAAAAGCTACGCTGGTTTCTGAGCTTACGAGAGGCCAGGGCATAAACACACAGCTCAGGACGCAGGTAGGCAGGGGTGGGTGTAGGGTGACCTCGGGAGAAATTCCTATTTGTTATCCAGCATGTCGTGTCTCTACGACAATCCCTTGAGGCGGTGGTTGCTTCATCATCCAACCAGGGATCCAATCCATATCACCAAAGGTCTGTTGGACACAGAGGCTGCTGGCGTTGGTGATCCAACCTGCCGGGTCCCGGCCCCTAGCGTGCCCACCTCTGACGGAAATGAGGAGCCAGGTGTTCCTGTTGCCAGGACCTCTGGCCTGGGAAGGTCTCTCTGTACCAGAGGAGCCGGTTTTATTTTATATGGTGGATTCCTGGGCTGCGAGTTGGAGAGTCGGTGTCGCCGCCGTCGGGGCCTCAGTTTCCCCAAG
The DNA here is from genome assembly GCF_027406575.1 of Nycticebus coucang. Taxonomy (NCBI): domain Eukaryota; kingdom Metazoa; phylum Chordata; class Mammalia; order Primates; family Lorisidae; genus Nycticebus; species Nycticebus coucang. Next base: position 142,867,279 of record NC_069783.1, read on the forward strand.
CGCGCAGGGATGGAGAGAAGGCAGCAGGTCGGTGGGGGAGCGGCCTCCGCGGCGCCCTCGCGGTTCCCGCGGCGCGGCCCCTTTAAGAGGCCCGCCGGCTCCGCCAGTCGCGCCGCGGCCACCGCCCCCCGGCCCACCCCTTCCTGCGGCGCGGAGTGCGGGCCGGGCGGCAGCGCTGCGAGAGCGGTCGGGCCGACCGTAGCGCCGGGGGAGGCGGCGGCCGCGGGGCTGGGGGGGCGTCGCGGGAGCGAGAGGAACGGAGCGCGGGCCGCCGCCGCGGGGTAGCGCTGCGGCCCCGAGCCTGGGACAGCGCCGCCCCGCGCCGCGGAGACCGCACACAATAGCGGCGCGCGCAGCCCCGCGCCCTTCCCCCTGCGCGCCCCGCCCCCTGCGCGCGCCCCGCCCCGCCCCGCCCCGCGCCGCCTCACCTGCCGCCCGGGAGGGGGCGGGCATTGTTCGCTGCCGCCGCCGCCGCTGCTGCCGCCACCGCTGCGCCGGGCCATGGGGGCCGCCGGGCACCCGGGGCCTGGCCTGGCGAGGCCCGCCGCGCCGCCGCTGAGCGCGCAGGTGAGGCCGGCCCCGCCATGGTGGACTCCGTGGGCTTCGCGGAGGCGTGGAAGGCGCAGTTCCCGGACTCGGAACCGCCGCGCATGGAGCCGCCGCACATGGAGCCGCCGCGCATGTCGGTGGGCGACATCGAGCAGGAGCTGGAGCGCTGCAAGGCCTCCATCCGGCGCCTGGAGCAGGAGGTGAACCAGGAGCGCTTCCGCATGATCTGCCTGCAGACGCTGCTGGCCAAGGAGAGGAAGAGCTACGACCGGCAGCGCTGGGGCTTCCGGCGCGCGGCGCAGCCCCCCGACGGCGCCGCCGAGCCCCGCGCGCCCCTGCCGCGCCCGCAGCCCGCGCCCGCGGACGGAGCGGACCCGCCGCCCGCCGAAGAGCCGGAGGCCCGGCCCGACGGAGAGGGCTCCCCGGGCAAGGCCAGGCCCGGCGCAGCCCGCAGGCCCGGGGCCGCCGCGTCGGCGGACCGGGACGACAGGGGGCCCCCCACCAGCGTGGCGGCGCTCAGGTCCAACTTCGAGAGGATCCGCAAGGGCCACGGCCAGCCCGCGGCGACGGACGCCGACAAGCCCTTCTACGTCAACGTGGAGTTTCACCACGAGCGCGGCCTGGTGAAGGTCAACGACAAAGAGGTGTCGGACCGGATCAGCTCCCTGGGCACCCAGGCCATGCAGCTGGAGCGCAAGAAGTCCCAGCAGGGCCCCGGGCAGGGCGCGGGGGACACGCCCAGGCCCGCGTACCGGGGGCGCGCCTCGGAGAGCGGTTGCGGCGTCGACGGCGACTACGAGGACGCCGAGTTGAACCCTCGCTTCCTGAAGGACAACCTGATCAACGCCAATGGCGGAGGCAGACCCCCTTGGCCGCCCCTGGAGTACCAGCCCTACCAGAGCATCTACGTCGGGGGCCTGATGGGGGATGGGGAGGGCAGGGGCCCCCTCCTGCGCAGCCAGAGCACCTCGGAGCAGGAGAAGCGCCTCACCTGGCCGCGCAGGTCCTACTCCCCCCGGAGCTTTGAGGACTGTGGAGGCGGCTACACCCCGGACTGCAGCTCCAACGAGAACCTCACGTCCAGCGAGGAGGACTTCTCCTCCGGCCAGTCCAGCCGCGTGTCTTCCAGCCCCACCACCTACCGCATGTTCCGGGACAAGAGCCGCTCACCCTCGCAGAACTCGCAGCAGTCCTTTGACAGCAGCAGCCCCCCGACGCCGCAGTGCCACAAGCGACACCGGCACTGCCAGATTGTCGTGTCGGAGGCCACCATCGTGGGCGTCCGCAAGACCGGGCAGATCTGGCCCAGCGATGGAGACGGCGCCTTCCATGGAGAGGCAGGTGGGTACTCGGGCCGCCATGTACGGGCGCACCTGTACCAGGGCAGAAAACCACCTGGGGGTGGGGGCGCGAAAGGGGAAGTGGTGGAGAGAGGAGTGGGTGGTACTTTGGGGAGTGATTTTTGTTCAAGTGCTGGTCTGCGCCTGATGGAACTTCAGCACCTCTTCCCTCCTGAATGCAGATTCTCAGTACTTGGAATGGCATTGGGTTGGAGGGGGAAGATGGGAAATGGCTTGTTCCTTTAGTCCGAGGAGGGCGTCTGCTTCTTGCAGGTACAGCCTGTGAGTTAGGTAGAATGCCCTGGGTGGTAATCTCCCTGCCCTGTAAGCAGTGAGGATGGTGTAAAGCTGGAGTCATCTCTGCTGCTTGGATTGGTTGCTTTTAGGAGATCCTGATTGGTATCCTGGGCAGTCCCCCACCACCCAACAATTCCTTTCCTCGATAGCTGCTTCTAGGTCATGAAAGGGTCAGGCTCTCTTGCTAGCTGCCAGCCCAGAAAGCAAGTCATCACAGGTGAAAATAGAAATTAGAAGGAAGTGAGGTGACAGGCAGTTCTGACTCAGTGGTACCCGGAGCTTCAGGGGGGTAAAGATTTTATCCAGAGCTGAAGCAGAGCCACACCCGTTGTGATTCTCCTTGGCTTTCTTTGATGGGAGTCGTCTCTCCCCATCACTTACTCACCCACAGGTTCCTCCATACATGTTAACCCAGCCCTGTTTGCTGAGTCTCCAGTGTGCTTCAAAATGATCACCCACAGGTGCTTATTTGGGGCTCCCAATCCATGATCAGGCCCTGGCCCTAGGATTAAACCTCGGGTGCATACAGACAGCATTTGTCTGTCTGGAGTGCAGGCACCATTTGTGTTTGGGGTAAGAAAAGGGTGGGCAGGCTGGGGTGTGTGAGGCAGTTGGGAATCCCTTGGAGTCCTGGCCCCTGTTGGGCTGATCTGGTTTTCTGCTCCATTGATTTTTCTTTTTCTGCTGATGAAGTTGGATGTGCTCTGTTTGTCAGAATCCTCTTGAAACAAGTGGGGCTGTTTTTGGCTGTGTGGAGCTGCCTTTTAGCGACCAGCACTCTGTCCTGTTTGTATTAGGTACTTCCAGTTTGTAGCTGGGGTTGGCTGGGCTCAGACCTGCAGCCTCATTCCCTAAGTCCCTAGTGGGCGGAGATGGTTGTCATGTTCAGCAGCCTGCTTTGCTGGTACATCAGCTCATTTGGGGGGCTGGAGGACTGCCTTGTGGTTTCTGGGCACCAGCCTTGTCCGGCCAACTGTGGGCCAGCTTGAACTGACCCCTCAGCCCCATGGTGTGAGAGAATGTTGTTAATAAAGAATAAAATGAGAGGTTTTCGTGGAGACCTGCGATCTGAAATGGTATTCTCTTGCTGGTGGGAATTCTGGGTTTCCAGAAAGTTGGGGCCCGGCCTTTCCTCCATAGATGTGGCCATGCTGCCCACCACTTCATCAGACCCCAATGCAAGTCAGCAGGTGAAAATAGGAACCGTGGTTCTCAACCTTCCTAATGCTGAGACCCTTTAATACAGTTCCTCATGTTGTGGTGACTCCCAGCCACAAAATTATTTTCATACACCTGTATTTGTACTGGTGATGTATTTGTGATGGTTTTAGGCGACCCCTGTGAAAGGGTTGTTTGACCCCCAAAGGAGTAGCGACCCACAGGTTGAGAACCACTGAATTAGAAGGAAAGGTGGCCTGGAGCCTGGAGTCACACAGGTTCTCAGGAGTCACACAGGTTCTCGGGAGCTCACTGAGGGGTTAATTTTACCCCTTGGACCCAATTGCAGGACTTTCTGGATCCTTCGCTGAATATCCCGAAGGTTCCATGTTCTCTTTCCTAATAGGTTTTGTCTTTTCCCTAAGACACTTGAGGATTAAGGTTATTTAAACATCATTTAAAAGAGATTACATTTTTCCCCTCAGTTTTTTTATAAAGGCATAATGTTTCGAGGGCACTTACAGGTTCACAGCAAAATTGACAACCGCACAGCCACCAGAGAGGTGCGTTTGTTAGAGCTCATGAACCTGCTTTGACCCATCATTATCACTTCAAGTCCATAGTTGACATTCTGGCTCACCATTGTACAATTCCGCCCCAGTTTGGATCCTGTTAGGTTTTTAAGCTCCTAGTGGTTTTAGCCCTGGGAGCCTTTACACTCTGCCCAGCCATCTCCTCTGATGTTTGACCATGTGTGGCTGGCAGGAAAAGAGGGTTCCCGCGCCGGCTCAGCCATCTGTCTCTGTCCAACTATTTACTGATGTTCTTTAGATGGCTGTGGAGCCTGCTAGGCCGAAAAGGAACAGTGAGGAAAATCCCGCTGGGGTGAGGGGGTGGAAGTCAGCCTAACGCTTTGCAGTGGCAGACCTGGCAGCCTGGCTCCAATCACTTCATAGTTAATCCGTGTCATGAGTGAGCTGTCCTGTTTCTGAGTTGAGGGCCCCTGATATTGAAGGAAAGGAGGTAAAACCATCATATGCTGCTCTTTGCTAGGTGTGGGTGCCTGATGCACGGTCTTTCACGGGATGCCTGCTGACAAAGTGGAGACAAAACTATGATGTGACAGCTGGGATTCCCAGGCCCTGTGTGAATATAGAGCCATTCTTTTTGGAATGTGGTGGTTGTGCAAGCTCTCTTCCCTGCACCGTCCAGGGATCCTTCCAGCTCCTTGCACCCAGGGCTTGCCTATGGGGTAAGACATTTGGCTATGAGCCCTGGTATGTGCAAGCCCTTCTCTTTGGATCGTGTGGGCCCCTTGAAGGGAAAGTGTGGTCCTTGCCTCTTGGGAGCTTATAAGTTAATGGGAGGGATGCGTGTATTCATGTTCAGAGGGGAGTGAAACCTGGGGGGCTTCTGGAAGCATCAGGACTGGACAAGAAAGACCCTTGATCAACCAGCATAAGTCCAAAGTCAGAAATTGGGGTGAGCCTTCCGCCCTGAGGAGCAGTATCAGCAAAGGCTTGGGGGCACCCCCATCTTCCCTGTGATTCTGAATTGTATTTTTTTTTTTTTTTACACATATGATTTCCCATTTTAACCTTTTTTTTTTTTTTTTTTTTTTGTTAGAGACAGAGTCTCACTTTATTGCCCTCGGTAGAGTGCTATGGCATCCCCCAGCTCACAGCAACCTCCAGTTCCTGGTCTTAGGTGATTCTCTTGCCTCAGCCTCCCAAGTAGCTGGGACTACAGGCACCTGCCACAATGCCCAGCTATTTTTTTTTTGTTGTTGCTGTTGCAGTTGTCATTGTTTAGCTGACCCAGGCTGGGTTCGGACCCGCCAGCCTGGGTGTACGTGGCCAGCACTGTAACCACTGTGCTATAGGCACCCGCCACAACACCCGGCTATTTTTTTGTTGCAGTTCAGCTGGGGCCGGGTTTGAACCTGCCACCCTCGGTATATGGGGCCGGCGCCCCATTTTAACCATTTTTAAACATTCACAGAGTTGTGCAGCCATCATCCTCATCCCTCTCTAAAACTTTTTCATCTTCCCCAGCTGAACTCATTAAACAGTAACTTCCGAGCCCTTGACAGCCACCATTCTTCTTTCTGTCTCTGAGTTTTTGATTCCTCTGGGTATTCACCTAAGTGGAATCCTACAGGATTTGTCTCTTTGTGGTTGGTTAATTTCCCCGTACTCATGTCTTCAAACTTCCTGCCAGTGGTAGCCTGGACAGTGTGCTTTTTGAAGGCAGGAATCTCTGGTTCACTTCCAGGTCTCCCACGGAGCCTGGCTCCAAGCCCCACACACAGCATATACAGGAAGGTCCCTTCCTCCTTTTCCTTTTCAAGGCTCATGGGGTCAGGACTGGAAAATTGTGCTGGTCTCTGGGAAGTGACTTGTCAACTCCTCCCAATTTTATCCCTGTATTTTAATTTTCCTTTCATAGGACCTCCGTGAGCCTTTTTGGGGGGGAGAAAGCTAGACAACCCAAGATCCTTTCTCTGTCTCTCTCTCTTTTTTTTCAAGAGGCTTCAGACAACAGCTATTTATTATTTCTCACAGTTCTCCGGTTGGCTAGGCAGTTCTGATCTGAGCTGACTTGGGTGAAACTGTAGCATAGGGAAGCCTCACTCCCATATTCTCTGATGATAGGCTGTTTGGTGAGGGGTGGGGGGCTCTCCTATACATTTGTCCTGTACTTGGCTTGGGGGTCAGGCAATGCACCAGACATTTCTCCTCCTTCTATTATTATTTTTAGTTGGCACCCATAATAATCATGTGTATTTGTGGAGGTAACAGTATGATATTTAGATACATACGTGTAACATATAATGATCAAAGTGGGATATTTTAGCATATTTCTCACCTCAAACATTTGTCGTTTCTTTGTGTTTTAAAGAGACAGGGTCTTGCACTTGTTCAGGCTGGTCTGGAACTCCTGAGCTCACGGGCTCCTCCTGCTTCAGCCTTCTAGAGTGCTAGGATCACAGGCGTGAGCCATTGTGCCCGGCCTTTGTGTTGGCGGTTTGAGGAATTCTCAGTCCAGATGTGTGGCCCTGTGTGCCCCTCTGTCCTTCTCCAGCATCAGCTGTGAGATGTGACCTTCACATCTTCTGTTGCTTCATGCCCTGTGTTTTCGCATTTTATTAAGCAGCTTAATTTGCCCTTTGGAGTCTGGCGGTGTGTTGGCGCCAGAATGACCATTGCTTTGTTTTCCCCTTGGGTGACGGACTGGACTGGCAGCCAGTTTGAGTGAGTAACTGGGCAGTGAAAGGTCACCCAGGGCCAGCGTCAGCTCCTCAGTCATCTCTATAGACCAGAGCCCTGTGGCTGCCTCTATAATGAACACAGGCACCTCTGCGGGAACAGAGGCAGAGTGGGCAGATCTGGGTGGGGCCCGAGACCGCTGACGTCACCAGTGGGATGGCAGCAGAGTCTAGATCACATTCTACGAGGCTTCCCCAGCTCAGGGAGGTTGTCTAGTTTGGGGAACAGAAGGAAGCATCCCGAAACATTTCACTAAAGAAGGACCTGAGGCCTGCTGGGATCGCTCCCGCCTGTAATCCTAGCCTTTGGGAGGCCGAGGTGGGTAGATGGCCTGAGCTCATGAGTCTGAGACCAGCCTGAGCCAGAGCAAGACTTCGTCTCTAAAAACAGCTGGGCGTTGTGGCGGGTGCCTATAGTCCCTGTTGCTTGGGAGGCTGAGGCAAGAGAATTGCTTAAGCCCAAGAGTTTGAGGTGGTTGTGAGCTGTAATGCCAGGGCACTCTACCCAGGGCGACATAGTGAGACTCTGTCTCAAAAAAAAAAAAAAAAAAAAGGAAAGAAAGCTGGGTGGGAGTGCTAGTGATTTGAGTGGGTCCAGTAGAGGGACATCCCTTCCCTATGCCGCCTTTTTTCTTCTGGCTTCTTTTTTTTTTTTTTTTTCAGATTAATGTGAGGGTATAAACAACTAGGTTACAGGGTTTGCATTTGTTACACAGAGTCCTCTGTGTCCTGTCTACACTCAGGAGGCGTGCCATATACCCTTACATTGTTCCCATTAGGTAGGAGCACACCCCTCCCCCTCCCTCCTCCCCTCTCACCCCCTTCTTTCTTCTTCCCCCCAAATTGACTTGAGTTTTTCCCTTATGTGGGTGTGTGTCATTAGATCATCTACTGGCTTCATTTGAGGATTGAGTACATTGGATACTTGCTTTTCTGGTTTTTTTTTTTAATTTAATTTAATTTTTTTTTTGTAGAGACAGAGTCTCACTTTATCACCCTCAGTAGAGTGCTGTGGCATCTCAGCTCACAGCAACCTCCAACTCCCAGGCTTAGACGACTCTCTTGCCTCAGCCTCCCAAGTAGCCGGGACTACAGGCACCTGCCACAACACCTGGCTATTTTTTTTTTTTTTTTTTTTTTTTGCTGCAGTTTGGCCGTGGCCGGGTTTGAACCTGCCACCCTCGGTATATGGGGCTGGCGCCCTACCCACTGAGCCACAGGCGCCACCCGCTTTTCTGTTCTTGTGATACTTTACTGAGAAGAATGTGTTTCAGCTCCATTCAGGTTAATACAAAAGATGTAAAGTCTCTGTCTTTTTATGGCTGAATAGTATTCCATGGCATATATACACATCACAGTTTGTTGGTCCCTTCCTGGGTCAGTGGACATTTAGGTTGTTTCCACATCTTGGCAATTGTGAATTGAGCTGCTGTAAACAGTCTAGTGCAAATGTCCTTATAATAAAATGATTTTTTTCTTCTGGGTAGGTGCCGAATAATGGGATTGTGGTATCTGCTTCTGGCCTTAATAGTCACTTCCTTTCCTTAGTCTGGAGTCCTGCGGCCAGGAGGGCCTGTGTATGGGACTGCAGTTAAGTTGTAAGTTCTCACCCTTCTGGGAGGAGGTAACAGCAGCTTGAGATGTCCCGGCCTGCGGGTCTGCCCTGGGGTTGAGAGGGTTCCCCATCCAGAGTGGATGAATGGGCATTTTAGAAGCCTTCTCAGGTTGCCAAACAATAGGTCTGGATTTTGGCTGAGACTGCTGCTTTTTGGATCAAGGCTCGGGGTGGTGGTGGATTAAATTAACTGAACCCCCGAGGAGTTCTTGACCCTGACTGGAATGCAGCTGTTGTGGTTCAAAGAGGGTTTTTTTCCCTTTGAAAAACGTAGTTATTTTAATTAAAATACGTTATCGACGTAACATGTTATAGGCAGTCATTTTTATTGTGGTAAAATACTATATATACTGGGTGGCCATGAAGTTTGGGTGTAGTTTGTTTGCCTGCCTTTCAAATTGCACACGAACTTTACAGCCACCCTGTAGAGTAGAAAATTTTGCCATTTTATTCTTTTTTAGGTGTGCAGTTCAGTGTGGCATTAACTACGTCACATGGTGGTGCACCCATCATATCACTGTTGATTTCTACAGCTTTTACCTTCTTCTTCCCCAAACCAAACCTCGGCACCTATCCTACACTCCCCATTGCCCCTCACTCCCAGCCCTGGGAGCCGCCACCATTCAACTTTTTGTCTCCGTGAATAGTATTTCATATAGATGAAATCATATAGTATTTGTCTTTCTTTGGCTTATTTCACTCAAGTAGGGTTTGTTTGTTTGCCTGTTTGTTTCCTGAGACAGAGTCTCACTCTGTCACCTGGGCTGGAGTGCAGTGGTATCTTCAGAGCTCACTATAGCCTCCAACTTCTGGATTCAGGTGATCCTCCTGCCTCAGCCTCCCAAGTCGATGAGACTACAGATGCTGGCCACAACACCCAGCTTGTTTTTCTATTTTGTAGTAGAGACAGAGTTGCCCTCTTTCTCCTGACCTCAAGCAATCTTCCGTCCTGGGCCTCCCAGAGTGCTGGGATTATAGGTGTGAGCCACTAAGCCCAGTCTCAAGTAGGTTTTTGAAATTCCTTGGAGCAGCACTCTAATTCTGAATGCCCCATCTCTGATCCTTAACAGGTGTCTTCTCTTTAGGAAAACACCTGTTAGTGACGGCTCTATCTCCTTGGCTTACACACCCACAGTTTTGAAATGTCCCAGGGCAATCTTTTGCTGACACTGAAGCCAAGCCAGGTGTCAAATGCTTCACTGACATGTCACTGTCCTCATCCAAAAAGTCAGGGGTTAGACTGGGTCCCTGCTGAAGCTCTTTGTTTTGATTCTTTCATTTTTTTCTTTATACTTAAAAATTATTGTTACCATTATTATTATTATTATTATTTTTTGAGATAGAGTCTTATTATGTCACCCTCAGTAGAGTGCTGTGGTGTCACAGCTTACAGCAAACTCTTGGGGATAAGCGATTCACTTGCCTCCGCCTCCCAGGTAGCTGGGACTATAGGTGCCAGCCACAATACCAGGCTATGAAAAATTATTATTTTATTTATTTATTTATTATTTAAGACAGATTTTCACCATGTTGCCCTCAGTAGAGTGCCATGACGTCATGGCTCACAGCAACCTCAAACTCTTGGGCTTAAGCGATTCTCTTGCCTCAGCCTCCCAAGTAACTGGGACTGCAGGCACCCGCCACAACGCCTGGATATTTTTTTATTTTTTGGTTGTATTTGCCATTGTTGTTTGGCAGGCCCGGGCCGGGTTCGAACCTGCCAGCTCCGGTGTGTGTGGCTGGCGCCCTAGCCGCTGAGCTACAGGCACTGAGCCTTAAAAATTATTATTAACACAACTTTTCCCATCTCTTTTCTCTTTACCCTGGTTTATGCCTCCCTTTTTTTTTTTTACCAGGCCACCACCTCTCCTCCCTGTCTGATCATTCAGGGGTATTTGTTGAGCGTCTCCTATGTGCCAGGCACGGGCTCCATGGAAATTTTTCTCTTGCCTTTATTCATGGATTTGTCTCCAAAGGCCTTGTCTTTTGAAAAACAACCAAAAAAAAAAACAAACCTTAGTAACTCGAGGCGTCTTTTAAACCTAACCGTATAGCTGCCTTCTTTAACGCTGTGTTTGCAGCTATTTCCTGTTAATCCTGTGTCTGTCTGGCTTCCTTCTTCAGGATGATGGGATCCTTAAAGCAAGCACAGTGTGTCCTGCTGTGGCGTCCTGTGGGCTGTGTGGCTTCAGCAGTATTTGATGTGATGATGATGCATCTGAGCCCATGTGGGTCTGTCAGTGTCTCAGGCCCTGTGGGTGTTGGTGGGTTGAAGATGGGATGTGAAACCACCTCTGAGGTTTTAATTTGCTTAGACTCGGGCGTCCCTGCTCTGGCCCATTGAATCCCATCTACTAAGGGGCAGTGGCTTCTGGGGCCCAGCGACACCTGGTTATGTTTCCTTTTTTGCTAAGGGTTGATCATCTCAGCCTCAGAGAGCTTGTCCATTCTCAGACTGGGGCCTGCAAGTTGCTCTCTTAGCTTGTAGAGCTTGCTGCTGTGCCCTTGCAAAATGACTGTGATGCAGATAGTGGCTGGTGCCTGAGGGAAGGGCAGCTAGGAGTGATGTGCCTGCCAGGGCCTGGGTGGGGAGCCTGGGACACCCCATAACTAATGTGTGGTCAGCCGGGTGAGGTGGCTCAAACCTGTAATCCCAGCACTCTGGGAAGCCGAGGTGGGTGGATTGCCTCAGCTCACAGGTTCGAGATCAGCCTGAGCCAGAGCGAGACCTCGTCTCTAAAAACAGTGGGGTGTGTGGCCAGCGCCTGTAGTCCCAGCTACTTGGGAAGCTGAGGCAAGAGAATCACTTGAGCCCAAGAGATGCCATGGAATGACAGGGAATGACAAAGTGAGACTCTGCCTCAAAAAATGAACAACAACAACAACAAAAAACAGGCCAGCCGTGCTGGCTCACGCCTGTAAACCTACCACTCTGGGAGGCCAAGGCAGGTGGATTGCTGAGCTCACAAGTTCGAGACCAGCCTGGGGAAAAGCGAGACCCCATCTGTACTAAAAATAGAAAATAAAACTGAGGCAGGAAGATCGCTTGACCCCAACAGGTAGAGCTGTGACACCATGGCACTCTACCCAGGGCGATAGCTTGAGGCTCTATCTGAAAAAAAAAAAAAATGTGTGGTAAATAGGACTTCCGTGGAGGTAACTTTGTGGGCCCTCAAAACATTCTTGTAAAGTCCCTGGGGCAAGATTATTGTTGTAATCACATGCTCTCTACTGATGGGGTCTGAGACAAACACACAGGCCTAGGATAACCCACCCAAGGGCAGGACGCAGAGGAAGCAGCGCTGGCCTCACTCTTCAGACTGAGCCGATTCACGAGAGCAGACGGCGTGACATGCAGAGGTAAAGAAGACCTCAGTCAGCAGCTCAGCACACACGTTTTAGGCACCTGCTGTGTCAGGCACAAGACGGTGCTGAGTAAGTACCATGACACAGCCCTCCCAGCCTGTCATCTTCAGTCTGACAGGAGACAGCCACGTAAGCCTAAGTGCCACGAGAATCATCTGATCCCAGTCTTTTTTTTTTTTTTTTTTTTGAGACAGAGTCTTACTTTATTGCCCTCGGTAGAGTGCGGTGGCGTCACAGCTCACAGCAACCACCAACTCCTAGGCTTAGGCGATTCCCTTGCCTCAGCCTCCCAAGTAGCTGGAACTACAGGCACCCGCCACAACGCCCGGCTATTTTTTGTTGCAGTTTGGCCGAGGCCGGGTTCGAACCTGCCACCTTTGGTATATGGGGCCCATGCCCTATCCACTGAGCCACAGGCACCACCCACTGATCCCAGACTTTATGCAGGTCCTGGAAAGCTTCAGCCATCTAGGGACTTGAACTCCTTTTCCTTTTTTTGCAAATCTCCCGAGACACAGATTTCCTAACTCCTGATACCTGTTTCTGGGGCATTTTGCTGAAGCTCCTCCAGCAAGCTGTGCGTCCGGGGCCCAAGAAGACAGACCTTGGAAGGGCACTACCTGCCTATCCACCTTTTCCCATCCAACAATCAAGGGCCGCGAATGTCGACCTGCTGCTGACTGTGGTCTGGCGTGAACAGGTTCTGGGAGGTTGAGGTCTGGCTGGGGAGATGCTGTGGGGATGCATAGAGACAGTCAGCTGTGTGCCCTGGGAGCCAGGTGTGTGACCAGGGAGTATCAGGAAGGAGCCATCTCTAGGCAGGCCGGGAGATAGCTGAGGGTACCCGGGAAGAAGAGAGGGAGACTGGGCAGCAGTCACAGTGGGAGGCAGCTAGGGGAGCCAGGAACAGAGCAGCCCGAGGGCCTTCTGGATTCACTGGCTGTTGGCCAGAGAAGAGCTTTTGAAGATTCACTTCACTCCGAAGGCCTGACACGTTCCCTCTCTGAAAGTGCTGCTGTGGTCACCTGGTCAGCCTGTAGAGTAGAGGGAGATTCTCTGCACAGTTGGTCAGCCTGTAGAGTAGAGGCAGATTCTCTGCACTCAGCAAGGCACCAGTGAACATTCTTGACTCAGCCTAGAGGCAACATAGGTTGACCCAGTCTGGGGAAGGAACGTAGACTCTGAAGGCAACCGATCTGGGCTTGCCTGGGAGTCCCGGCTCTTGCTGCCACATGGGCTTGCAAAGGGGCTTGGCCCTCCCTTGGCCTCTGTAAGCTGGAGAGGACGGCTCCCTCCTTGGGGGGCTTCGTGGGAGCAGTGAGCGTCAGGCCTTAGCCGCCTCTTGCCAGGTCTCACGGAGTCTTCTGCTCACACGTCTAACGTCAGTTGATAACACCATTTAGCAAGACATTTTAAGGAGAAGCCTAATTTCGTGTAGACATTTCACCTACGGCCAGTGCCTGCCCAGTGGGAGCTCCGGGGAGTCCCATGGGGCTGCCGTGGGCCTCTCACCGCCTCCCTTCTCTCTTGCCTGTCCTCGTCCTGGACTTTTCGTGGAGTGCTTACATTTTATTTATTTTGTTTTTTGAGACTTCATGGATGTGGAAAGATGTAGACAATGAGCCCACCTGCTGCTCAGCTGTGTTCTGCACTCAGCAGGGTCTCTTCTCTCTCCCTCGTTTTCACTTTTTTTTTTTAATTGTGCGAAAATCCACAACATAAAATTTCCTTTCTTAGCCACGTTTTTTTTTTTTGGAGACAGTCTCACTATGTCGCCCTCGGGAGAGTGCTGTGGTGTCACAGCTCACAGCAACCTCAAACTCCTGGGCTCAAGGGATTCTCTTGCCTCAGCCTCCCAAGTAGCTGGGACTACAGGCACCTGCCATAACGCCCTGCTATTTTTTTGTTGTTGCTGTTGCAGTTGTCATTGTTTCGCTGACCCAGGCTGGGTTCGGACCCGGCAGCCTGGGTGTACATGGCCAGCACTGTAACCACTGTGCTACAGGCGCCAAGCCTATTTTTTATTTTTTGGAGAGAGAGTCTTACTTTGTCGCCCTTGGTAGAGTGCCATGGCATCATAGCTCACAGCAACCTCAAATTCTTGGGCTCAAGTGATCCTCTCATCTCAGCCTCCCAAGTAGCTGAGACTATAGGTGCCCGCCACAACACCCAGCTATTTTTAGAGATGGGTTCTGGCTCTTACTCAGGCTGATCTCAAACTTTTGAGCTCAAGCAGTCCACCCACATCAGCCTCCCAGAGTGCTAGTATTACAGATGTGCACCACCATGCCCCGCCTTAACCACTTGTAAGTGTACAGTTCAGCAGTGCTCGGCATCTATTGTTTGTTTGTTTTTTTTTTTTTTTGCAGTTTTTGGCTGGGGCTGGGTCTGAACCTCCCACCTCTGGCATATGAGGCCAGCGCCCTACTCCTTTGAGCCACAGGCGCTGCCCCATCTATTGTTTTTTTTTAAAGGCAGAATTGGGCTGGGCTCAGTGGCTCATGCCTATAATCCTAACACTCTGGAAGGCCAAGACAGGTGGATCACTTGAACTCAGGTGTTCAAGACCAGCCTGATCCAAAGGGAAGCCCCATCTCTACTAAAAATAGAAAAACTATCTGGACATTGTAGTGGGTGCCTATGATCCCAGCTACTTGGGAGGCTGAGGCAAGAGAATCTCTTGAGCCTGAAAGACTGAGGTTGCTGTGAGCTATGGTAGCACCGTGGCACTCTAGCCTGGGTGACATAATGGGACTCTGTCTCAACAACAACAGCAATGACAACAATAAAAAGACAGAACTGATGAGAAAACACTGCTTTTCTTCAGGAGGAGTTTGTCCAGTGCTGACGTCCTACCAGATGTCCAGGGAGATAGGAGGATGGTTCAGACTCAGCCCTTGACCGGGGCGTGAGGAGCCTGTAGCCCTGGGTGAGAACAGGGACATACAGGTACCTAAAATAATCTTAACTGGGCAGATTTTGAGGCTCTGTGGAGGGGTCAGTGCCGTGGAACATGGGAAACCTCCTGTCTGTCCTGCTTCTTAGGGGAAGGGGCTGTGGAGGGTCAGCCAGCTGCCCCCTGACAGTCGTTGCTCTGTGTCTGTGGGGGACTGGTTCCAGGACCCTCCCTCAGCCCCCATGGATACCAAAATCTTTGGTTGCTCAAGTCCCTTACATCAAATGGTGTTGTATCTGCATAATGTATACCCTTCTATCTACTTTATTTATTTATTTTATTTTATTTATTTATTTATTTATTTTGCAGTTTTTTTTGCCTGGGGCTGTGTTTGAACCCACCACCTCAGGCATATGGGGCTGGCGCCCTACCCCTTTGAGCCACAGGCTCCACCCTCTACTTTATTTTTTCTAGAGACAAGGTCTTACTCTACCCAGGGCAGAGTACGGTCGCACAATCACAGCTCAAGCTCACTGCTCCTGGAACTCCGGAGCTCAAGTGATCCTCCTGCCTCAGCTCCCCAAGTTGCCGAGACTGTAGGTGTACACCACCATGCCTGGCTAATTGTTAAATTTTTTATTTTTATTTTTTTAGAGATTGGGTCTTTTGGTATTGCCCAAGCTGGTCTCGAACTCTTGGCCTCAGGTGACCCTCTCCTCTCAGCTCCCCATGTACTTTAAATAATTAAAGTAGATTACTTTAAGTAATCTAGCACTCTAGATTACTTAATGTAGTTGAGTGACCCAGAACAATGTTTCTGTTGGTTGACAGACCGCATATATAAAAGTGATTCCATTAAGACTGTATTTTTACTGTTCTTTTCTCTGTTTAGATATGCAGATATTTAACAGTGTGTTACAGTTGCCTACAGTATTCAATACAGTACATTCAATAATGTACGGGCTTATCGCCCAGGAGCAGTAGGCCACCCCATACAGCCTAGTAGGCAGCAGCACATGCCGTGGTGTTCCTAATGACGAATTTACGAATTTCTCAGAACATAATCCTGTTATTGACTGTATCTAATACAATGTAAATGCTACATAAATAGTTGTTACATTGTGTTATTGGTATTTTTTTTTTAATTGCTGATTGTTATTTTTTCCCAATAGTTTTGATTCAAGGTTGAATCTACATGTGTAGAACTATATGTGTGCTCAGAAAAGAATAGACCCCGAGGCCCGGCACGGTGGCTAACTCTGGGAGGCCCAGGTGTGTGGATACTTGAGCTCAGGAGTTTGAGACCAGCTTGAGCAAGAGCAAAACCCCATCTCTACTAAAAATAGAAAAACTAACCTGGCGTTGTGGCGGGCACCTGTAGTCCTAACCTCTTGGGAGGCTGAGACCAGAGGATCGCTTGAGCCCAGGAGTTTGAGGTTGCTGTGAGCTATCATGACGCCATGGCACTCTGCCCAGGGTGACAGAGTGAGACCCTCCCCCCCCCAAAAAAAAAAGAAAAAAAGAAAAGAATAAAAGATAGCAGACTGTGGTTGGAGAATTGGTGTATGATGTAGACAACAGAGAAGGTGAGGGTGGGTAGGAGGCTTGGGGTCATCCAGTGTAGCGTTCAGAAGACAGCTGAGGGCGCTGTGTAGGACATCACTGAAGGTCATTGAGCAGGGGAGGGGATGCCTTTGGAGTTTTACCCAAGGAAGGGGAATTTGGCATAGTGTGTGTGATTGTCCAGTGGGAGTTAGGAACCTGGGCTCGTCGTCTTGAAGGGAGATGGGAGGAGAGGGCTGGAGCTGACCAGGAGAGTGAGCTGACTGTGGGGTGGGGGTGACAGAAGAGGTGAGGCTGTTTGAGCATGGGAGGGGGCTGTGCTGGGTCTTGGAGAGAGAAGCCAAGACTGGAGAGGAAGGATAGGAACACAGCAGGGGTGGAGACAGGTGGCCCCGAGCAGGCCCAGAGGCTTTCTGTATTTGGGGGTCACACAAGAGAGAGGTGGGGGAGCTTGTGTTCCAGAAAGGCTAAAAGGAAGAGACCACTAGGAAGTCATGGTGGTAAGCGCAGAGGCCAGGTTGCAGTGGGTGAGAAGTAGCCAGTGCTGCGTGTGGCCAGCTGTGTCCAGACACCCAGCGGCAGGGAGGAGAGGGGTGTTTGTGTGATTAGTGTGTGAGGATTGGGGTCTGAGTGCTCCCTGAATGCCCAGAGGCCACGACACTGTCTGTATGCTGAGGAGAGGCCTGGGCCAGAGCCCCAGGGAGACGGTGGTCTGAGTGGGGGCTGTGGGGAGGTCGGTAGCTCCCGCAGAGAAATGGCCAAGCTGCGACAGAACAGCGGTCTTGGGTCTAAGGGCCTGGTGTGCATGTGGTAGTGGCTTGAAGATGTTGGCCTGGTGAGAGGCGAGTGAAAGGGAGTGAAAGGGTGGCCGCCAATCCCCGTAGCTGGTGGCTGAGGGCGTGTGGGGAAGAATGTGCCCAGCGCTGAGGGTGCAGTCTGGCCTCACGGTGCCGTGCAGTTGGGGTACAGCTGTGGGGTCTGGGACTGTGGTGCCCGCCAGGCCTGTGCCCACTGGCATCTTGTCGGGAAGCATTTAGACAAGCCCACTCTTGTGCCCCAGACCAGCTGAGGAGATGCTTTAACAAATACAGGTTGTGGTTATTAACCTGAATCTGGTCCTCCTCTGTGGCCATTTCTTCAGCGGCCAGATGGTGTGAGTCTCAGTGGCAGACGCTGCTGTTGGAGGGGCCGGGGGAGTCGGAGGAAATGTTGGAGACCCAGTCGGGTATGGCACGCCTGTGTCGTCACTGGGCTTCCCTGGCCGCATCAGCCCCGTGGTTGCTTGTTTGTCCCTCCCAGTCTGCTGCACTCTCAGGTTCCAGAAACTGGCAAGGAAGTCGCGGAAGGTACATGGGCTGGGACTTGGCCTGCCATCCGTCTGGGAGAAGCACTTTGTCCTGACTACTCAGGAAGCACGGGGCTCCTCCAGGAAACATCTGCTGCTTTGGGCTGGGCCCCCAGAAGGCCAGGCAGGGGTCTGTTCCCTAATCCAGGGCTGGAAACCATCTTGCTCATAAATCCGAGAGTACAGTGAAAAATGGATGTTTCTATCCTCTGTCCTTTCTCCCTGCCCCCCAACTCACTCAGATATGGGGATTAATCACTCGTTCCTAAGGGAGGAGAGTCACTTCATGCTTAATGAATTTTAAGACCAGGCATGACAGGCATGGTTGTGATCGAGACCTTGGACATCAAAGGGGACTTCCCGTGGGGAACATCCTCGCATCTGCAGGCGCCCACGCTGGCCCAGAGCAGGTGTTCTGTCCCTGGCTATTCCCTTTCCAGAGCTGTTTTGGTTTGAAGGTCCAAGGGTGCCTTTTCAAGGCAGGCTGTGGTTCATTTGGAAAAGGTCTGGGGGTTTTCATTTGGCCAGGACATCCTCAAGTCAATGCCACAATGCCCAGAGTGGTTGCAAAAAATGAGGGCATTTAGCCCAGTGGTGAGCTGGGGTAGTAGGTTCCCACCCTGGCTGCCTGTGTAGTTAAAAAGCTTCGCGCTCTCTCACCTACACACAGCTTGTCGCCCCCAGAGTCTGATTCTTGACTTTGTTCTCTTTTTTGATGTCACGGTTTCTGGACATGGCGTTGGCTCCTCCGTCCAGGTTCTCCTAAAGCTGGAGTCAGGCTGCTGGCCAGGGCTGATTCCCATCTGGGGCTCGGATCCTCCCAACTCACCCGGGTTGTTGGCAGAAGTTGTTTCCTGGTGGTTGTAGGACCAAGGTTCTGTTTCCTTTCTAGCATCAGCTGAGGGCTACTCCCAGAGCCCCCCCTTTTCATGGGCAGTTCACACTCCACCGCTTACCTCGCTCCTCCCAGTGGGTCTGGGTTTTTTGAAAAGCTCCGTGGGTCATTTTACTGTGTAGATTCAGGCTCTGCAGCCCTCTTGGAATCCACACGCATAAGCTGTAAGGTTTGTCCTGGCTTGTCAGGACACTAGGTTTTTCAGGGTCTGGAAGGTTCAGGAGACAGGTCTCTGCTTGGTGTTAAGAAGATTTAATTTTCTTTCTAACTTTATATGTGTATAATTGTGTTTAAAATTCTTTTATAGAGCTGAGATTTGGGTGTGCGGTTGGGTGTCCTACCTTTGTTAGTGAATATATTCTCTCATATTGCTGTTTTGTAACCTTTATTTTTAAGGGCTCTGTAATAGGGCTATGATTTAATTTATATAATTTTAATGAACTTTGGACTAATAGTGGTTACTGTATGTAGCTAGTTGTTAGAATGTTTCAGTGAACATCTTTTGTTTTTTTTTAACAGCTTGATTGAGATATAATTCCTATACCATATAATTAACTCATTTCAAGTAAACAATTACATTGTTAACTTCTGGTATGTTACATTATTATTTTGGTATATTATGTTTAAAATTTTGACATTGAAAAACATTTTAAGGGTGGCGCCTGTGGCTCAAAGGAGTAGGGCGCCGGCCCCATAGGCCAGAGGTGGCGGGTTCAAGCCCAGCCCCAGCCAAAAACTGCAAAAAAAAAAAAAATTTTTTTTTCAAGGAATTGCAGTGAAATACACGTAACATAAAATTTATCATTTTAGTCATTTTTTAGTATACAGTTGAGTGGTATTGAGTATATTCACTTAATTGGGCAACTGTCATCACCATCCATTTCCAAAACTGTTTCATCTTGCAGAACTGAAATTCTGTGCTCATATATTCACATTCAACAATAACTATCCATTCCCCGCCCTCTAGCCCCTGGCATTCACCTTTCTACTTTCTGTCTTTAGGAATTTAACTAGTCTGGGTACCTCAATAACTAGAATCACACAGTTTTTGTCTTTTAGTGACTGATTTTTTTTTTCCATATAATCCCCTCAAGGATCATTCGTGTTTTAGTATGTTAGAATTTCCTTTCTAAGGCTGAATAATATTCCATTGTTTGTATATAACACATTCTTTTTATTTTATTTTATTTTTTTTGTAGAGACAGAGTCTCACTGTACCGCCCTCAGGTAGTCACACGGCTCACAGCAACCTCTAGCTCTTGGGCTTACGTGATTCTCTTGCCTCAGCCTCCCAAGCAGCTGGGACTACAGGCGCCCGCCACAACGCCCAGCTATTTTTTTTTTGTTGTTGCAGTTTGGCCGGGGCTGGGTCTGAACCCGCCACCCTCGGTATATGGGGCCGGCGCCCTGCTCACTGAGCCACAGGCGCCGCCCTTTAACACATTCTTTTTATCCATCCACCTGTTGATGGGCACTTGGGTCTTTTAACCATTTTTTTTTTTTTTTTGTAGAGACAGAGTCTCACTGTACTGCCCTCGGGTAGAGTGTCGTGGCGTCACACGGCTCACAGTAACCTCTAACTCTTGGGCTTACGTGATTCTCTTGCCTCAGCCTCCCGAGCAGCTGGGACTACAGGTGCCCACCACCATAACCATTTTTTTTTAAAGATAGGTTTTCACTTTGTCACCTGGGCTAGAGTGCAGTGGCATTAACATAGCTGTCAGCAACCTCAAACTCCCAGGCATAAGTGTCCTCCTGGGTGGCACCTATGGCTCAGTGAGTAAGGCAGCAGCCCCATATACCGACGGTGGCAGGTTTGAACCCAGCCCCGGCCAAACTGCAACAACAACAACAATAGCCAGGCATTGTGGCGGGCGCCTGTAGTCCCAGCTACTTGGGAGGCTGAGGCAAGAGAATCACCTAAGCCCAAAAGCTAGAGGTTGCTGTGAGCTGTGATGCCATGGCACTCTACCAAGGGCGACAAAGTGAGACTATGTCTCTTAAAAAAAAAAATAAAACAAGTGATCCTTCTGCCTCAGCCTCCCAAGCAGATGGGACTACAGATGTACACTGCTACACTGGCTAATTTTTTCGTATGCTCTGAGACAGGGTCTTGCTTTGTTGTCCAGGCTGGCCTTGAACTCATGGTCTCAATCAGTCCTCCCACCTTAGCCTCTCAAAGTGTGAGGGTTACAAGTGCGAGCCACCATGCCCGGCCACTTTAGCCATTTTAAAGTTCTGTCACGTTACCACATACGGTAAGTATCTTTTTGTGTGTGGGATTCCACCATGACAGGGTAGACACCTGTTACTGGGTTTGCCAGGTCAGAGGATGTGGATGGTTTTAAGACTCTTGATATCTGCTGCCAGATTACCGTCTAGAAATGCTGTTCAGTTTGCCCTTGGCTTTGAGGTTAATGGTCTACTCTCCTTTAACTTCTTTCTTGTGCTTATTCTTTTTCCAGGATTTTACTGAAGCAGTTCCATTGGATGGTAAGAGGCCCAGCTGGGTGGGTCCTTGGCCTCTAATAATGCAAAATTGTGATGTGGGGCTTTCATCGTGGAAGCAGAATCTGAGGTTAGGGTTTGCTTTAGGTCACAGGGAGTCTGTGCTAGGCTGGGCCTCGCAGTAACTCCTGATTTCTTGATGACCTTTATAAACAGCCAGTCCTGGATAGGGAGGGACCCTGAGCAGGGGCCTCACTGAGGCCGCTGGCACTTAGTTGTCAGCTCCATGGTCCATGGCAGGGAAAGAACTCGCCGTCCCCTTGTCCGTTGTAAAACTTGCTAGTTTATTGCTGTTCTGGACTGAGTGTCACTGACTCTGAAAAGCAATTTGGCATCTCTTCTGTGAGCCCCGGCAGTGGGATAGGTCTGCCAGAGACCTACTGTCCAGTTAATTCTGGCTTATGGAGTTCCTGCTTGGCTTTAATTAAAGCTCCAAGGAAACAGAACAGTGTGGTAGAAAAGGGATTTTACAAAGGGAGAGAAACAAGCGTGGCTGTGCATGAACTGGGCAGCAGGGTAGACACCTGCCTGTGTGAGCACTCGTGGGGGTTCACAGGGTCCTGCAGAACTCGGACTGGGGAGGGGCAGGTACAGTGAGGCCGTATTAGGAGGGAGCACAGCATGGTGACAGGGGTTTGGGGAGGAAAGGGACGGAACGGCCACTTCTCAGCACCGGCTGGTGGACCCGCACCGTGGAGGGCACTCTGTCTTGTTTCGGACCTCGCTGCAGCCGAGAGCTCGCAGCTCAGGTTCAGCTGTCCTGGCTCGAGGCTTATAGAGTTGGGTCTCGCCCTTGCTTTCCTCCTCCGCCTCGCCCATCTTAGCGGCATCGGTGGCTGCTGTTCTGATTCTGAGAAGGCCCTGAAACTTGTGGGGCCTCTCAGTTGCCGACTGTAAGGGAGGAAGCTGAATGGGAGCAGCTTTAGGATCCCTTTAGTTTGGTGAGTCCAAGTAAAATTAAGTCGTGCTTCTCAGAGTTCCCTGCAAATTATTTGGAAACTCCCATTGGTGGGTATCCCGAAGCAGCTTCTGTGTAAGATCCTGGTTGCAGCTGGCTTCCTTCAGTGCCCACAGTGGGTCAGGAGAGCCCAGGGCGGGTCAGGAGAGCCCACGGCGGGTCAGGGGTAGTTTTGGCTCTCTGTGCAGGTTTAACAGGATCCAGGGGCTTCTTTGCCGGACGATGTGTTATCTTCCCTCACTGCCCACTGGATAGTCAGTGACTCAACTGCCAGGACTGGAACAGGTGTTCTGAGGCCTGCAGGTGTCACTTGGACCAGGGTGCTGAAATGTAGAGTGTGAGCAGCAGGGAGGCCCCACCGGCAGTATAGGAGGGGGAGAGGGCAGCATGGGGGTGTTTGGCAGGGCAGAGGCAATGGCGTCTGGCAGGTGGTCGGCAGCGGGAAGCCTGGTCGTGCCAGCTGGTGTCTTGCCAGCTGGAGCATGACTCCGTGTGGTCGGGAATGCTCATGAGAAAGGCCAGCACTGAGATGGGTAGACGCGCATGTGTGGGCCCCCATCTCGACCCCAGAGTGCGCGTGTGTGGGGCCCCCATCTCGACCCCAGAGTGCGCGTGTGTGGGGCCCCCATCTCGACCCCAGAGTGCGCGTGTGTGGGGCCCCCATCTCGACCCCAGAGGGCGCATGTGTGGGGCCCCCATCTCGACCCCAGAGGGCGTGTGTGTGGGGCCCCCATCTCGACCCCAGAGGGCGCATCTGGGGCCCCCATCTCGACCCCAGAGGGCGCATGTGGGGCCCCGATCTCAACCCCAGAGTGCGCGTGTGTGGGGTCCCCATCTCGACCCCAGAGTGTGGGAGGCACAGCAGGTACTTTGGGGCCATCGTTTCCCTTCATCGTGTGGACCCCACCTGGGATCGGAACCTAAGGCTCCCTTCCTGCAGGGAAAGCTCTCTGTCTGGGCCCTGTTAGACTTTTGTGAGCATTCTCAGTACCAGCTGGCATGGGGGCTGTCCCAGAATTGAATTGACAGCCCTGTGGGTGAGCTGGTCCGTCCAGAGGTGTGAGGGCAGGAGGGACAGCACTCCATAGGGTGCAGGAGCTTCCATGGAAGTCACCACTCTCCTGTAGAGATGTCTTGTTTGGCAGCCTTGGCCTGAGGCGGACCTCCACCACCCTGAGTTTGCCTGTGTTCCCCACTGTGGGGAGGATACGAAGAAACCGCAGCAGAGCCTGGATCTGAACCCAGGGTGGCTATTTAAGCCTCTGCTCTTTACTCCGCGGTATTGGGGTTGGCCGACCTTTTCTCAAAGGGCCGGGTTATAACTAATCTTGTCTTTGAGGCTGGAGAGGCCAAATGGAGGCTACTTTGTAGGTACTTATGTAACCATTTAGACTATAATCATTTAAAACTGTAAAAACCATTCTGAGATCCTGGGTCACATGATAACAGGTGGGGCAGTGGGCAGATTTAGCCTGTGGGCTGCATTTGACCAACTGTGTTCTACAGAGGGCTGCCTTCTAATGCCTGGGGATTAGGAAATGGATGACAAAGCTGTGTGTGGGCATTTCACGCCTGTGTTCAGGACCTTGCACAAGCTTCTCTACTGGAACCTGGGAGGCCGGTAGGTTTGGCCTTCCTGGTCCCCATGAGGACTCTTTCCTCAGTGAAATTGCTGAAGGTAGAAAAGCAGAGATGGGAGACGGTTGCTTGGTTTCCAGCTCCCACTTCTCTGCCCTGTTTCCTGCTGCTTCCCAGGTCTGCCATTCACTCCCTAAAACCAGGCCGGCCATGAGTTTAACAATCCTTGAAGCTAAACGATGGGGCTTCGTGGGCATTTATGATACTGTTCTCTACTTTTGTATTTGTTTGACATTTTCCAGGATAGAAAGTTAAGGAAATAATCATTTATTGGTCAAAGGAATTAAAAAAAAAAAGAAAGAAAGAAATCCTCCACATTTGAGAGAACAGGGTGTTGGAATCCTGAATCTTTCATAAGCCCCAAGATGAGTAAACTCTCACTCCTCTGTTTCCTGAGCTGTTCCTGAGAAAGTGGCAGCCATGCCTGAGGTGTTCCGTTATCCAGCCAGCCAGCAGTCCAGCCTCCCATTCCTCTATTCTTTATTTGTCTGCCATTCATCCAAATTGTCCATAATTCATCCATCCATCCCTCTGACATCTAATCATCCATCCGTCATTCCAGCTGTCCATTCATCTATTCTTCATTCATCCAGCCAGCCATCCGTTCATTTGTTCTTTTTTTTTATTTTTCTATTTTTTGAAACGGAGTTTTACTATGTCGCTCTCAGTAGAGTGCTGTGACGTCACAGCTCACAGCAACCTCCAACTCTTGGGCTTAAGTGATTCTCTGGCCTCAGCCTCCCAAGGTGCCACCACAACATCCGGCTGTTCTTTTGTTGCAGTTGTCATTGTTGCTTAGCTGGCCCAGGCCAGGTTAGAACCTACCAGCCTCAGTGTATGTGGCTGGTGCCATAACCACTGAGCTACGGGCGCTGAGCCACGTTCATCTATTCTTTATTCATCCCTCCATCATCCATCTAGCCGTCCACTCATCTGTCATTCATACACCGTTCATCCAAACTTCTGTCCATCATCCATCCACCAATCCATCTGTCTAACATCAGTCATCCAGCCAGCCAGCCAGCCAGCCATTCATCTATTCTTTATCTGTCATCATCCACTCATTTGTCCATCATCCATCTATCCATTCATTTGTCTGTTTGTATAATATACAGTCAACTATCCATCCATTCGTCTATTCTTTATTCATCTATCATTCATCTAAATATCTGTCCATAATCCATCCATCCATCTAACATCCAGTCATCCATCCAACCAGCCATCCATTCATCTACTCTTTAACCATCCATCCATCCAACCAGCCATCCATTCATCTGCTCTTTATTCATCTATCCATCCAACCAGCCATCCATTCATCTATTCTTTATCCATCCATCCAACCAGCCATCTAGTCATCTATTCTTTATCCATCCATCCAACCAGCCATCCATTCATCTCTTTATCCATCCATCCATCCATCCAACCAGCCATCCATTCATCTACTCTTTTATCTATCCATCCATCCAACAAGCCATCCATTCATCTACTCTTTATCTATCCATCCAACCAGCTATCCATTCATCTACTCTTTATCCATCCATCCAACAAGCCATTCATTCATCTACTCTTTATCCATTCATCCATCCAACCAGCCGTCATTCATCTACTCTTTATCCATCCATCCATCCAACCAGCCATCCTTTCATCTACTCTTTATCCATCCATCCAACCAGCTATCCATTCATCTACTCTTTATCCATTCATCTATCCAACCAGCCATCCATTCATCTACTCTTTATCTATCCATCCGTCCAACAAGCCATCCATTATTCTACTCTTTATCCATCCATCCAACCAGCTATCCATTCATCTATTCTTTATCCATCTATCCATCCAACCAGCCATCCATTCATCTACTCTTTATCCATTTATCCATCCGACCAGCCATCCATTCATCTACTCTTTATCTATCCATCCATCCAACCAGCTATCCATTCATCTATTCTTTATCGATTCATCCATCCAATTAGCCATCCATTCATCTACTCTTTATCCATCCATCCATCCATCTACTCTTTATCCATCCATCCAACCATACATCCATTCATCTATTCTTCATCCATCCATCCAACCATCTATCCATTCATCTACTCTTTATCCATCCATCCATGCAACCAGCCATCCATTCATCTACTCTTTTTTTTTTTTTTTTTTCAGTTTTTGGCCGGGGCTAGGTTTGAACCCACCACCTCCAGTATATGGGGCTGGTGCCTTACTCCGCTGAGCCACAGGTGCCGCCCCCATTCATCTACTCTTTATCCATCCATCCATTCGGCCATCCATCCATCCATCCATCCATCCATCCATCCATCCATCCATCCATAACCTGTTCATCATCCATCCATCTGTCCATTCATTTCTCTATCGGTATAACATCCAGTCAACCACTTATCCATCCTCCAACTCTCCATCTGTTCATTTGAAGTTTATGTAGCACCTGCTGGGGTCTAAGCTGGACGCTGAGACCTTCACTTCATCTTTAACCCCACGGGAATCCATAGACACATAGCAACTGATAAATGGGGGCTGGGAATGAAGGTCAGAACCAAGCAGACCCTGAGAAGGGACTGACTGCTGGGTCAGTGTGAGGAGGGTTTCTTGATAGGAGTGGCCCATGAGTTGTGTCTTGAATGGACTCAGATGGAAAGGAGTGTGTTAGACCATTGTGGGGGAGGGGGAGAGGCTTTCTGAGCAGAGGCAGCACACAGGAGCGGGGTAGTGTAATGGCCTGGCCTGCCACAGGGTTCTATAGGCTGGGATAGCTGGCACATAGCTCAGGGTGAGACTGCTGGCAGTGAAGTGGAGTGGTCTAGTGTGCCCCACCCCACGGGACTGAGAGGGCTTGGCGTGGAGAATGGAAGGATCGTGGGCTATGTAGCTGCCAAAAGCCCTGCTCTGTGCACCCCACACTGTATGTTTGTGACATCTCATGGCTCATGGGCACTTTCTGAACAGCTCCTCCCCCAGCTGGGCAGCAGACAACCTGCCATTGCTCACCTTTGCCTGGATCCCTGGCTCCCAGCCTCTTGTTGGCAAGCACCTATCCAGATGGCGTGGTATTTTGGGTCTGCATGCAAAACAGACATGCTAGAACTTCAGTGTCAGTGGAGCTTCATATGTCAGCCAGCTCTTTGCAAGGCACATGGGGGCGGCTGTCCAGAAACCTCCATCAGGCCCTCTGGAATTCGTGAGAACGTGGGGCTGGAACCTGTTGGCTGGCAGGGCAGAGAGCCTCAGTCTGCTGTGGGTTAAAGGCTATGAGTCAAAGGCTGTGGGTCGAAAGCTGTGGGCTGAAGGTTGTGGGTGGAAGGCTGTGGGTCGAAGGCTATGGGTTGAAGGCTGTGGGTTGAAGGTTGTGGGTTGAAGGCTGTGGGCTGGGCTCGTCAGCCCAGAGTGCACATGGCAGACTGGGAAAGAGTCACTGGGGCTTTGTTTGTTTGTTTTGGTTTTGTTGTGTGTGTGGTAAGATACACATACCGTAAAATTTGCTCTCTTGACCAATTTAAATATACAGTTCAGTGGTGTGAAGTCCCTTCACGTTGTCGTGCAGTCATCACAAACACCCATCTCTAGAATTTTTCATCTTGTGTGATCAACACTCGGATCTGTTAACTACCCCCTCTCTTTTCCCTTCCCCCAGCCCCTGGAAACCTCAGTTCCACTTTCTGTCTCTGTGGACCTGACTATGTTCAGGACCTCGTGTGAGTGGAATAGACAGCGTTTGTCTTTTTAGCATCTGGCTTACTTTACATAGCAAAATGTCCCCAAGATGCATCATTCATTCATCATTCATTCATGTTGTACCATGTGTCAGAATTCCTTTCTTTTTACGACTGAGTAACATTCCTTTATATGTGTAAACACCACATTTTGTTTATCGGTCCATCTGCTGATGGACACTGAGATTGCCCCACCTTTGTTTGGTATCATTGGCATCGTGAGTATGAGGAACATGGGTCTACAAATTCAGTGATTTTTTTTTTTTTTTAACATCAGAGTTTTACATTTATTTCCCCTCTCCCACCTCTAGCTATTTGTTTTCCAAACAACTCTCCTTCCTCTTTTTAACAGATTTTCTTTTCTTTTCTTTTTTTTTTTTTTTTTTTGTAGAGACAGAGTCTCACTTTACCGCCCTCGGTAGAGTGCCATGACGTCACACGGCTCACAGCAACCTCCAGCTTTTGGGCTTATGCAATTCTCTTGCCTCAGACTCCCGAGCAGCTGGGACTATAGGCACCTGCCACAACGCCCGGCTATTTTTTGGTTGCAGTTTGGCCGAGGCCAGGTTTGAACCCGCCACCCTCGGTATATGGGGCTGGTGCCCTACTCACTGAGCCACAGGCACCACCCCCTTTTTTTTTTTGAGACAGAGTCTCACTATGTCGCCCTCAGTAGAGTGCTGTGGTGTCACAGCTCACAGCAACCTCAAACTCTTGGGCTTAAACGATCCTCTTGCCTCAGCCTCCCAAGTAGCTGGGACCACAGGTGCCCGCCACAACGCCCAGCTATTTTATTGTTGCAGTTGTCATTGGTGTTTTAGCTGGCCTGGGGCGGGGTTGAACCCGCCACTCTCGGTGTATATGGCCAGCGCCCTACCCACTGAGCTATAGGCACCGCCACAGATTTTCAATTATAGGAATTTCTGTCCACATTAGGAAAAAGAAATTTAGCGTCAAAGGTGAGAAATACATATGCATTTCTTGTAAATTATTTGTTCCTTTTGAAAAATATTAAAGACTTGAAAGATGTCATAATGTCATTTTAGGTTTGTGTGTGTGTGTATGTACACATATGTGAAAGTGTCATTTACAGACCGTGAAAGTCACTCTTTTTGTTATACGGGTCTGCTCAGTGAGTTATGACAGAGTTGTGCAACTGTAGTCAAAATACGTAGCAGATGGCCGGGCATAGCGGCTCACGCCTGTAATCCCAGGCCTCTGGGAGGCCAAAGTGGGAGGATTGCTTGAGCTCAGGAGTTTAGGGGCCAGCCTGAGCACGAGCGAGACCCTGTCTCTACTAAAAATAGAAAAATTAGGTGGGCATGATGGTACATACCTGGAGTCCCAGGTACTGGGGAGGCTGAGGCAAGAGGATTGCTGAAGAGTTTGACGTTGCTGTGAGCTCTGACTGAGAGCACTGTACCCAATGCAACAGAGTGAGACTCTGTCTCAGAAAAGGAAAAAAAATAGACAGCAGGTCCAAACCTTCCCTGGCCCGTGTTCCTTGTCGAACACCTTCCCACCTGCAGCCCGTG
The DNA here is from genome assembly GCF_027406575.1 of Nycticebus coucang. Lineage (NCBI taxonomy): Eukaryota > Metazoa > Chordata > Mammalia > Primates > Lorisidae > Nycticebus > Nycticebus coucang. Next base: position 142,895,929 of record NC_069783.1, read on the forward strand.
GCAGCCACGGATGCGCTGTCTCTCTTTTTGCTTTTGCCTGTCCCTGGACGTTGTGTGAATGGAATCGTGCATTATGTATGATTTTGGCCTCTGTCACTTGGACAGTGTATGTGGCATTTACCCCCATTGTGTGTACTAATCCTGGATGGCATGTTTCATTTCATCCCCAGAGAGGTCAGTCCTGTCCTGTCCTTTCGTGTCCTCTATTAACAGCTTTGTTGAGGTTGGACTCACACACTGTATAGCTCACCATCTAACATGCACCACCCCGTGGGGGTCAGTGTAGCCACCGACTTGTGCAGCCCTCACCACTGTCTGATCTAGAAATTCCCATCACCCCCTTAGAAAGACCCTCTGCCTGCTGCAGTGTGCACCATCCCCAACCCTAGTCCCAATACCCCCGATCTGCTTTCTGTCTCTGGATTGGACTTTTCTAGACATTTCCTACAAAGGGATCACATGGCATGTGGCTTTTGGTGGACATTGTTCCTTTTTTTTTTTTTTTTTGCAGTTTTGGCCAGGGCTGTGTTTGAACCCGCCACCTCCGGTATATGGGGCCAGCGCCCTACTCCTTGAGACACAGGTGCCACCCGACATTGTCCTTTTCTTAGAGTTTCTTACTGCAGTCCCACCTTCCAGGCCACACCGGGTCCTTGGGATGGGGGTCGTGGAGCAGTTCTTGTCCAGTGCATCCCTAGACTGGCTCAAGGGTCCTCACCTCCAGGTTTGGGCTCCTCTTCTCAGTACCAGGGAACAACCCCCCCTGTCTTCTGGTTCTCCTCCCTGCCCTGTGATCAGGGTTCTGCCCTTCGCCTCCCCCAGGGATTTGGAGCCCAGAGAGGAAGCGTGGATGGGAGGCCTGACCCTCCTGTCTCTGAAGGGAGCCTGCCACTTTCCCAAACACGGCTCTCTTTTCTCATCCCTGGTTCTCCTTTACTGGTATGACCAGGCCTGGGAAGGGAGCTGAAGAAGAGAAACCTTCAGGGCACATGGTCAAAGGTCACTTACAGCCTGGAATCTGAGCTACGATAGGATTGGCAGGTGCTTTGGCTTGTACAGGGTCAAGACCTCACAGGGTAGGTTCTGTTCAGAGATGGATTCCTTCACTGTTCCTAGTCCTTGGGCTGAAAACTGCTGACAGGTATCCCTGGGAACTGCTGTGATATTTGGCATCTGTAGGGACACACCTACCTTGCTGTGGACTCCAGGGCCTTAGCAGGGAGTGCAGGAGTGTCTGGGAAGCTCCATACATTTGTTGCAGTGTAGATGCAGAAAACCCTCAGGCCTGCCAGGGCCTAGAGTAAGTTCCCTCTGGGCCTTTTGCCATCTGGGCCAGCCTCTCTGTAGCAGGGCTGCCAGTCTCTCCAGTGGAAGCACAGTTCTTGTCCTAGACACACAGGGAGCTTTTGGAATGAGCACCACAGACTTGCCTCTGTGGATCGTGACCTTCTGTGAGCACGGCTCTGTGTCTCCTGATACACGTAATCTCCCTGGGCCACCTGCTCTCGTCCTGGCAGAGAGGGGCATTTGTGACTTTGTCCTTTGGTGTGTTTCCTCATTGAAGAGGAAAATATGTGCACCTGCTTTTTGGCCAAGAGATGTGACAGCTGCATGCTGCATGCCCTGTTCTGAATAGTTACTGGACCAGGGGTGTGAATTATATTGTCATAAATCAGGATCTTGTTCGTAGAGCGCTTGGACATGTGAGGAATGGCATTTATCTGAATTGCTAGGATGGCGCCGACCTCAGGAGGGACAAGGACTGGCAGAACGGTGAGTGTTCTCTCTAACTGGGAGGCTTTCAGGCTTCTTGGTGAAAGGGAAACTTCCCAAGGAAACTTCCTTTGTCAGGTTTCGTTCTGACCGTTGGGCTCACCTGCCTGGCTGTCCTTGCTCACCTGGGTTTTGTGGCAGCCCTCCCTCTAGACAGCTGACCCCTACAGACTGCCAAGCGTCCTGTAGTTCCTCTGTGGGGAACACTCCCGGCCCTGGGTATGGCCATCGTCAGCAGGAATCTCCAGGACTCAGCCTGCCAGCCTGGGCGCTGGCTAGGCCGTGAATGACACTGATGTTGACCTGTGCTCCTGCCTGATGGTTCCAAGTGAGCACAGTGCAGGAGGCCAGCGGCTGGGCCGAGAGGTGTGAGGAGCTCTTCCCTTGAAGAATGGTTGGGCACAGGGATTCAGGGGTCCTACTTCTAGGGGACAAAGCTGGGTTCCAGACTGTGCTCTGTACATTTCCCTCACTCTAAGACTCGCTTGTCAGGCAAGGTCCCCTCACAATCCCAGTTATCATTGTATGAGGCAGAGATGCGAAATCCCGTTTTGAATTACATTGAATTTGGGGGAAATGCATGTCTGAGAATGGATGAGATACGGTAAGTTCCCTCCTCTGTAAAATAAAAACCTGAGTAGTCCTTGACTCGGGGCCTTGCCACAGAGATTAAATGAGCCGGTACGTGCGGCAAAAGCACTTAGCACAGCTCCTGGCACGCCCTGAGTGCTTAATCACTCTTTTCATCCTCATTTTATTGTTGTTATCATAGTTGCTGTTATGACAGATAGCGGGAGAGGATGTTGGCTGCTTCATGAGCTGGCTGGATGTTTGTTTTGTTTTGTTTTAAGAGGCTGAAGTGAAAGATGAAAAGCCGCTTTTTTCCACCCAAGGTGGAAAAGCCCAGTGTGTCCATTTCCAGGCAGTGATTTTTTCCATAGGGTTTTGTTTTAAGGGTAGAACTCTTCTTTTCGATTGATACTTTAGATGATATCCTAGCATGAGAAATAGAGAAAGAGGACTCACAGGTCACAAAGCTGGGCCCTACTCCACCTGCTGGGCTCTGAGGCCCCAGGTGGGAGCTGCTGCTGTTCTTGGGGTCCTGACCCAGGCCTCCTTCAGCCCCTTGGCCTGTCCTGTGTCCAACAGGATCCACGTTTTCTTCCAGCTCTCTCTCTGCTCAGGCTGATTCCCTCAAGCTCCGTATGCCCTCCCACGGCGGGGACAGGGCAGCTGTGAGGATGTTCCTTCCAGGGACAGGGGCCCTTTGTCTCAGGTGGAGTGGGCCGGGCAGGGAGCTGTCAGCCTCCCCCTCAGAGTTGTTTCTGGCAGTAAGCGTGGGGCGCCCTGAGAGGGCTTGGATCCTGCATCTGTCTCTGAGTGTGTGTTGTCCAAACTTTTTTGGAAGGGGTTAAATTAGGTGGGGGCTTTGGCTTTTTTTCAAAAACGAAACTGTGCATGATGTGAAATTTACCGCTTTAGCCATTTCTGAGTGTACAGTCAGTGGTGTAAGGACATTGCCAGTGCTGGGAGCCATCACTGCTGTCCGTCTCCAGAATCTTTTCATCTTCCCCAAACTGAAGTTCAATACCAGCAAACAATAACTGCCCCCTCCGTTCCCTAGCCCCCGGTGACCACCTTCCTGGTTTCTGTTGCCATGACTCTGCAGACCTCACCTGAGCGGAATCATACAGAACGTCTCCTTTCATGTCAAACTTACTTCACTAAGTGTGATCCCTTTGGGGTTCATCCACCTTGTAGCATGTGTTAGAATTTCCTTCCCTTTTAAGGCTGAGTAAATGTTCAGTGTATGTGTGCAGCACATTTTTTTTTTTAATCCATCTGTCAGTCGATGGACTCTTGGCTTCTGCCCTGTGGCTGATGTGAACGTAGGTCTGGGTCGGTCTGGGTCAACACACTTTCTCTCTTGCAAACAGGTCCTTGCATGAATGCCTCGGGCACGTCCAGCCCTCTGCTTGTTGGTGGGAGAGGGGAACTGTTCTCTTGCTGTAACTGGAGTGAGTAGAGCTTTCTGGAATGTAGCAGGACACTGATAAAGAGGGCAGGAGTTCTTGGAAAGGGGAGTTTCTGGCTACAAGCCCCATCTCTGTTTTCTTCCACCGTCTGTGCCAGGGGAGGTTGAGCCAGCCATTCCCCGGAAATGGTGAACCTCAGATGTCCCTCTGGGGAGATGGGGAGGTGTTTCCATGTACAGACCTGGGGGCTGGCCGTAGTTGGCCAAGTCAGTGATGAAATGAGTGGTTATATGACAGGGACCCTGTTGGGTATGACGCTGCTTTCTGAGGGGAACGACCTGGGCCGGTCGGGTCCCAGCTTTGGGGTGGGACTATGGTTCTGCATACCCTCCTTACCCCACCCCCAGTGGTTCAGGAATTGAGGCTAGAGTGTGCCTTGAGGGGATGGGCCCAGTGGAGGAGGGATGTGGGACCAGTTAGTCAAGGAGTTAGCCAGTGACTGAAACTCCAGGAATTTCACCTTTTCTGTAAACCTGGAGCATTTTCTAGAATTACCACATCCCTTTAATTTGCCGTGTTTAGGAAATCTGGCTGAGCTGGTAGTGATAAAGTCTAACTGAGAAATGTCTTCTACGTAACCTTCTGTTTCCCTCTAGAGTTGGGGAGGGGCTCCAAGTCCTTTCCTCTTTGGTCAGGCCTGAGTGGCCCCATAATTGCCGCAGTACCGTTCTGGGTCTGGGGCGGGCCTGGCCTTACCCACAGGTTCCTCTGCTTCTGCAAGACTGAGTTTACTCACAGCACCCCCCCACCCCCCCTTTTAAATCATGCTTGAAGGGTGTCTTTCTTTCTAAGTTCTGTGCCGACATTGTTCAAGAACCATTCCCGTGTTTGTAACCTCAGACCCAATAATCCCCCACCCTGGGGTATTTTCCTAAGGAAATCTCTTCCCCCTCCTTTCCTTTTTGGTGCCATTATATGAAGCTGTTCATTGTATTCATGACAGTAAATAAAGAAAAAATCTCAGAGACCTCTAACTCCTCTTTTTAAATTAAATTTAATTAATTAATTATTATTATTTTGAGACATAGTCTCTCTCTTTTACCTGGGCTATAGTGTCATGGCCTCAGCCGAGTTGGCAACCTTAAATTCCTGAGTTCAAGCGATCCTCCTGCCTCAGCTCCCAAGGAGTTGGGACTACAGGCACCTGCCACAATGTCAGGTTAATTTTTTTCTTTTTTTAGTTGGGACAGGATCTTGCTCTTACTTGAGTCTGGAACTCCTGAGCTCAAGTGATGCTCCTGCCGTGGCCTCTCAGAGACCTAGGATTATAGGCACGAGCCATGATACCTAGCCTCTAACTCCTCTTACAATCACCTCCAAATCCTGTTTCATTTCCACCGAGATTACCTTTTTTTATGTTTGGGCATGAGGCTCAAGTTTCTGCATTTCTAACTGCAGCCTGAGCTAACACGGCTGTTCTGCAAACCACACTTCATTAGAACTTACTAACACTGTGACGTGTGCCACTTGTTGTAGCAAGTCTGCGTTCTGCTGCGAACATTCGTTCTAAGCACACTTCGTCATTCTCCTCCGATTCTCCATCTGTCCCATCATTTCTCCTACTTGCGTTTTCACAATAACCTCTTTGATGTTTTATCTTTATACCCTCAAATCCTAGGAAGGCTTTTGAAAATGACGACAACAACAAAAACCCAACTAAATCTATCTTTTGTAGGGATTTCCTTCCACTGAAAACTTCTAAAATACTTGTTCTCCCTAGTATACTCATAATAAAAAAGGAAAGGTGGTACGCACATGTGAAAATGCTTGAGGACAAGCCACAAAGTTACGTTTACAGGGAGGAAAAAATCTAGTCAAAAGAAGAATTCACTTTCTTCCACATATATGAGTACCAACAACCTTTTCTAGGAAATACCAAAGTTTGGGTGTAAATAAACAAATCTTGCACCCAAAATAATCTGACATATTGCTAGACTTAATTATTTTTGTGACTATAATGCTTATGAATGAATACAAAGTGTTGTATTTGTAATGATAAACCTTAGCAGTATTTTTCTTCTCAAATCAATGAGAACATCCCTTATGATTGATAAATAACATTAGTGCAGTACATTCTCTAATATTAAGCACAATTTAATATTCCTCTTTTACTGATGCATTAAAGAAACACAGATTCTTCCATAACATGCTTAAGTACCTGGGCTTCCCGCTCCCAGGTCCAGTCTGTGATGGGGTGAGGAGCACCAGCGCTTTTCCAGGACATGCGCTACGTCTCCTTGTGTTTGCGTCTGAGAAGAGGGCATGAGCGGTGAAGGAGCATAATCCAGAGGGAAGGAGAAGTGGAGGACAACTCTAGTGCCATGAACCCCGTCTATTGGGATACAATACACAGAGGCCCAAGTAGCAGAAAAACACAAAAAGAAAAGGAAAAGGAAAAAATATGCATATGTTTCATTCATGCAAGTAGCCAATTTCCATTCAGTAAACTGGAATTAAATGTATGATTAATTTACTTCTCTATATAATTTTCGAATGCCTGATGACCCTTGTTTGCTGTTTTTTCCTGATAAATATACTTTTAAGGATTAATGACATAATACAGGTAAAGTTTATTTTTAAACGATTATTTTTGTTGACACCTAGACTTATGAATCACTCGGAACCTGTAGTCAATTGTTCTTAATGAATGAAAAATAAAACACATAATTAATGGATTTTCATGATAGATGGTAGTGAGCAAACTATTTGTAATGGTAATTAATTATCCCTCCTGCATTTCTAATGAACAGAACACATGGTGCATTTTAATTGCTTTAATGAATAGTTATCAGGTATTTTTTTTAAACTTAATTTATACCACAATTTAGATGTAATGAAAGACAAATCTATCATCAATTTAAATTAGCCATGAACAGGTTATTGTACCATTCAAATATTCAAAATAGTTGTTTCTTTCTAAAGATATATACACAAACACACAATGCATCAAATTATCAATGAATCTTTCTTTTTTTTCCTTAAAGTCCCCTCGTTTAAAGCAAATTGTTACTATTTCTTCTTATTTATATAGTCTAAAAAAAAATCAGAGTATTTACAAGGTCTTGGATAGCAACTTCAAACCTTCAAAATCCTAAGAAATAATAAACCATGTACAATCTTTCATTACACCTTTATTTTATTTGTCATAAAAGACATCAAAATTCTTCATTCTCTGTAGAGATAAAAAAGAAAACTACTTAGCCATGAATGCAGCTTTGAATTTAATGTAGGAGAGTACAGATGAGTACAACTCCACCTGACTTGTTAAACAAAACACAGCAGTTCTTTCTGCTACTGGGCCTGTCTCTCATCCCATTTGCCCATGTACACAAAAAATTAACACCAAAAATAACGGTGTTTGGCTTCCAACAGAATTTATCATATAAAATATGATGTATGAAATACGGATATACTGACAATAATAACCTTATGGAAAAAAAAGAGCATCGCAGCCCATCCTCATCCCCATCGCATGCCCCACCAGGGGCATGAGTTCTCAAAATTCACTTCCAAAACTCCCTCATATACAGAACCAAAGTCAAGATCTTGCATGACTTTGAAAATCAAAACAGCTTCATGTCATCAGCTCGATAAACCAAAACTCTTTTTTTTTTTTTTTCTTGTGGTTTTTGGCTGGGGCTGGGTTTGAACCCACCACCTACGGCATATGGGACCGGCGCCCTACTCCTTGAGCCACAGGCGCCGCCAAAACTCTTGAATTATACCCAACAGACTTGACACACCATTTTCTTCACACACTCAATCCTATATTCCAACTCAAGAAAAAGTGTATAATTTTAATTGTGATCTCAGAGCATTCAACAAGTGGTTGGAGAAAAACGAACACAAACCCCGGCAACAAAAGGCAAAATGCAACAAAAGAAAGGGCTCAGGAAATTCAATCAGCACAGTGCACACTCTCAACTCAATTCACTATATAAAAGTAATGGCTGGGATTCTTTGATTTGGTACTATAGTTATATTATTTCTGGTAAATGCTTTTATAATCTATGGGGCAGTTTGAACGGCCAAGTCAAAGATAATTGTACACAAATGAATAAGAGGTTACCTATAGATAATGTTGGAAAATACAAAAACGTCAAACAAATTTAGAAAGCAGTCATGAAAAAATAGATATAATTTGTTTTTAAAGAATTTTTGGAGCGTCAAATTTTACATGAAATGAAAATTCCTCTCCCTGGTAGTGAAATGAGGAACAGCAGAAGTCTCCTAAATATGTACAGTGGTATCTGAAGTTGAAATATTGAACTAGTACTAAAAAGTGATTTCTTTGAATACTAGTCACAATTGCTAGGTGTGATTCAAGAAAATAGCTAAAATTCTGAATTGGGGTGGGAGTTGCATAAAGAAGTAAAATAAAAATCAGTCACTGAAGAAGTAAAACATATTCAAGTATTTCCAGGCGGTAAAAAGCAACCTCACGTAGGGCGAGTCCTGACTGCTCTAAAGAAATGTTGTATAATCTGTTATCCGTGGAAAAACCAGCATAGGTCATTTACAAAGCCTGAGGGAGATTCGAAGTACATTGATATATAAGCAGATGGGAAATACTCATGAACATGAAAATAGATCTATCAATAGTTATAACTTAATGGAAATCTAGTGAAAGTTTTTTTTTATATAGAACAATAGTAATTAAAAACATAATATAAGAAGACTCTTGAACATACGTCATGTTAGCAGGATTTTCAAGAAGCTATTGCTGGTACATAAATTCAGATTTTATTTTATGGTCATTACTATAAAAATATCTGAGATTAGAAGGAAGATAGATAAGCCATCAGCAACAGGTCATGTTTAATTTAGAGATTTGGTATTACGCAGTCTCACTCTCACTGCAGAATATTTTTTATAGAATTGTTTGATATTTTCACATGCAAATGTTTCTGTCATTGGTGTTAGGACAATTTTTCACAAATAGGGACTCACTGCTGCTACCTCTAAACGGCTAACATGGTTTAACTTATTTTTTTTAAGTGGGTAAATAAATGATACTGAAATGCACTTCAAATGATAAGATGATTAATTTTGGGAAATATCTTTTTAGGAAGTTCAGAAGAATTTGACTAGTTGGTAAATATACAACATGTACTTTGTTTAACCGATTGATATAATTTCAAAACATGAAGGACCACAAACTAGGTAAAGAAACAAGCACTTCCAACTGTTCCAGATTTTTTTTAATGTTGCCAATATATTTTATTTTATATCTCTGACCCTGATACTTCAGGTCTAAAGGAACTCTTAGAAAATATTATCCTACATCTCTTTAATTTTTTTAGTTTTTTTCTAGTAATTTTTTTCTTTTTTTGTTGAATCGTAAACACATAGATCATATATACATTAGAGCATTTATGGGGCACAACATGCTGATTTCATATAGAATTAGGAATGCTTACATCACGCTGGTTAATATACGCAAGCCTGTGTGCCTCACTTATCACTATTATTTAGACAATAAACTTTTATAGCAGAACAGGTGCACCAATATTAAGTTAAATTGAATTCAGCCATGACGTTTCATGGTTCTGGAAGCATGGCTCTGGCATACAATCAAGTAAAACTTTTCAATTATCAATGAAGAACACATTGATTATGTCATATGGGTGATGGTGTAGAGGTCTCTCTCCTAAAAAATATACATTGCTAAACATGGTTATTATTCCAAATATATTTTATTTCTGTAGCCTTTTGAGAAGAGACAGATCTGGATGCTCAGGAAGCTCATTCCCTCTTCCCTCCTCCTCGAACACGTAAACACACAGACACGATGGGTTGGGGAACTTAGAAAACCTCGGTTCATCTGCTTTGAGTTAGCTCAGTAGGACAGGCTGATTCTGTTATTTTAAAATCTTTTTTTTTTTTTAATTGTTGGAGATTCGTTGTGCATTTGTTAGGTAAAGTCCCTCTGAAAGAGGCTCACTGTATCAGAGAACTTCCATCATTACACAATTACATGGAAGTTTTTATTCACCAACTTTATAAATAGGTAAGGTTTATTTATTAAGGTTTATTAAGGTTTATTTTTTTTTCAATTGAAAAGTGGACCCCAATCCAGATAGTCCATCTCTGATTAGAATAAACTACCTAATAATACAGGTTTGGGAAATATGGTATCTTACTATATCTTTTGCTGGGAAACTTTTCCCCAGTAAACTTTACATTTGCACAAATGGCACTAGTTGTAAGTAGCTGTAACGCCTAAATAGGACAGGTGATGGCAATACAAGGATACAGACCAGTTCAATGTGCCTGGTTTTGAAAAGAGTCTCCATTTAACCCCCACACATCAAACTCTGGAGGAAATCATCCCTTCCAGGGGCTGTAGCAGATCATAGAGGAGGCTGGTGGTGAGTTTCTGCTAGTTTCCAAGTGACAACTAGAAAATCCCCCAGCTTGGAATCTTCCACAAGGGCTGTTGAGGAACCCGCCCCACACCCTGAACAGGACAGCATATGTACAATGGCTGTGAGCTCCAGAACAAGTTAGTCAGACGTACCTTACAGAGCTGGGGACCTGCCAAGGGACCAGACTCTGGGGCAGCAGCACAGAAGTCTGTCAGTCACCAAAACCCCAAGGCAAGAGGCAATTAGAAAAGGGGGGGGGGGGGGTTTCAGCAATGTCTCCAAAGCATGCAGATCGTTGAAAAACAGGTGTGTTTGCTACCAAATGAAAACCCCAGGTAGGAAGAACAGGAGAGAAGAAAAGGAGGCCAGACTATTTGGAGTTCAGAGCATTCCTGCAAGAACAGATGCGCTTTATGGCTGACCGTGGGAGGATTATAAAACCAACCGGATCAGCAATGGATTTCACAGAGAGGAGGAGGTGGAGTTTCTCAGTCTCCGCACTACTGACGTTTTGGAATAGACAATTATTTCTTTGGGTGGGCCGTTATGGGTATTACATACTTCTAAAATATTTTTATTTATTTTTAAATTAGTTTGGGTAGATAGTAGTTGTGTACATTGAAGGGCTGCACATGAGTTTTTTGTAGTTTCCTAAAGCTTTATTGTTCTGAACACTCCTAATAACCTGCTGGGGCCAGACACTGCAGGATCAAATACAGGCTGACCATGATCAAAGCTCCACTGTCCTGAGCCTCAACTGCCCCTGTGGGCTGGAGCACGGCAGACCGCATGGTAGTTATTAGAACTTTCTGAGAGGAGCAAGGGACCTGGGGATCAAAAAACAACCAAACCATACCTACCAGTAAATAAGAGTGCCCAAACCGACTAATGTCATTAGCGCTCAGAATCCCCCCTGCCAGGAAGTAATAACCTTCAGGACGATTGAACAAAACAGGATTTCGCTGCTCAGATGCTTTGAGTTTGGGAGGTGCTGGTTTCATTGACAACTCTGGTCAGGCTTTTGTTTTGTTTTGTTTTGTTTCAATCTTCTCAGGCACTTCTGCCTGACACTTCTCTGCTGCAGGACAGAGCTTCACGGGAACGGAGGCGAGCCCCGCAGCAGGCCCTTCCCGGGGGCCATGGCCACGCAGCCCGTTCTGTCGTCCACGTGTCCAGCAGTCTGCTGTGCTTCCAGCCTTCCCTCGCCGCCTCTTGTCCTCATCCAGCTCTGGCTTTGCTCCTCTGCATCTGCCTTCCTGCCTTTGTCCTTGTTCTGAAGTGCCCTTCTATCCCTTACGCCCTGCTTCTCTGCTGCCAGAGCTCCTTTTAAACAGGGAACTCCGGACCTTGGTCCACTCCATGGCCGAGAGCCCCTGTCGGGCACTGAGCCTCTTGGCTTCCCTCTCCTTGCAGAATGCCGGCAGGCCTCCCTGCTGACCCCGCCAGGGTGGGGATGGGCTGGGTCCTCGGGCGGGCCACGGCCACCGCGCAGGCCCAGCCTCCTCCCAGGCTTTCTTGTACAGCCACCGCCTTGGGACGAATGTGTCGCTTCAGGCTGTAAGTGGGAAGTTTTGATACACGCACACAATGTGTATGAATCAAATCAGGGGAATGGGGGTGTCCGTCACCCCAGGCATTTATTCCTTTGTGCTAGGAACATTCCAGTCCCGTGCTTTTATTCATTTTAAGTGTACCCTAAGTTGTTTTTGATTATATAGAATAAAACACTATTAGATGTGTGTGTGTGCTATGAAATATTGTTCATCCTCCCTATCGTACAAACTTTTCTGCTTTTCTAACTTTTTCTGCTTATTAATGATCCCCCTGTGACTCCCTGCCACCACTCCCAGCCTCTGGTAACTAGCATTCTACTCTCTTCATCATAACATCAGTTGCATTAATATTTAGCTCCCACACACGAGTGAGAACATGTGAGATTTGTTCTTCTGTGCTGGCTTACTTCCCTTACCAGAACGTCTTCCGCAGCAGCCTGGCCTCTACCTGCCAGACGCCGGTAGCATTCCTCAGGGCTGCTAACTGCGACTACCAGAAACATTTCCAGACACTGCCATGTGTCCCTACAGCAAAATCATCCCCGTTTTAGAACAACCACTACAGAACATCACTCTTCAAAAGTGACAAAAATGCATCTTTACATAGCTTTTGGGTTTTGTGGAACGTGTGTTAGAGGGTTCGGCATTTGGTACTAATGGTTTATCTAAGTAACATTATTGGTCTACCCAGGGCTAATATGCTGAAGTATTCGGTTCATTTCCTCTAGAAATACAAGCAAGAACTTTCTCACAAATTTGATCTTCCTATGACACTTCCAAATGCCTGTATGAAGTGATGTATGAAGGAAAAACATCTGGACTGACAAAGCCAGTAAAGCACCTTACCCAGCATTTCCTCTGCAAATCACTAAATCCACGTTGTAAACCACCAAGGTAATGAAACCACCAAAAAAACCCCCTGAAATAACCAACATAATTCTTTTTCTGGCTTACGAAACTACCAACTCGGCCAGCCTTTTCAGTGATAACCATGTAAGATCAGCCAGTCCCTTCTATTCAGCTATTGTAAAATGCACATGAATATACACGCTTTGCTGCGTTCTTAGGCACCCACGAGTGTTTTTTTGTTTTTTGTTTTCAGTTTTTGGCTGGGGCCAGGTTTGAACCCACCACCTCTGGTATATGGGGCCGGCACCCTACTCCTCTGAGCCACAGGCGCCACCCCGGCACCCAAGAGTGTTAAAGGAAGGATCAAGGCAACTTTTTAATTATTTTTTTTTCTTTAACCTCAGCAGATAGCTGGCTGTCATTGCTCAGACGGTGTGCACCAGGGTAAACATGACAGAGGACACAGACTTTCCTTTAGGTGACAGCTGATATCCTGGGTCTGCAGATGGTAAGCATGGGAACTACATAATAATGATTGTATTTCTGTGCAACTTACTCCTCCAGAAAAAGTCAAAGTAATAACACGTCTCATTCCTGAGACAGCACGTCATGTAATCATGGAGAAGTTAGGAGGCTGGGGGAGGGGGTAAATGTATCCCTTCCTTGCGAGTCTGCACAAAAATCTCCAGTCAGCTTCCTGTCGTCTTCCCAGGATGTAGGTCCTACCGTTACCTTCTCACCATGTTACGTATGTCACTGCCCATGTTATCCGCTGGAGGAGATATCATTGATCTCACATCCCCCAAATGTCTCAGAACCTCTTTGATCTGGAATGAAGCAGAGATGAACAGAGAAACGTGGAATTGTTCTATGAGAACTGAAGTCTGGACTCCGGACAGCTGGGTCTGTACAGTCCTGGAGGGTCATTTCTTCTCTTCTTGGCAGATTATTAAACCGCTGATTCAGCAGGTCGGGGGTGGCCGGGCAGGGACAGGCTGACCCGGCGGCTGCTCCTGGAGCACTCCTTCTTGCTCAGGCCACTTTCTCAGACGGAGAACTTCTAGTTTCACGTGTTTGCATGACTCTTCCCTGTTTGTGGACCCCATAATGTGAATCATTGTAAAAGTGGGGACTTATAAACTGGAAAGTCGGCTATCGTGGATGCAGCCCATCCGTGATAGCCTAAGTTGTGAGCTCAAGGATAACCTTTTGATATTGTTGTGTTCCTCTACTTAAACTTCACTGAAGTACTTTCCCAACAAAGTTTATTTTAAATCTACACTGCGTGTGACTATTGCTATCTAGCTGTAACTCTTTCATATCACAGGTTTATTCTAGAACCTCCTATAATGCTTATAATTCTTACCATGTTACATATATTTATTTTTTTATTCAAATATTTTATTATTAATGATTTCTTTTTGCTTGTTTAGATATTCCTTCTGTTATAACTAGAGTTATTGTCTTTCTAGGGATATTGGTCTATCAGATAGCAAATTCAGTTTGCTCTGGGGGTTTGGAGGGATGGTAGCAAACAGCTGGCCCACTGAGAGGTGCACATATCTGATATTGGGTGTTGTTATATATGCAAATACCTTCGGGCTTTCCTGTAGATTCATAATCACACAATTGTGACAGTTTGTCTAGTTTATGTTATTCAGTTAACTCTCAAAATGCTCATGGACTTTTTAACAATATATTCTTGATAATTAAGATTCTGCCAGTAAGAAAACCTTGGAAAACGAAACACCATCCAACAATGAGTTGAACTGCAAATTCAAATTCAATTTCTTCATGTTTGTCATTTAATAAAACTATTATTCCCAAAATTGTTTCTGTCACTAGTATAATTTTAGGATATTTTTGTTTCCATGTAGTTTCAAGGTTTTTTTGCCTTAACAAATGTAGTAGAATGTAATGAGTTTTCAGGAAGTTTCTATTTACATATTTTTCCTTCCTTCCTTCCTTCCTTCCTTCCTTCCTTCCTTCCTCCCTCCCTCCCTCCCTCCTTCCTTCCTTCCTTCCTTCCTTCCTTTTTGAGACAGAGTCTCACTATGTCATCCCCTGGTAGAGTGCCATGGCATCACAGCTCACAGAAACCTCAGACTCTTGGGCTTAAGTGATTCTCTTGCCTCAGCCTCCCAAGTAGCTCTATGTACATATTTTCATAATGAAAGTTGTGCCTGCTATTTAAATGCAATGACATCTGACATGGGTAAGAAGCCTTACTCAAAAGAGCTCATACATTGTACAATTCCATTAACATGAAGTTTTAGAATGGACACACATATTAGAACAGTGGAAAACTAAAATTGGGATTGATGTGGAAAGCGCATGGATTTGCTTTCAAGAATAAGGTAATATTTTATCTATGGACAGAGGATTTGATTATACAAGTAGAATCATTTATCAAAATTTAGGCAAAGTACACTTAGATTTATGGATTTTATTTTATCTCGAAAGAAAGAAATGAAATGCTGACTTCTAGTATTTAAAGAAAATATGCTAATGTCTGCACTTTACCTTGGAAGGCATCCAAAAATAAAATGAATTGATAGATAGGCATGTTAATGATAAAATCTAGGCAGTGGACATATAGGTGTTTTTTGCAATACTTTTTAACTTTGCTACACTTGTGGAAGTTTTTATTATAAAATATTACAAAATAAGTAAGCATAATATACTTTTATAAGTACTCAAATAATGAAGATATAATGAAATAAATTATTATACATACAATAAAGGTATAATGAAATAAGATAAGGTACATGTTAGAATTGCCAGCTACATACGCAGCATACTGACAGTTAATCATAATACCAACTAATAACACAAGAAGCCCTGAGAACACATTAGTCAGGACAGTATTGTTAATCCCTCGAAATATGAGTAGAGCATAATTATCACATGCAATATGAAAACAATTATTATAATGAGAATAATTTGATGTGAAAAGCCCTGAGATTTTTGAATTGTATGTTTCAATTTTTCCAGTACAAAACTTTCCTCAGAATTAATTACAGGAAAGCAATTATTATGTAATGTGAAGAATTCTACTAATGAAAAGAAAATGATTTATGTGAAATCTAAGAGGATGCAGAGCAAGTGTAAAATTAGCTTTCTGAAAATTGGACTCATCCCTTATCCCATTCTCTTTAGAAGATCATCTCCTTTCAATGCGAAGTATTTCATAGATCCTTGAAATTTTTCAGAAATGTATTGAAATGAAATGATCAGGCACTCCTCAAGTTTCCACTCTGAAGACCGCTGGTTGTAATTCATGGTTTTTCCTTCCTCTGAAAGGACTGTGTCATATTGTTCACCAGTTACATAGTTAATTTCGTAAAATAATTAATGTATATCATATCAACACCCTTCTTACAAATCTCTTTATGTTCAGCTTTTTTATCCCTTCAATAAAATCAACATAGGTAGTATATCTTATTTTTAAGCCTTGTATTTCAATCTGTCTCCAAAATATTCCTATGGGTCCAGAGAGTACATCTCAAACTGATTTTTCAAATTGTGATTAAAGATCTTGATGAAATAATTAGATCTCACTTGGTAACTATTAAAAATACGATAAATGTGTGCTATTTCTTGAAATTACCTTTTAATAATTTTAGCTTGAAGGACCTAGTGATTTATATTTCAAGCATGCCTTCTAGATAATTCTAATAAACCTAAAATGTGGAATGATTATTTAATTTTAATTCAATTATATTTTTAATTTTTTTAGAGTATTACTGGGTTCTATTTTTAATTTTTTATTAATTTTAGAGTATAATTTGCATTTGTACATTTGAAGTCGATATTATAAGTGTGCCCTTTACCCAGAATAAGTGTGCTGACCAGTTAGGGGTGAGGTTACCCTACCTCTCCTCCCCATACCCCGTTAGATTTTCACTGAGTTTTACTTCCGTAAGTGCTTATAAGTATTGATTCACTAGTTCCCTTTTAGGATTGAACACATGTGTTTG
The DNA here is from genome assembly GCF_027406575.1 of Nycticebus coucang. Classification (NCBI taxonomy): domain Eukaryota; kingdom Metazoa; phylum Chordata; class Mammalia; order Primates; family Lorisidae; genus Nycticebus; species Nycticebus coucang. The sequence goes on from NC_069783.1 coordinate 142,912,488, forward strand.
TTTTTCCATTCTTGCAATATTTCACTTAGAAGAATGGCGTCCAGTTCCATTCAAGTGCACATGTCTTTTTAACAGAATGACTTTGTTTTCCTTTGAGTAAATACACAGCAGTGGGATCGGCAGGTCCAAAAGTGAGTCTACTTTTTGTTCTTTGAAGATACATCCATCCTACTTTCCATAGAGACTGTACAGTTGGGTCTAGAGACTATTTCATTTTATTTTTTTAGAGATAATGTGAAAGAAATCAGTTTATGTTAACATAAGTGATTTTTTTTTCCTTTTTTCCTCCTGAGGTTTTAAATATTCTTTCCATTGCTGCATTTCTCTCCATCTTATAATAGATTAGATTTATGCTTCAAGAGTTTGTGTCAGATTTTGGGAACATAAGAATTTTGTTGTGTCTTGGGTTCAATTGGTCTCTGGCTTTCGTTTCTCATATTATTCTAGTGAGAATGATTGCCTAATAAAATTTTGATAATAAATATGTGAAATTATAACTATTTACATGATTGAATTTTAAAAACTGGTTTACTTCAGTAAGGTAAAGTATCTGTGCTACTCACCCTCTGTTTAACTTAAATATCACAGAAAGCAGGATTAAAATTTGTGGATGAAATTGAATTGGTATTAGCCAGTGCATTCATGAGTGAATGAAAAGAAAGAGTGAATAAAAGAAATAATACTCATGATATTTCATCAAATAGAAAGTGAATATGAAATGAGCCATTAAGTTATGCATACAAACTGTATGCATTATAATATAATCCCATTTATCTGGGATGAAAGAATGAATTGACTACTTTAAAATGTATTAACCAGGTTGGAAGGTAGTTCACGCAGAAAAGTTATCACAGTTATTCTCTCATGGTAGGACAATTAGATTCCCATGACCTTAAAGGAGATAATCTGAATTATTCTCTTTTGTATAAGATTTTCAGTAACTGTGCGTCTGAGTGGCACACTTCAACAGGAATTCTAAAATATTACAGGAAACACTTAAACAAGAGAGATGGTATAGAATGGTGGGAAGGTTATAAACTCTGTCATATAAAAAGAGTGTTGGTGACGGCGCCCGTAGCTCAGTGGGTAGAGTGCCAGCCACATGCACCTGGGCTGGAGGGTTCAAATCCATCCCTGGCCAGCTGGACAGAAACAACAACTGCAACAACAACAAAAAAATGTTGTGGGTGTTACGGGAGGCACCTGCAATTCCAGCTGCTTGGGAGGCTGAGGCAAGAGAATTGCTTGAGCCCAGGAGTTTGTGAGGTTGCTGTGAGGGTGACATAGTGAGACTCTGTCTCAAAAAAAAATAGGCTGTTGGAACTAGAGTTATTTAACAGAAAGCAAAGAAGGAAAGTGAGGGAAGGGAATTATCTCAGTGTTAATATTCTCACACTGCTGAAGTTCATTACTATTCAGTGCACCGATAACTATTTCTATAATTATTTGATAACACACGCAATATTTCTGTTCAAGTTGTCTGGGAATCATTGATCCTAACATCAAAGTGTAGAAGGTTTTGAAGGGGCTGTCATGGGAAAGAAGATGTCTTGTCTTTTAATTCCAGAAGGCACAAACAGAGTAAATGGCAAGACGAATCAAAGAGATAGACCTTGAACTCCATATATCGAATTAATATCTAACTATTTCGTGCATTATCAGTAGTATTCAAGCAAAGGATATAAACATGACCATTTTCAATCATGTGATGTAAATTGGATTTTTGTTTCAGGTGGTATCCATTCAAAATGTTAAGATTGCAACATTTTAATTTAGTAAGGAAAAACAATTTGCCAGATGTGGAGGGCCCTTATACAATGTGTCGATCAGGCACAAAAACAGGATGGCGGAGGCGTACTTTAGGAAACCTGCTCGCCGGCTGCACCCTGGCAACAACCTTGCTGCCCGTGCCCTTTGCGTTCATTGGAGAGATATCTAGGTCAAGAAACCGACAACAGGAAGTGTCCTAGAGTATAAATATAGAGTGCTGTAAACAAGGTTAAGGGCTTTTCCATCCTGCTCTCCCCGGACAAGCTGCTTGCCCCCGATAATAAACCTGCTGAAAGCTGTTTGCGTTGGTGTGTTCGTCCCTGCTGGTCAGCGGCCGAGCGACACCGACAGCCAGATGTTTTGTCTACCTTAAAATAGTTTATGAATCAAATAAACACTCTAACAGGCTTTTTGGTAAATCCTTTATCAATCTTTATTTTCTTTTTTTTTTTTTTTTTTTTTTTTTAATTTGGCCGGGGCTGGGTTTGAACCCACCACCTCCGGCATATGGGACCGGCGCCCTACCCGCTGAGCCACAGGCGCCGCCCATCAATCTTTATTTTCTATTTAATCTGTGTGTCATCCAGGAAGCAACTACATATTAAAATTGATGATAGTAGTCTCTGTATCACTAATGCCTGGTACATAGCGCACACAGGTACAAAATGCTCCATTGAATAGAGATGTCAAACAAACAAACAACAAAAAAAAAAAACACCTTCATACCCTCAAGAGTAACCTAAAGTCCTGGAAATCTGACCGGTAGCATCATTAGATGTCAAACAAACAAACAAACAAAAAAAACACCTTCATACCCTCAAGAGTAACCTAAAGTCCTGGAAATCTGACCAGTAGCATCATTAGATGTCAAACAAACAAACAAACAAAAAAAACACCTTCATACCCTCAAGAGTAACCTAAAGTCCTGGAAATATGACCAGTAGCATCATTAGATGTCAAACAAACAAACAAACAAAAAAAAAAAAAAACACCTTCAGGGCGGCGCCTGTGGCTCAGCGGGTAGGGCGCCGGTCCCATATGCTGGAGGTGGCGGGTTCAAACCCAGCCCCAGCCAAAAAAAAAAAAAAAAAAAAAAAAAAAAAACACCTTCATATCCTCAAGAGTAACCTAAAGTCCTGGAAATCTGACCGGTAACATCATTTTAAATAAGGTACTTCCCAGGCAGTCATGACAAAATGCCTGTTTGGTCCAGAAAGTGAAGCATGTAGACTCATTATTCATTAGTTAATTCAGTACTTAGCAGAAATTTAAGGCCAGGAGGAAGTTAGCTGAATTTTAAGGGCCTGCAGTAGGGAGGACGCATTCTTCCGTGAGTTGGGCTCTGGCATTATAATGATGTGGCGGGTCTCAAACTGGCTTGGGCATTGTTAAAGTTATGTATCAATTATAGAAAAAGAAGGCAAGCTTACATTACTCCATAACTTTGCTCCAGGCATGCTTGTAAAAATTAAGAAAAATGATATTTATTTTGCAGTAAGAACACTTAACATGATGAATGTCTAAGTGCACAATATTGTATTCTTAATTACACTGATGATGTCATTCTATAGGTGTCTATAACATGATAATTTTTTGTAATTAAAAGTTCATGACCATTGAACAGAAACTCCTTATTTTCCCCTCTCCCTATCCCCTGGCAACCACCATTCTATCCACAAGGTCTATTAGCATGACTAGTTCAGACAAATCCTATCAGGGACATAACGCATCATTTGTCATTGTGTCACTTAGCGTCATGTCCTCCAGGTGCGTAGGTGGTGTTGTCTGTGGTGCATCGTCTTTCTTTTTAAGTCTGAATGACATCCCATTTGGCACAGAGGGTGCCAAAAATGCATATGCCTTTTAAGATAGGAAAAAAAAAAACTGTATTAAAATCATAATACTCAGTATATGCCAAAAACAATGCAAGGTTTTTTTTTCTATTAAATCATAGCTGTGTACATTAATGGGGCACAACGTGCTGGTTTTATATATAATTTGAAATACTTTCATGAAACTGGTTAACATAGCCTCCATACAATGCAATATTATTAAGCAATAAAAAGGAATAGAGGACTGATACCTGCTACAACATATATGAGCTTTGAAAACATGATGGTAAATAAAAGAAGCTGGACATAGAAGGCCATATAGATTATGATTCTGTTTGTATCAGGTGTCCACAAAAGGCAAATTCATAGAAACAGAAAGTAAAGCAGCGGTTACCAAGGGTTTGGGCAATGATAGTTAATGGGTACGTGGATTCTTTTTGGCATTATGAAAGTGTTCTAAAATTAGATAGTGGTGATGGTTGTACAACTGGGAAAACACTAAAACTAAATTGTAGAATTTAAAAGGGTAAATTTTATCCCAATAAAGCTATTGTTTTTAAAAGCTGAGATGAACAACAGTCTGCAAATCTTTGTATGGACATACACTTCCATTTGGGGGGGCAGAAAATAATTAGTAGTAAAAAAGCTGGGTCATACGATAAGTGCATGTTGAACTTTTAAAGAAACTGACGCTGTTCTGCAAAGTGGACCATTTTATATTCCCAGTAGTAGTATATGAGAGTTCCACTTGCTCTGCAGGCCCACTCACATTTGGCACAACCAAACAAGCTTAAAATTTCAGCGGGGAAGTTGACTTATGGTGGCACCTGCAGAGTGATAAGGAAAAGGACCGAGTATATGCCAAAAACAAAAGATGAATACAAGGCACGTTTGAATTCTGCAGTCACAAGAGGTGCTCAAAGTGGTCACCGTCAGTGTCCAGACACTTCTGGTTACAAGAACTACTGCTTGAGCAACATTGACCAAAGTCTCCACTTGCATTCCTGGGCAATCCTTTTCACAACACCGTTTGTCTCAAACTGATCAGGAGTGTCAGCAGGAGTGAGGTGTGTCAGAGGTTGTGTTGAATACTCACGCCTCCATTGTCACTGCCCTTCACAGTGTTTTCAGATTTCAAGTACCACTCCCAAATTCTTGCACTCCTCCAAGGGCAGCTATCACTCTGCCATTTGACTGTCCTGCCTGTCATATAGTTACACTAGAGTTCAATTGATTGACCCTATCTTTTGACCCAGCATCATACTACACATTGCTACTATAATTCAATTCAACTTTAAAAAGTAATATATACGTAACATCTCTTAAAATGCAAATGCATTTTTGCCCCTCCAAAATATACCACATTTTCTTTATTGGTTCATCCACTCATGTAGGTTTTTTTCCATATCTTGGCAATAAACATGGAGTACAGATCTGTTTGAGATACTGGGGTTTTAAAATTATTTTGGATATATACCCAGAAGGGAGATTCAGAGGTCCTATAGTGAATCTACTTTTAACTTTGTGTAACGTCCTTACTGTTTCCCACAGCTTTGAACCATATATATTCCCACCAACAATGTACAAAGGTTCTAATTTTTCCACATCTTAACCAATACTTTTTTTTTTTTTGCAGTTTTTGGCCGGAGGGCAGGTTTGAACCCACCACTTCTAGTATATGGGACCGGAGCTCTACTCCTTTGAGCCACAGGTGCCACCCTTGAGCAATACTTTTAATTTGGGGCTATTTGAGATACATTTATGTATATAAAATTAACTGATCTTTGGCAGGAATACATAATAGGGAAATGATATTCTCTTCAACAAAGGGAGGTTGGAAAATAGGTATCCAAAATCAACTCAAAACAGATTAAAGATTTAACTGTAAGACTTGAGACTGTAAAACTCCTAGAAGAAACATTGGGGAAAAAATTAATGATTAAAGTTTCTTCTTTAAAATTTTGTATTAATATGAGAGTAAATGCAATTAGATTATATTATTTGTGTTTGTAAAGTCTGAGTACCAGCTGAGTCCTTCAGCCTGGATATGTGACATACACCTCTGCATGGTACCCTCAGCTGGGAACCTGGATATGTGACACACCCCTGCATGGTACCCCCAGCTGGGAACCTGGATATGTGACACACCCCTGTGTGGTACCCCAGCTGGGAACCTGGATATGTGACACACCCCTGCGTGGTACCCCCAGCTGGGAACCTGGATATGTGACACACCCCTGCGTGGTACCCCCAGCTGGGAACCTGGATATGTGACACACCCCTGTGTGGTACCCCAGCTGGGAACCTGGATATGTGACACACCCCTGCGTGGTACCCCCAGCTGGGAACCTGGATATGTGACACACCCCTGCGTGGTACCCCCAGCTTGGAACCTGGATATGTGACACACCCCTGCGTGGTACCCCCAGCTGGGAACCTGGATATGTGGTACCCCCAGCTTGGAACCTGGATATGTGACACACCCCTGTGTGGTACCCCAGCTGGGAACCTGGATATGTGACACACCCCTGCGTGGTACCCCCAGCTGGGAACCTGGATATGTGACACACCCCTGTGTGGTACCCCAGCTGGGAACCTGGATATGTGACACACCCCTGCGTGGTACCCCCAGCTGGGAACCTGGATATGTGACACACCCCTGCGTGGTACCCCCAGCTTGGAACCTGGATATGTGACACACCCCTGCGTGGTACCCCCAGCTGGGAACCTGGATATGTGACACACCCCTGCGTGGTACCCCCAGCTTGGAACCTGGATATGTGACACACCCCTGCGTGGTACCCCCAGCTGGGAACCTGGATATGTGACACACCCCTGCGTGGTACCCCCAGCTTGGAACCTGGATATGTGACACACCCCTGCATGGTACCACAGCTGGGAACCTGGATATGGGACACACCCCTGCATGGTACCCCCAGCTGGGAACCTGGATATGGGACACACCCCTGCATGGTACCCCCAGCTGGGAACTTAATGGACCTCTTTGCTCCCTGCCCCTCCTCTCTTCTTGAGTTCATTATGTTTTTCTAAATCAGGCCTGTAGTGACTGATCGGCTAGTTTCAACATAGTATTGGGTACATGGGATGGTTGCTTTCCATTCATTTTTTTCCTCAGATTAAAAGGAGGGTACGAAAGATTAGGTTCCACCGTTTGCATTTGTTAGGTAACATTCAAGCTGTAGTTAAACCCTTTCCCCAGGGGGTGTGCTGTGCACCCTGCATTGCGCCCATGAGGGGAGAGTCTGGCAATCCCCCACCCTCCTGCCCTCTCCCCTTCCCATTTTTAAGATATTTTACTTAGGACAATGTTTTCCAAATCCATCCAGGTAAATATAAAAGACACAAAGTCTCCATCTTTCGTGGCTACATAGAACTTCTTGGTATACACATACCACATTTGATTAATCCAGACATGTATGGACGGGCACTTGGGCTTCTTCCACATCTCTGCAATTGTGTATGGAGCTTCTATAAACATATGAGTTTAAATGTCTTTATGATAAAATAATTTTTTTCTTCTGGGTAGATACCATGGGATTGCAGGATCAAATGGGAAGTGTACTTTGAGTTCTTTGGTGATTCTCGGCACTTTTTTCCTAAAGGTTCACAGTCATACCAACCTTGCATAAGCCACTAGCCCATTGTTCAATTGAGAGAATGCCAGTATCTTCTCTCACTGTAAGATTGTCTGTTTGCTTCGATGATGGTGTCCTTATCTGTGCAGAAGCTTTTTAACTTGTTCAGATACCATGTCTTTACTTTCGTTGTTGCTGGAATTACCAATAGTGTCTTCTTCCCCATTCCCCCCCGCCCCAAGGCAGATATTGTAAATAGTTTTCCCCATAGTTTCTTCCTAGCGTTTCCATTGTTTTGTGTCTTGGATTTAAATCTTTTATATAGCATGGGTTAATTTTTGTAGATTTCATTGGCTACTTCTTTATTTATTTATTTTTTCTAGTTCCATATGAAAGAAAAACTATTTTACCCAGTTCTTCTAAGTATGACATTGGTCTTCTCAGGGGGATTGTGTTGAATTTGTAGATTGCTTTGGGTTGTATAGACATTTTAACTATGTTGATTCTTCCCAGTCACAAGCATAGTATGACAATGATTTCTTGAAAATGACACCACAAGCTTAAACAACAAAAACAGAATGAAATATGAGGGATTTTATTAAAGTAAAGAGCTTCTGTACAGCAAACTATTTGCAGAAGGAAAAGGCAACCTATAAGAATGGGAGAAAATATTTGCAAATGAAACATGTGATGTGGGCTCAACAGCTTACAACTTAGCAATGATTTAACACAGAATTTGAAATGTGGGCAAAGGACTGGAATAGAAATTACTTCAAAAAAGACATACAGATGGCAGACAAATATAAGATGCTTTACATAAGTAATGATCCTCAAAATGTAAATTATAACCATGAGATACCGCCTTTTAGGATGTCTATTAAGAAAAAACTTTTTGTTTCAATTAGGACTTTTTCGTCACTACTAAACAATGAAAAAACTGAACATTTCCTTTTTCTAGTAATATTCACCCTTCTGATTATTGCTATTCTAGTCCATTTTCTCTATAAATTCAAAACTTGCGTAGGTATTAACATTTGTCCATGTCACGATGGATCTGAAGCCTCTTAGAATAAAAAGAACATGGCACAGTATTTAAGAGCAGATTATCTGGAGCCAGAAGACCCCTTAATCAATGTTGACTAAATTTCACCATTCTTTATCATGCTTTAGCTGGTAGCTAACAAGGGACAATTCGAGGTTAGAGTTTCTAAATATGTTGTCAACTGAAGAAGGTCAATGTGAATTTTGAAAATAAAAGAAGAAAAACCCATAATTAAGATCACTGAACCAAAAAATAATTCTCATGAGAAAGAAATATTATTGTTTTTGACATAAAAATATATGTGAGTAATAAAATTAATACACTAATTTACCTGTGGTTTATTTTTAAATGAGTTAAAAGGACTGCAGGTGCTATTCAGATAACTTCATGTGTACTATGCAACATAACAAGATTTACATAAATAACATGCATAACATAATAAAACAAAAACTTCATCAGCCTGTGGCTGAAGAGAAAGTAACGTGGTAAGTGGAGGAGCCGGGATATGAAACCAAGCAAACTGTCTGCATGGTCCTTGCCCCACATCACAGACATTGCAACTGCTTTTCAGGTTTGAAAACAAGAGCAGCAGACTCCACAGTGAGCTTTGCATGTCCATCTCCCAAATACTCAGTGAATGAAAGATTTTTGGGTCACTTAGGAGCCTTCAGAATCTGTTTCCCACACAACTTTGTAGAGTCACCAGGAACAGGCATCTTATAGGCTTTGAAAAGGTCCTGAACCAAAGAATCCCCTTAAATGTGTTTGTAGCCACATTTCCCAAACATTAGTCTACAGAACATCTGGAATCAAAGATACCAACTTTCAGGAGAGTCTTCTGCCATTTCCAAAATTATACATGGACACACTCTTATGTGTGAGAGTTGAGAACATATTTTTGAGTGAGTTAGACATTGCATCAATGGAAACTTGTGTAACTCAAGGAAAAACTTTCTTATCATTTTGTTCTTATAATTCAAGAAAATTATTCTCACTGCAAACTTGAGGGGAAAATATTCTTTCCCCTTTTTTATACCTGAGGAGGGCACAACCAGAGTCCCACAGCCTTTTACACGTACTTATTCATAGAATTGCATATCATTCGTACAATTAGGATACTTCTTTTTTTTTTTATCTAAAATGAGTAATATCTTTTAACCACAACCCTCTTCTATGGAAGTGTTGACATTTCAACGCTGCTCTGGTTCACACACGCTCTCTGCATTCTCTCCATTTTCTCCAGTTAGTCTGACAACACCTGTCGTCTCAGTAGTCTGGTTGTCTTACAATCACTGATCACAGACCAGTGGCTAAGGACTGTTGATCTTCAAACCAGCGATCAGAACGGCTTGCCTAATTATAGTTGCCTTCTTTTCATCTGTATGACACAAACATACTCTAAAAACTTCTGCCTAGAAGCTGCTGTCATTCCTCATTAGCATTTCACATCTGAAAGGTGTAAACAAGTCTTCTGATTTCCATCTTTAGACTAAAACGCCTTAGGAACAATTTATTTTTTCACATTGCTCAATTTAATATTGTCTTTGCCATTTAATTTAGTAGTTCACAGTGTGTTTTCTTTCAAACAGAAAATTAGAGTTTTTTTCCTAAAGTTTTAATCATTTTCTACAGGTTTCTTACGTACATTTTTGTTCTTCTGTGTAGGATGACACCATCCAATTAGGAATGATTATAAAATGATGATGACATTAATCTCCAACAGGTGTGAAACACCACTAAATGCCTCATTGCAATGTAATTGCATGTAGTTCTAAGTAATTAAATAGGAAATAAACGTGTGCTGAAATGTTGGCGTCTTTCTGGTTGTTACATACTCAGATTTAGTTACTAAATTGCACATGGATTTAGATTACTTGGTAGGTTAAAATTGAAGCGCTATGAATGCCTTCTCAGGAATAAGATAATGAGTCTACCCGCTTCCCAGATATGCACAGTTCTCCAGCTCAGCAGATTATTAGCATGTTATTATTTCTCTCTCCTGTTGTCTGACTTTTGGCCTTTTTAATGCTTCTTCACACCACTAATAAATGAACAGAAGAGATATTAAACTTAAATTAGTCTACTTGTTAGTCACCCACTAAGTCAGAAAGGACAGCTGGGAGTCTGTGGCATTCAAATTGCAACGATTTGACAGGTTTCGGACTAGGAGCAAGATGGCAGCCGAGTAACAGCTTCCTTGCATCTGGGCACCGTGAGTCTGGGGATATAGGACTCCAGGCATCTCTGGCTGGTGGGATCTGCCTATCATCACCCCTGAGAGGATACAGGGAGTCAGCGAGAGACTTCTGGACCCCAAGAGGAGGACTAAAACAGTGGAAAACCGGCAAGTGGTCGCGTGTGTTCAATCCGCCTAAACCCGCCCGCAACTGTAAGTTCAGTAGCAGCGAGACTGCAAACCAGAAAGGCCTTACCTGTGAACTGTTTTGGTGTCTTTGGACTTGGCACTCAGCTGAACTGCCTTGGGGAGAGCCTGAGCGGGAGTGCGGAGAACTTTGGCCATTGTCCAGGGCCCCAGTCTGAGCCGCTGAGCCAGACGGAGCTAATAGAGTTTGGCTCTGGGTCACAGGCAGACATTGTGAGCGATCTGCCCTGGCAAGCTCCGCCCTCAGGGTCGCAGAGCTGGAATTGGGTGGGAGCTGGTAACCCAGCGACCAAGTAGCCTAAGGGCGGGGTCTGAGCCGCCTTGCAGCCCTAACCCTCGGGGGCAGAGGGAGACCAGTTTTGACACACAGGGTAAGTGGGTAGCCACTTCAGCAGTGATTCCAGCAACAAGCACTTCCCTGAGAAAGCTTCTGCTCAGTAAGTGAACAAGTTCAAATTGCAACGATTTTCTTTTGGGTCATCTCTTTTTAGTCAGAGGGAAGCTCAATTTTTTTTTTTTTAAATATACTGCACTCGTTATGCTTTTTATAGATTTCAAGCATGTATATTCCCTTTTATTTCAGGGTATACTAGTTATTATTAATTTTTATTTATATTAAAGTATGTTCATATTTAATTTTACTCAAGAAAAGTATAATGCTATGGAATTCTAAATATATTAATTTACACATAAACATTATGTCAGACTAGGAATGTTTTACATACCCCCACATTGTTTGCTGTAAAAACACTGATAATTTTTTTTTAAACTTAAAACTTCACTGGAATCCAAAGAAAATAGTCTATAATTTACGTAAGTATTGAAGTTCTTTTTGGTAATGACTGCAATCAGAAATACTCTGATTCAGAATATAATTATTGACATAGGCACTTTTCACTTGGGGGCACAAAATATTGAGTAGCTGGGAAAGATGTGGAAATGTCTTTTAACCACAACCCTCTTCTATGGAAGTGTTGTTAGTCTTGACTCTTGGATAAAATATCTTTACCTTAATTTTATTTTTAATTAAAAATATCTGATTAGACTCTTGAAAAATAGTTGAAAAGAGCAAAGATCTTTGTTTATTTGAGTTATTCATTATATTGAGTATATTATAAATCATGCCATAAATTTTAAAATGTATTTAATTCATTTTTAAATAATGACATGTTAACATGTTAACATTAATAAACTGTCCATTGCCTTATGCCCCTCCCCCGCTGCTCTTGCTCTCTGGAAGTACTGTAAGTAGTGACCTGAAAATCCAAACCCCAGGCCTCCAGAGACTCCAAGACGCCAGAGACACATCTTGCTTATTTAGACAAACGTGAAGGACTTTATGTGCATGTAACAAGAACACAGTGGGGTTCAGTGGAACACATAGTTTCTTCATACGAAAGACAAGAAGAGTCCAAGGAATAGGACACATATTTCTAAGCCATATAATTGAAGAAGAATTTCCTCCTGACTAAGAGCAACTGGGATAAAAGCTGCCCTTCCAGAAGTCCCCAAACTCTTTAAACAGGGGGCCAGTTCACTGTCCCTTAGACAGTTGGAGGGCCGGACTATAGTTAAAAAAAAACAAACTATGAACAAATTCCTATGCACACTGCATATATCTTATTTTGAAGTAAAAAAACAAAACGGGAACAAATACAATCACACCGCCTCATGTGGCCCGTGGGCCACAGTTTGAGGACCCCTGGAGAAAACCCTATTTCGGTTTACACAGTCGTATTAGCTAACTATATGCTAGACACCGTAAAATGCAGAAGCATATCATTTTGCAACCACCTTTCAACATCTTTTAAAAGAAAAAAAATTCTTTCTCCACCCACCTAAACAGTTAAGAAGGGAAAAATAATTACAAGGCATATTTATTTACAAATGCCAAGTATGGATAGAATTTGTCCTCATGAAACATACTAAGAATATTAAATACAAATAAATATAACATTAGTCTATGGATAAATATCAAAAAAATCTCTTCTATCTCAGAAGTTTCTATATCTCTATCTACAAGATCTATATAACTATAGAACATAGTGAATCCTTGTCCTCCACTCAGCAGGAAAATATCATAAGCTAGTAATTAGAAACAAACCTGTGCCTCATTCCCTAAATGGTAAACAAAAATATTTTTTTCTATGACTGAAGAATAAGAGATCTTAAAAAGAAAGTTCAGGGGTTTCGGGCAGGGTTTCTACAAGTTGGTCTGCAAAGGTCTGACAGCAAGGAAGTTATGTATAATCAAGCTGTCCGCAGACAACATTTTTATTGTCTGTTTTTAAGAGGATGATGTCATAAAATTATTTTGCATATATAATTTTCAAATACAGATTGCAATGTTTTATTTCTAAACTTTCACCCTGTAGGTATAGAGATGTAGGCGGAGAGCACTCCGCCTGTGTAACACAGGTGTCAGTCACTACCAGGTGACTTAGAAGAAGAAGCATGTTTACTGAAGCACATAGTTGTTTTCTTTTTCCTTTTGTCAACATGCAAAAAAAAAAAACAAAAAAGAGATTTTATATAAAGATCTAGATTATCCATCTTTCTTAAAAAATGGGAGTATCTGGCAGTGGCCCTGCCAGGCCTGCCTCGCCATGGGCAGCCATCTGCTGGGGTGGACCCGGATGCTACCCCAGCTCAATCACACACATGCTTTGCTCACGACCCTCTTCCCCAGTCCCCGAGTCTCCATGTGTTTTGCTCATTACCAGACCCAGATAATTTGAATTTCTAATCTTTATCATAACTGAACGTATTTTCACGACAAATAGGTACACATTACTAAACCTGCAGTTCTTTTTTTCCTACCATGTATTTCCAATTCATAAAAACAGATTGACAGTTTAAATGGTTTACTGAGGTATAAACTTCTGAAGAACTTGTAAAGCATAAGCCCTGTTAAGTAAGAATTTATTTTTTATTTTTTAGAAGATTTCTAAAAGCATTGTAAAATGTGAAGCTAGTGAATACCTAAAGGAATCCTATCGCCTCTGATGGATTTTTATAAACACAGTGAAGTTAACAGCAGTTAATAACTGTATGGTACTTCTCAGGTTGAAAATTGACCTAAGAAGCGTGACTTACACTTTAAAAATTAAACAGTGTCCAAATTCACTGACTTCATCACACTTTCACCCTGTGTAATCTTGGGATAAGTTTTATTTTTCCTAATTAGAATTTTCTATATTCCACAAATTTTTGCAAGTTCTTGTTTATTATGCAATCATATATATTATTTTAAAATTTCATTACTATATACAGTATGTTGCAGCATTGTTGTAAAACTATGTAATCAATTTTTTTAATTATTTTTATTAACTGTGTACATTAAGGCAATCATGGGGTACAATGTGCTGGTTTTATATACAACTTGAAATATTTTCATCACACTGGTTAACATAGCCTTCACAGCATTTTCTTAGTTATTGTGTTAAGACATTTATATTCTACATTTAGTAAGTTTCACATGTACCCTTGTAAGATGTCTCATAGGTGTGGTCCCACCAATCACTCTCTCTTCACCCAACCTCCCCCCTCCTCTCCTCTCCCACTTCCCCATATTCTTAGGTTATAACTGGGTTATAGCTTTCATATGAAAACCATAAATTAGTTTCATAGTAGGGCTGAGTACATTGGATACTTTCTCATCCATTCTTGAGATACTTTGCTAAGAAGAAGATGTAATCAAATGTTATTATCTAAAAATGCAGTAGTATTTGCTTCATATTTGATATTTGAAATTAGCATTGAAACTAGATAATCATACTTATTTGTAATGGTGTAATTAATCTGACCTCCTCGTTACAGGTCAATAGCTAAATAGAATTTTTTGAAGCTTTGTAAAGATCCTAATATAAAGGTCAGACAGAGAAAGACATTTGGGATTATAATGTATAAATATGTTCTACTGTTTTTATAATTTTTTTAATGGGATAAAATATTTGTGTTTGTTAACACTGTGATTCAACATAATTTTTTTTATCACCAAAGCATCATGTGTAAGAGAAAATATTTGGTTTTCTTTTATTAAATGAGTGACTTAAAATTTTATCCTAAACATAATTTTAATATGTCTAAATGATAATGTATTTAATTGCACTAATACTGAAAAAAATAACCAGAATAGATTCTTCCATGTATCATAATTCCAGTTGTCTGGAATGTGTATCATTATTATGTATCATAATTCCAGTTGTCTTTAAATGTTAGTTTTTAAATATTTTTAAGATGTCGACATGCTACTAAGTTTATTATAATTAAATAAGCATTGTTAGTTAGAAATGTATGGATACAGACTTTACAAATATAAACCACACCCAAAATGTTGAAAAATATAAATATGTCATAAATAATGCAAGACATTTTCTCACAAATGTACTAGTAAAATTTTGTGAATATAAATGCATATTGAATATATTGAATACAAAGAAACACCTTTTTTTTTTTTTTTTGTAGAGACAAAATCTCACTTTATTGCCCCTGGTAGAGTGCCGTGGCATTACACAGCCCACAGCAACCTCCAACTCCTGGGCTTAGACAATTCTCTTGCCTCACCCTCCTGAGTAGCTGGGACTACAGGTGCCCACCACAACACCTGGCTATTTTTTTTGTTGCAGTTCAGCCAGGGCCAGGTTTGAACCACTACTCTCAGTATATGGGGCCTGGGGCCCTACCCACTGAGCCACAGGCACCACCCAGAAACACTCTTCTTAACAACAGACAGTTAATCATCCCTGAAAGGACGTACCAGTGACTTTCCATGGCCTTTTCAATGATAATTGTGTTATTGTAGAAACTTGTGAAAACAGCAGAAAATAAGGTCATCTGAAATAATGCCTGCCAGGATGGCAGAAATGTAGGGCAGAGGTGATTAACTCTTTCCTCATTTAACCCTGTTTGCTCCTTTCTCTGGTGTCCATATTTATGAGAAATATCTTTCTTTTCTCCATTTCTCCTAGTGGTTTTACTGTGATTAGTCCTAAGTTTTTAGTCCCTAGTAGTTAGCCTTGACTCTTAGATAAAATATCTTTACCTTAATTTTATTTTTATATGTCATTAGACTCTGGAAAAATAGTTGAAAAGAGCAAAGAACTTTGTTGTTTTGAGTTATCTATTCATATCTAGTATATTATAAATCATGTCATACATTTTAAAATGTATTTAATTTATGTTTAAATAATGACATGTGAACATTAATAACATAGACTATGAAAAAGAACAAGAAGTTTGTTTTGTAAACTAGATGAGATGCATTGTTTTACTTTTCTGGAAAATGCTTCAATGCTGGATTTTGTAAATAACAGCTGGATTCTCACTCACATTTACATCTGTGTTCCATCCATCGCTGTCTCAAATGTCTTGCAGTCTGTGGAGAACACCACTTTATACTTGCAAAAAAACCAGAGAGTGAAAAGGTTAAAACCATCTGAGTAGTCTTACGGAAATAGATTGACCTTGAAAACCTTCTGAAGAGTCTTATGGGCTATTAAGCCTATTCACACTGTGCTCTAAAACCACGCATTGCCTATCTAGACAATTTGGTCTTAATGGCTATCAGAGGATCAAAATATATGTAATATGCTATAACTATATAAATTATACTCTCTTGAAATTTCAACTCCAGAAAATATAATTATCC
This sequence comes from Nycticebus coucang, assembly GCF_027406575.1. Taxonomy (NCBI): domain Eukaryota; kingdom Metazoa; phylum Chordata; class Mammalia; order Primates; family Lorisidae; genus Nycticebus; species Nycticebus coucang. The sequence goes on from NC_069783.1 coordinate 142,928,761, forward strand.
TCTTCCATAGAATAACATGAGGACTGGGAAGGAAGAAAAAGTTCTCCAATTCCTTCAATAGTAACTAGGATCATTTTTTTGCCATCATCAAAAGTACAAAATGTCAGCCACCTTTTTTATAAGAATGCAGACAGAATACTTGAATTTACTGACAAATGGATAATAGCCACTACTAATTGTTGGTCGGGAGAGACGATGTTCTATGCACTAAAAAAATAAGCTCAAAGCCAGGAGTGGTGTTCACACCTGTAATCCTGGCACTCTCAGAGGCCAAGGTGGGTGGTTGCTCAGGAGTTGGAGACAAGACTGAGCAAGGAGAAGATATTATTTTTACTAAAAGTAGAGAAACTAGCTGGGTGTTGTGGCGGGCACCTATAGCCCAGCTACTTGGGAGGCTGATGCAAGAGGATGGCCTGAGCCCAGGATTTGAGGTTGCCATGAGCTAAGACACCAGGGCCCTATAGCCTGAGACAATAGTGTGAGACTTTATCTCACAACATGCCCCAAATAACAGTGAGGTAACAACTTCAGAGATAAAGCTTGCTAACAAACAGTAGAACTCAGATTTGCACCTCAAATGAGCCTGACTCTAAATTGTGCCATCTCTAAGAGATCGTGCACCAAGCTTGTGGAAGCAGTCACCGGTTCTTGAAGAAGGCACTGGGAATGAGACAGTCTCCTAGCTAGCACGGAGATGTTTGGCCACCTGGAGGCAAGCCCTCAGGCAGCTGCCAGTGTTAATGAGATAAGATCGGTAGCTCATTAACAAGCAGGTGTTATACATTGAACATTCCTGGTGCACAGGGTGGGAGTCAAGCCCACTGGGGAAGAGCACTTAGTGACCATTAAGCATGTGATCCTAGTACATGGGCCGCACACCTGTTGTGTAATGTGTCAATAAAAGGCGATGACAGAGGTTATTCAGGGCTCTCCCTGAATGTATGGGCAGCTCACCTCTTACAGACATTTGTACCTTCAATCCCTATTCCCAGCTATTTTTATTCACATGGAGACGGGTGCCCACAGCAGGCACCATCCATTCAGGGTAGTTGTATCATTTATTCATGTTCATGCAGATCTGGCTGATCCTTGTGTAATAGCAGTAATGACATGCTAATGAATTTTCACTTAGTGCAACACATATCAAGTCATAGTCTTATAAAAATAATTCATTAAAGTTTTTTTTTTTGTAGAGACAGAGTATCACTTTATGGCCCTCGGTAGAGTGCCGTGGCCTCACACAGCTCACAGCAACCTCCAGCTCCTGGGCTTAAGTGATTCTCTTGCCTCAGCCTCCCGAGTAGCTGGGACTACAGGTGCCCGCCACAACGCCCGGCTATTTTTTTGTTGCAGTTCAGCCGGGGCCGGGTTTGACGGCGCCCCACCGACTGAGCCACAGGCGCCGCCCTTCATTAAAGTTTTTAATAGGTATAAAATTAAACCAACACTTTAAAAAACTATACAGCAAGATTTCCAGACTTTTGGTGAATAGTGAAAAAAGTAAGGGTTTGATTTAAGTTCACAAAAACTAGACAGGCTCACAAGTAACCACAAAAACGAGGAAATAGCAGAACCGAAGGCCTATATAGATATAACAATGACATAGATGTAAGAAAAAAATCCAAGAGCTGAAGTCAGGAAAAAGAAGGGAGGGTTATAGCCCCAAATCAGCTATGCATACCATGTCTTTTCACTTTAAATAAAATTACTTCAATCTTCAATCCACATTAGATGGAAGTCCAGACCTTTCTCTGCAACTATCAACAATTTATATAAACCTATATTATGTATAACCATTCCTGGTTCTGAGTTACTAATAAAGAAAAATATTTTTTTTTTACCTAAAGCTTAAACTTTTAGGTTGAATAGCTAAAAACTTAACATGAAAAAATCAAATGTATCTGTTATATGTTGTCTTTTTAATAAAAGCCATTCTAACTGGGGTAGGATGACAGCTCATGATTTTGACTTCATCTCCCTGATGAGTAAGGATATTGAACATTTTTTCATATATCTGTTGGAAAAATTAATATGTTTTGTTTTGAGAAGTAAATATTCATGTCCTTTACTCATTTTTAAGTGAAATTATTATTATTTTTGTTGGTGGTGGTGTTTCCCATTTAATTAAGTTTCCTTCTATGTGCTGGATATTGGTTCAATGTCACATAAATAGTTTGCAAATATTTTCTCCCATTTAAAAGGTTGTCTCCTCACTTTGTTGATTGTTTCCTTCTTTGTGTAGAAATATTGTAGTTTAATTTAATGTCATTTATCTGCTTTTGTTTTTGTTGCCTGTGCTTTTGAAGTCTCAGTCATAAAATCTGGCCTAAACCAATATTCTTTAGTATTTCCTTTATATTTTCTTCTAGGTTGGGTCTTACATTTGTTAACCCATTTTGAATTGGCTTTTGTATGTGGTAGGAGAAAAGGGTCTAGATTCATTTGTCTTTTTTTGGATGTCCAGTTTTATCACACCATTTATTGAACAGGGTACCCTTTCCCTAATGCATGTTCTTGACAGCTTTATCCAAATAATAGCTGCTTTTATGGCAGATTCATTTTTGGGTCTCTGTTACATTTCATTGATCTGTATGTCTGTTTTTATACTGATACCATCTTGTTTTGGTTACTATAGCCTTAAATATGTTTTTGAAGTCAGGTGGTGTGATGCCTTCAACTATGTTATTTTTTGTGATTGTTTTTGTTTGTTTATTAGTTATACTCAATATTGCTTTGGCTGTTTGGGCATTATTCCCTTTGAGAAGAGTGAGAATGAAGCCCCAATCACTTGTGCCTGTAAGGTCTCTCTTAAGAAGTCTGCGGTTAGCCTGATGGCTCTTCCTTTGTAAGTTACCTGAGTTCTTGCCGACAGCATCCTGAGTTCCTCCTCCTGTTAACTTTGGCTAGTCTGAGGACTCTGTGTGGCAGTGATTGTCTATTGGTGATTAATCTCTCTTATAACTAAATGTCTCATTTTCTAGCACAATCAAGAAAGTTTTCCTCAATTATTGCCTAAATGAGGCTGTCTAACTTTTGTGCATTTTTCTTCTTTACATTCAGGGATGTCTATGATCCTTCTGTTAGGCCTTACCTCTGAGTTTATTCTGCTCCACTATTTTGTCCCTTCTCCTTTCTCAGGTTCCCAGTTTTCCTCTGCAGGTGTCCACAGCCATTTCTCTGTCATCTCTGTGATCTATACCTGAGCTGGAACTCCTCTCTTCCCTCCTCATTCCGACAGTCTACCTTCCCGCCGGGGGGGGGGTGTCCCACAACCAGTGTCCTGGGCTACCCCTCTCCAACAGTCTTCATAGTTACTAATAAGCACAGATAGTAAATTTTTAAAATAATATGTATAATTCTAGATCTGTTTGCCTGATGATCATCATTGATATTAAAACTGATGTGTTACCAAACATAGATTTGCTTCTCAAAAAATAAATAAATAAATAATCTTTCTCAGAAAACTAGTACAAGTAATCAAGTCGATGGGGTTACTCTATAAGCTTGTGAAGCTCATGATTCATTACGCATCCTTCTCTGTCTTTGATATTCCCTTTGATTTGGCATTTAATGTGTATTTGAAAGGAAATAATGACTTAAAGAAGATTATATCTCTGAAACGTTCTCATAATTATGGTAGAAAATGTTGAAATATAAATTATGAATTCAATTTTAGTGGAATAAGTTTCTATATTAAATATTTAGAACATCATAACTTTCTTAATTGGTTAAATATAAACCCTATATCTTAAAAAAGACTATATTTTGAAATGGAAAAAATTTAAGAACAGATTAATTCAAACTAACTAGGAATGGTAAGGTAATAAGAAATATTAGTCTTGTCAAATGCTATTCTAATGCCAAATAAAATTAGAAACCATTCACAGGATGACTGTTGAATGGTAAATCATAATTAAAAAGCTTGTGCAATATTCTAGGTAAAGCAAGTAGTCTGCAAATTACCCTCAGAGAAAAGTATAATTTATATCAAATTCAGGTCTATGAGAGATTCAAGACAAAGGTCACCAGAAGGCGGGATCTGGAGCCACTTCACCAGGTCATCCTGGCAGGTGTTCCCCTTTCTTAAATATCAGAGGGAGGGAAGTTTTCTGGAAGTTTTGATAACTAGGTCAATATTAACATTTATCTTAAAACTTGTGATGAGAGTTCAAGAAAGAAATTAAATACACAAAATGGTTTCCATCAAATCATCACTTGGTCTTAAACATCAGCAGACATTAATGCTTAATATAAAATGTGAGTTTTTATATAGTAGGCTTTGAAAACAACAAATTTAATCAACAACATAAAGATTACAAGACAAAATACAGCTCTCTTACATTCAATGTCTAAATGAAGTTCACGAGTCAATACTAGGAACAGACAAGTTGAATCTCAAAGTAAAAAACGATTACTCAGGATAAATAATTTTATTATCTAAAGCCTCCTTACCATGATAATCCTAAATTGTTATGCATTTAATATAGTTCCAAATGTATTTGCTACTGCCTATCATAAAATATATACTAGATTTTTACAAATAATACTAGATTTTTATGAACATATACATATGTCCATATATATATAAATACTGTGTGCTTGAACAATGAAATTTAATGAAGGAAAATGCAATGTGGATTGCAGGTTTCAGTGAGGTGTTAAATTTGATCTGGTTAAAACTTAGTGGCCATAAGACTTGGATGTGTTTAAAATTTTTGTAAAGAATAGGAAGAAAACATTTACTGAATGCCTCCATTGTGCTAGTTCATTAATTTAATCACTAACATTTCATGCCACCTTACTGAGAAATGTGTGCAAAGAACTCTTTGTGGATGAGCTGTCATAATTCTCAAAACGATTTTTATTATTTTATTGATGATAAAAGATTTTGCTAAGAGCAAACCACATTTACACCCTTGTCATTACAGATCTTCAGGCTAAGGACCATTAATTAGCACAGAGTTCAAGCAAACTGATCAAAACACATGGTAGCAGGTAGAGGAACCAATACCCTTTGGAGATCTTACTGTAACATCTTCATGCTGTTTTTATTTGTGCCGCATTCAGAAGTAAAACTGAGCAGGGAAGGTAAGGGGTAGTGAGGGAATCATTCATGTGAAAAGGCTACTTTCCGAGAGGGATACTGAAGTAACACTGTAAATGTGAATAGGAAATGAAATATTTTGAAACTTAACCTTAGTCTTGTCAGTGTGCTTTTAATTTTATTGTATTACCAAATTAAACTATTATGTCTTAAAACGTCAAAGTTTCCGTGTTAAAATTAAAATTGGCTCAGAGAGATAAACCAATAATCTTCCATAAGAAGGTACAATTAACTTTAAAATTATAGTTAATTTATGATGTAACTGGATTTTTGAACAAATTCCAAAGGCAGAGATTCTTGAATGTTTTGATTTTAGGATGCAATTATACTTTTAAACGTGAGAATCTCAAAGAGAGTTGTTTATATAGGTAAATACATACAGTAGGACCTCCATGTTGACCACCTCCCTACACTGACGGCTACTTAAGTTGACCTAATTTTCACACACTGACATGCACCACATGTACATATCAGTCCGGCAGGCCTAGTTCTTTACATTGGCCACCTCCGTATGTTGACCAGCTTGTTACAGTCCCCTGGGTGGTCAATTTATGGAGGTTCTACTGAATGTACGTATATACACACAAATATTTAAATGTATATCATATTAGACATTTTAAAAATAAGACATTCTGAAAGCATTTATTAATCATTATTTAAACTATTACAAATTAACTATACTATTATTATAGTATCTTATTACAATAACTTTCTAAAATAAGAAAAATAGTAATAAGAGTGTTATTGCTTTCTATTTTACCAAAACTCTCAAATGTTTGGCTTGATAGCAAACAACTGAACTCTCTGCTTCTACCTTCAATTTGCTGTAATATCAGACATGATGGAGCCTATGGAAAAATGTACAGTCCATTTTTGAAAATATGAGAATAAAAAATGCAAATAACATTTTAATTTCATTTAAAAAACCATTTGTCCTTCGGGACCCCTGAAAATATCACGTTTTCATATGTGTGAGGGTGATTGCTTTGAAAGATGGCATACCAAACAGTGAATTTTGATGAAGAGAGAAAAAGTCAGCTCAGGGAAGGCTTGTTAGTAAGATGGATCTCACGGAAGCTCAGAAGAAAGTTTTCAGTAAGAGGAAACTATAAACGGTGGAAGTATACCCCCACCTGCACACACACAAACACACCCACACCCACACACACACACACACACTGGGGCGGAGAGCAAAACTAAACCATTATTTTGAAGGTTTTCTAACTGGAGCATTATCTACTATTCTAGAATTGTATTAAACTATGGAATCTACTGACTCGTACTCTGGCTTAGACTCTGAAATTCCTATCAGACCCCAAATGAAACCTTCACATCCAGGACTTTTTAAAATACAGAGTATAGGAAGCAATGGTTGCAGCAGGCAGAATAATCAATACCTACTATGTCCACCTTGTCATCCTGAAGCCTGCAAGAATGTTACTTTACCCAGCAAAAGAACTTTGTGGATGTGATTAAGCCGAAGCCCTGATTCCTCCAGCTTCTGGAGACCACCATAGTCATGGGCTTCTAGCTCTTTTCTCTGAGAGATGCAGATGGACAAAGAGGGTCTTCTCCGAGAATCTCCAGAAAAGAACATGGCTTTGCTGACACCTTAATTTTAACCCACTGACACCCATGTCATTTTTCTAACCTAAAAAATAATTGTCAGGAAATGCTTTTGTAGTGTAAAGTAGTGTAAAAGCATTTGGGTGGTGGTAATTTGTGACAGCAGCAGTAGAAAACTATACAGTGGTAAAGGCATTGCGTGATGTTCTCTGTTCCAAAGCTATCTGTTGATAAATGGTGAGTAGGCCAGTCAAGGGTGCAGGCCCTGGAGACAATTCTGGGTTTAGACGCTGACCTGTGAAGCTGCTGAGGCTGTGCCCTTGAGCAAGACACATATATCTCTGTCATCCAGCTTCCTCACTTATAATATGGGCCTGACAATAACAGTGTCTTCCTTACAGGGTTGCATAATGTGTTGATATTTTATTAAAAATTTAAAATAACACTTGATACATAGCACTATATGATGATTGATAAATAAATGAAGAAAAAACATAAAACAGGATGCATGAAGTCATTTACGGCACAGATGAAATTTTATGGTAAAGAATCAATACCAAAAGCAGTAGTGACATTTAATATTTACAGGAAAATACTGTTGATTTATTCATCTTATTCTATTATACAGTCTTTCTTTTTTTTTTTTTTTTGGATTTTTGGCCGGGGCTAGGTTTGAACCCGCCACCTCTGGCATATGGGACCAGCGCCCTACTCCTTGAGCCACAGGCGCCACCCCTATTATACAGTCTTAATTACATACATAAAAACTGGTAAAAATTTGTTATTAAAGTCAAAACAAAACAGAAATAGAACACTAGTTCTAAGAGATACTGAAGCTTAATGCTCTAATATAGCTAATGAAGAGAAAAAGATAAAACCATTATTAACACACCTGAGGTGAAAGACTCCAAAGATGACAAGTTGATACGTGGCGCACTAGATACGACCGTCCTGAAAATGTCTTTAGACATTTTTGGGTTATCTTTTATGTTAGCAAACTAAGAATTTTAATTTTGTCAATCCACGTACACAAACATAACTTCCTTCATTTCAATTGGGAAATATTCACAACAAAATTCGATTTGCCGAGATGGAGTATAGCAGTCTTTTTTCATTGATTAAAACTCAGTTTTACAAAAGGAAAAGACAAATTTAGCAAAAACCATGATATCTTCTTAGCACTGATAAAGAAAAATTAATAAAACTTCTTAGTTGAGGTTTCTGATGTTCCCGCCTCCAGCCTTTACTCACAGTGGAGATCACCTTCGTTCCTTTGTATTTGCACACCACTTTGTGTGTGGCATTTATTTTCTACCTTGTAATAAAGTGTTTAAATATAAAAAATGACACGTCTTCTATCACAAAGGGGCCTTGAGAAGCAGAACTAGCACCCCCAGCAGAGCTACGGACACAGTGGGCACTTAAACTATTTATAATAAGAGAATTAAAACCCTTGGTTAAAAATAGCTTCTATAAAACTGCTGGAAATAATGTCTCACTGATAGTCATTGTACTGTTTTCTGAGGAAAACTTTGTTGGGCAAAGAGAAAAAATGTCTTAAGATGTTAGATGAATGTGTTCTGTTCAGTTTTGATGTAATTTTTCTGTTCCTTTTGGAACTTTACCATTTACTGCGTAATGAGACATAGACTTTATAACAAGCACTACATTTGCTTTTCTATATCTATTTCATATAAATATAATCGTGTGCATTTTATTTAAATGTTTAATATAAAAAATCAAATGCAACATTCTTTAGGACAATATTCTTCACAGAAAACTCAATGTCATTTTAAAAGACAGTATAAACTCACAGAAGAAGGACTTTATATCACCAATGAATATGCTTTTTGGTTAAAAATATATTAGCTAATCATTTAATAGCTATAAATTATTATCTCTAACAAGTAAAAAAATATGTAACAGTAGATGGTTATGTGTCATTGAGACGTTTTGAACGTATGCTGTTTATTTTCTGAGTTCCAATACTCAAATATCATGAAACCCCATGAAATAAGCTATGTACTATAATTAGGAAAAAATAACTTCAAAATGCACATACTGATATAAAGCATATATTCAATAGCTTGTACTCTAATTTCTTCATCCTCTCTTCCTGTTAAGGCTGTGTTCTTAGAAATTAATCCTAGGCTCAGCACTTGTGGCACCAGCCACATACACCTGAGCTGGTGGATTCAAATCCGGGCCCAGCCTGCCAAACACAATGATGGCTGCAACCAAAAAAAAAAAAAAAAAAAAAAAAATAGCGAGGCATTGTGGCGGGCGCCTGTAGTCCCAGCTACTTGGGAGGTGGAGGCAGGAGAATCGCTTGAGCCCAGGAGTTGGAGGTTGCTGTGAGCTGTGATGCCACAGTACTCTACCCAGGGCGACAGCTTGAGGCTCTGTTTCAAAGAAAGAAAAAAAGGAAATTATATCCTAATTAGCCAAAATGAAGTTAATATATTGAACTCAAGTTTGAATGCAAAATGTGTTGGCAACTAGGAGAAAAGGGTATGGTAAAAAGACGTTGGTAAAAAAATGAAAACTTGTTGAGAGGTAATATAGGATGAGAAATCCACTTGAAAACGTAAGGTTTGAAATCTTGAGCTAAGCTTTTCCTGCTGTCTGAACTTGATAAATAAAATCAATTGGGCATTTGTGCTTCATTCTAGTTGGCGTAAATGACCGTAATCATGGGGCCCATGTGTTTGTTACTTTCTTTGTCAGAAGCGATACTTCTACATGCAAGAGATTTACTGTAAATCATTGATTTTAGATTTTATGAATTTTATTGAAGGACATTTACACAGCTCACATTAAAAAGAAATTATTGTCTTAGTTACTGGTATGATTGAACACTATGCACCAAGGCATGAATAAAAAATAACTTGCAAAATCCTTTCCCCAATTAACATTGTGAATGAATAAGCCGATTGATAAATAATAAATGCAAAGAATATGCTTTAAAACATTTCTCATTTAGTGAAACTTTCAATGGTAGTTTATGAACCAATTTGAATAAAATTTATTATCATCTATTTTAACAGAAACATGATTGGTTGTTTCCATGAGTCCCTCAAGCTATAACTCTGAAAATATAATACAATTATAAATATAAATGAGATGATACCCCTGTTTTTGTAATTAATTCTATAATAATAATCTAAATAATATTGTGTATTTTCTGCATTCTTTATCCTTAATAAACATTTCTTTATACATGTAAAATTACTTCTTATGTAATTTTAATATGAATACATAGCATATTTAAAGTGTATCATACAGATGTCCAATCATGTCCAATTGAAACATAGTACCATTTTTCCTGTTATAAATTATCTGGTAATGAAAAAAATTATATTTCAGAATTTTTTGTGGGTGAATATATATATGTTCTTACATATATGAATTTATGTCTATGTGTACATATAAGTATGCTATAATATTTGTTTATTTTTAGGTAAACATTATGCAATTTTTATCCTTTTATGTTATTACAAAAAATGAGAATGTTCAAATTTATAGAGTTATTTCCTTCTTTCTACATATTTAGAAGGTAATTTTGTCTTTCCAAATTTCCTATAAGGGAAAGATAATGCATTAGTGGCTCCTAAAAAGGCATAATATCCTAACAAAAATATTTAGGTGAATATTTCAAAATGATCTAATTAATAATAGAGACATAGGGCGGCACCTGTGGCTCAGTGAGTAGGGCGCCAGCCCCATATGCTGAGGGTGGCGGGTTCAAACCCTGCCCCGGCCAAACTGCAACAAAAAAATAGCCCGGCGTTGTGGCGGGCGCCTGTAGTCCCAGCTGCTCAGGAGGCTGAGGCAAGAGAATCGCATAAGCCTAAGAGTTAGAGGTTGCTGTGAGCTGTGTGACGCCACGGCACCCTACCCGAGGGCGGTACAGTGAGACTCTGTCTCTACAAAAAAAAAAATAATAATAGAGACATAATTTATCTCTTGACTTCTAAGTCCAAGCATTTTGAAATTCATCATATAATTCTTTTTGGTAGACAGAATTTATTCACAGAAAAAATGTATATTAAAAAACAAATTATTTAAATGAGAAAAAATGCAATATGTGAAAATTTTAAATGCAGAAATAGTACATTAAAATGTTGAACGAATCTCTGACAATAATGTGAAAAAATAGCTAAGAGTTCTGTGAGTTCTTTCGTTTCTCCTTTAATAAATATCAAACAAATACAATTGTAGAAACAGAATTATCACATTTCTCATAAGAAGACATTAGAAAACAATGGGATAATATCAAAATCCAGATACCAAACAAACAGAACAAAACCAACAGTCTAAACCTTACAGTCGCTATAAACTATCATTCAGGGGTAAGTGCGGCATAAGGAGTTGGGATCATTCAGGGGTAAGTGCGGCATCAGGAGTTGGGATCATTCGGGGGTAAGTGCGGCATCAGGAGTTGGGATCATTCGGGGGTAAGTGCGGCATCAGGAGTTGGGATCATTCGGGGGTAAGTGCGGCATCAGGAGTTGGGATCATTCGGGGGTAAGTGCGGCATCAGGAGTTGGGATCATTCGGGGGTAAGTGCGGCATCAGGAGTTGGGATCATTCGGGGGTAAGTGCGGCATCAGGAGTTGGGATCATTCAGGGGTAAGTGTGGTATAAGGAATTGGGAGAGAACGGTGGCAGGACAACGACATCAACAAAACCAAAGTACTCAAGGCCTTTTACAAGAGAACCAGGTGAAAATATCTTGTATGTCCAGCACCAGTGAAGGTAAGTAAGTAGATAGAAAACATTGCTTCAGGCCACAAGATATCAGAATCTGCATAAGGAAAGCAGATGGGAGCAAAGAGCATCTGAAAATCTGAGAAAAGAAGAACAAAAAGCTGCCCACAAGCATATCTGGAAATCGTGTGGGTGGAATCAATGGGTCAAGTGCATGTGGACTTTAGAAGAAGTTCAGTGCTCCATGGCTGGTGCTTGCTCAAGCACAACAGCAATGAGCCATCTTTATTGAATAAAAATAATCCAAGAATAAAGAAGACAAAAGGTAAAGATTCCTTATCAGCGTTAATACAGCAAAGTATGTACACACCTTTCTCAGCGAAGGATAATAGGGAGGAAGCAGAATCTCAGGAAAAAAGTGCAGCTTCAAAATGGAATGTAACCTTAGCAAATACACATCCCATTCTCCAAACATGTTGTGTACACCCAAAGTGGCTGAACTGAAAAGATCAGTAGGTTGGAACACACACGTGCCTCTTGGTTGGACCACTAATCTTAAGAGCCCCACTTTTTTTATAGTTGCAAAAGATGCCAGAATTTCGTATGGCCCTCGTCCTGGGAATTGCTCCTGCTGCCGTTGCTTACGAGTACTCATATGACTGCTATTCGCCAGCACTTACGCAGACTCAGTGTGTGCTGTGAATTAATTTAGGTGCTCACTATTAACTTGTCATTCATGTAAATCATTTAATCTTCCCAATAACCCTATTTGGCAATAACTCTATATGGCATCACAACATAAATACTAACTTGTCCAAGACTGAGCTCCTGCAAGTTGACTTACTACAAAACTCAAGGGAATCTGAATATTACTAATTGTTGAAGGTATTCGAGACTGGCAGACTTCTTGGATGGCAAATCAGGTTGCACTTTTACTATGCCGTGTAAGCCGCCAGGGCAAATTTTGCATAGGCATCTCTAATTATGTCAGAAAAACATGTGAGGAACAGGAACTCTCATTCACTGCTGATGGGAACACAAAATGATACACCCACCTTGGAAGGCATTTGTACTTTTTTCTACAAAACGAAACATACTTTTACCATACAATCCAGCAATCACATTCCTTGGGACCTCTTCACAGGAATTGAAAACGTTTGTCCACCCAAAATTTGGACTTCAATGCTCATAACAGCTTTATTCATAATTGCCAGAATTTAAAGGCAACTGAGATGTCTTTTTGTAGATAAATACAGTTTATCGGTTAAGTTTTATCAGATAAATACAGTTTTGCAGTTCAATTTTGCAAACTCGGTTTAGCCTTCACCTTAACTAATGAGAATGGTTTACACACACTTGGGAAAAAATACTTAAATTTTGTACTAATATCTAGTGTACCTGCACAATAGCTTCTTGAAGGAGCATCAGGGAAGATGGGATGTAGTTACAGCTGCTGTTTTTATTTTGCTAAGAAATGCTTATACGTTCAGACTTCATCTGACTTCATCATGTATATTTAAGACCAGTCCATCTAACAAATAGATACATTTGTATTTGTCTTTCTAGCATTTTGATTGTAAAGCTAATTTTCTTCTCATAGGCCACAGATTCAATTATAGATATTGTAATAAAAATCTATTAAAATGGGATAATTTGATATTTTAGTCACCTGCATTCATGTATTACGTTACCATACAAGCATACTTATTTGTAGCATCTGTACATGGAAAATGTTTGCGTTCTCTGCCGTCCTAATTAAGAAGATAATTTGAACGGAAAGACGTAGCAGACTGAATAAAATGGCTCCCCAAATGATATCCACATCCAAATTTCTGGAGCCTTATATGACAAAAAGTGACTTTCTAGATATGATTAAATTTAGGGCCTTGAGGTGGAAAAATTATTCTAGAGTATCTAGATGGACCCTAACTGCCATCGTGCATCTTTTCATAGAAAGAAATGGAGATTTGACACACAGAAGGGGACACGGCAAGGTGACCACAGAGGCAGAATTACAGAGGTGCAGCCACAGACAAGGAACGTCACGACAACAGAAGCTGAAAGAGGAAAAGAAGCCGTTTTCCCTTGAACCTGTGGAGAGTGTGTCCCTACGGATGCCTTGATCTCAGCTAAGTGAAACAGATTTTGACTTCTTGCCTCCAGAACTCTAACATAATATTATATGTTGCCCATATATATATATTTTTCATTTTATGTATTTTAATCTATACATATTTAAGTGATTTTTAAATATAATTACAAATTTAGAGGTAAAATACCGGCAAATGCAGATCTACTGAATTAATTTTAAAAAGTTACGTTGTGTGTGAATATCCATGATCATTCCAGATCTTGGAATATTCTTCATATTAGAAATGCTAAATAGGTATTATCTTACTTCTTTGGAGGCCCCAAACAAGGTAATTATAGAATCATGAGAATCTTCTGAGCATCTTGCTGTTGGAATGCAGGGAAGTGACACCTGAGAAGTTTAAGGAATTAGACCCAATTAGTCCGATATAATAAGTATACTACTTAATAAAATTTAGCATCGTTGAAGTGACTTGCCTCTTTATATAAACTAGTTTTAATAAGGCACTTGCTTGATAAAATGTATTAGGTACTGAAGGAAAGATTGATTAAATTCCTTTTCCAACTCAGCAAATTTACTCTCGTAGTCCCACTTTGGCATTAAAATTAATGGTGCCCATTAGTGAATTGTATTCAAATAGAGTGCTTCAGCCCAGTATTTATTTACTGGAGAAGTTTATAAATAAAATATCCTGCTCCACATGAAATCTCCTTTATGACTTTGTATAATTTAAGCCATAAATTTGGTAATTGAACATCAAAAAGTTTACCTGCACTGCACCATGTGGTGGTTAAAGAGATAAAAATAATTGTAAAGTCAGTAACACAGGAAAGATTTTATAATAAAAAGAACCCCATGAAATAAAGACATAAATGATGCTAATTTAAATTAGCATTAAATAAGTACCAGATCAAGCACTACAGCCAGATTTATGAATAGTGCAGGGATTAGTATGGACACACACAGAATTGGGGCAGTCCTTTTTATTTTGGGTTCATACAAGGGTACATATGATCAGCTAATATTGTTTGCGTTTGTAAATTTCTGGTTGTCATTAAGATCTTCACCCAGAAAGTGTGCCATTGTACCTGTTAGATGAGAACTGACCATCCCCCTCCCGCCTCCCCCCTTCTGAATTTGATTGAGTTTTTCTGTCACCTGTGCACATTGTTAATCGACAACTTTCAACTTAGTATTGACCAGAGGGGTATTCTTGATTTTCCATTCTTGTGAAATTTTACTGGGAGCATGCTCCTAAAAATGCATCTAAGTTGTAACAAGAGATCCAAGATCTTCATCTTTTTTATGGCTGAACAGAATTCCATGGCATAAGTATACAACAGTTTATTAATCCAGTAATGTGTTGAAGGGCAGTTGCATTGCTTCCACACCTTTGCAATTGTAAATTGGGCTGCTGTAAACATTTGAGTGGAAAGGTCCTTATGACAAAATGACGTTTTTCATTTTTGGATAGATGCCTAGTAGTGGGATTGCAGGATCAAGTGGAAAGTCTACTTGTAGCCCTTTCAGGCCTCTCCATAGTTCTTTCCATAGAGGCTGTTCTAATTTGAAGTCCCACCAGCAGTGCAGGAGTGCTCCTTTCTCTGCACCGTGCCAGCATCTAGTGCCCTGGGGCCATGTGACATGGGCCACTCTCACTGGAGTTAGGTGATCTCTTAAAGTGGTTTAGAGCAAACAACCCCCTTAACATCTGGGCTAGAGACATGAACAGAATATTATCTCATGAGGACAGAGGAATGGCCAACAAACTCATGGGAAAAAAAATAATATTCTTTATTATTTTATGTTGATTTCTAATTATTAAGGGTACATAGTAGTTGCATATATTTATGGCACACATACATATGTGATGTTTTGATACAGGCTTACCTTGATTAAACGAGGGTAATTGGGGTATCTGTCACCCCAAGCATTTTTCATTCCTTTGGTTTAAGAACATTCCATGCTACTCTTACACGTTTAAAAATAAACAATAAATCATTGTTAACCGTAGTCTGGTTATTGTGCTACCAAATACTAGACCTTATTCATTGTATTTAACTATTTTTATAGCTACGCTTTTATACCTCCCTTCCTATTGTATTTCTCAGCTCTCATAACTACCACTCTATTTTGTATTCAGGAGTCCATTTTTTTAATTCTTTAGCTCCTGTATGAGTGAGAACATGTGAAATTTGTCTTTCTGTGCCCAGCTTATTTCACTTCATGTAACATCCTCCAGTTCCATCTGTGTTGTTGCGAATGTCAGAGCATCATTCTTTGCTGTGGCTGAAAATCTGCGCATTGAGTATATGGGCCACGTTGCCTTTAGCCGTTTATAAAGTGGTTCATACTCCCAGTTCTGGATTTGCTGGATCATTTAGTAGGTTTTTGAAGTTTTTAATTCTCCCTTTGGTTTCTGGGATACTGGCAATTCGTAGAATTTGTTGCTTCATGGATTTCCATATATCATGAAGGCTTTTCTCATTCCTTTTTCTTTTTTCTTTTTTTTTTTAATTTTCTGACTAGGTTATTTCAAAAGACCTATCTTCAAATTCTGATATTTTGTCTTATGACTTAGTCTATTTATTTATTTTTTTTTTTGCAGTGTTTGGCCAGGGCTGGGTTTGAACCCACCACCTCCAGCATATGGGGCTGGCGCCCTACTCCCTTGAGCCACAGGCTTTCAAATGTATTTTGCAGTTCATTGGATGAATTCTTCAGTTCCAGATTTCTCAGTTTTTTTTTTTAATGCTGTTTATTTCTTTAGTGAATTTCTCATTCATATTCTGCACTTTTTCTCACTTCTTTGTATTATGTTTGAACATTCTCTTGTATCCCACTGAGCTTCTATAGAATATGTAGCTTGAATTCTTTTTCCAGGATTTCATGAGTTTCCTTTTGTTTAGGATTTTCTCTGGAGAATTATGTTATTTGGAGGTGTTCAAATTTCCTTGTCTTTTGATCATTCTCTCATGGACATTGGTATCTGCACACGTTCACGTCTGATGCATTAAACATTTTTTCCAATTTTTAAATTCACTTTTGTAGGGGACGTCAGTTTTCTTAGTATGAATTTGGCAATTTGGCTGTGATTCTGGGTGTGTATGGTAGTGTATTCTCTGAATGATTTATCTGGTTGTAAATAGTGTTGGTGACATCTGTGATTTCCTCACTTGCTTAAGTTAAGTTTGTTGTGGAGGCTATGGTGCAGTTTTTTGAGGATCTGGGATACCAGGTAGGCCAGTCTTTGAGCCCCTGCTGTTGCAACAGAGAGTGAAGTCCGCCTGCCTAGGTGCTCTCAGGCATGTTCAGGTTTCCAGGTGCATCCAGACTGGGCATCCTTGGGCCTCCATGTGGCTTACTCAGATACTGGTATTAGCAGTGAGGGCCAGGCAAGTTGGTGGCTACTCAGACCCCTGGGCAGCTGGTGTGACATGAGTGCTAGCAGTGAGAGAAGTGGAATGACCTTTGGGTTTCAAGTGGTGCATGGCTGGAATAGGCTGGGAAGAGCACTTTTCAAGCCCACCGGTGGAACATACTGATAGGGACCAGCTGTGGAGGTACCACCTAGTTGTATAAGGTGAACCTTAGCACCCTGAGAGTTTTCAAGTACCAACAGTCTGGACTGGGCTGTGCAGTCCCCTGGTTCCTAGTCTGTGTGCTCTGCCACAGGGGAAAAAGGGTAAAGCCTGGCCAGGGTACCATCTTCTTAAGCCCCACAATAGTGAGTATAGGTACTGGGGCTGGTCCCCAAGGGTGGGCCACTTTCCAGGCCACCAGCAAAATTCCATGTTGGTGTCCTACCATGGGGGGGCTGCTGCCTTTAGTGATGGTGGCCCAGGTTCAGAGGTGGGGAACACTCAGGCTACTATGTCTTATTTCAGCTGCAGTGGCCAGTGACCTGTCCATTTAGCTCGGTGGTCAGCAGCAAGTTCTTCCCTGGTACTGTGGGCCCTCACTGCTAGTCACTCGGACAATGAGCAGTCTGATGAAGGTGTAACTCATAAAGGTGTTTGGCTCAGCCCATGGAGTAGCCCAGGGCCACTCATGCCTAAACCTAGGAACATCAGCCAGTGCTTCTCCTGGACCTCAGCCCTAGCACTGCTGGGCGCCCGGCCACTGAGCAGGGCATTGTGAGCAGGGTTCTAGAATGCATCTTGCTGTAGTTACCTGGGTCTCAGGGCTGGTTTGAGCTTCCTCTTTGGGGCTAACAGACAGCATGTTTATGTCAGGTTCAGGGACCACAAGGATTGAGGGGCTCTCCTGTAGTTAGAATCGTGGGAACCCAGGATGAGAACTTGAATTCCAGAGATGTCTCACTTCCCCGCTCCAGGGTTTGTGAAGTCTGTCCTGGCTTCCAGCCCTGCTGAGCAGGCTGCCTCCTCCCTTCCCCTTTCTTCCCTTAAGTATTTTGTGTGACTTTTCTGTTGTATTCCAGGGCTCTCTCTTGGATGATCTATTCAAATTGTGAGCATCTGCCTTATTTATTTTCCTCCCAGTGGAAGAAGAGAGTATAAAATGCCTCTAATCAGCCATGTTAAATCCCCCCTCATTTTTCAGATCCAAGCCAACTTCCAATTCAGCTTGTTAATCAGTTTCTTAT
Organism: Nycticebus coucang; assembly: GCF_027406575.1. Lineage (NCBI taxonomy): Eukaryota > Metazoa > Chordata > Mammalia > Primates > Lorisidae > Nycticebus > Nycticebus coucang. The sequence goes on from NC_069783.1 coordinate 142,946,839, forward strand.
GGGTAATATCTGCTCCATTTTTTTATGTAAAAAACAAGCAACTCTGATACCGGCAACCTTCTTTACTTTCTTGATTTTCTCAATATTCTCCTTATTTTTCTTATATTTCTCCTCCTTTTCTCCTCTTTCCTCATTCCCTGGCTGCTTTACTTCATGAGTACCCAGCTTCCCTGGGAGAATCTGTAAACATTTACTGAAAAATATGGATTAAACTTCTAGATGAGAAAGAACAATGTGGGGACATAAGACTTTTGTGTTGTTGGCGGCACCTGTGGCTCAAGGAGTAGGATGCCGGTCCCATATGCCGGAGGTGGCAGGTTCAAACTTAGCCCCGGCCAAAAACCAAAAAAAAAAAAAAAAAAAAAGACTTTTGTGTTGCTTAGGGCACCATATTAAAAAAAACTAATAAACTAACATTAAGGGCTTCTTGCGGCAAATAATAATCTTCTACATTACATCACATTTTAAGGCTTTTTGTGAGGCTAGCGGATTGTCATCTTTAGAAACGGGGGATTCTAGTAAGTGGGTATGTGACACAGGTTATTTCAAATTGGCAAAATTATACTAACTATGCTTGAACATTTGTAAGTCAACTGCATAAAAATTTTGTACTATTTCTTGAGACAGAAAAAAAGTTTCAATTTTTAGTAGAGATGGGGTCCAGCTCTTGCTGAGGCTGGTGTCGAAATTCTGAGCTCAAGCAATCCACATAATTTTGCCCTATTAAAAAATCATTTTGACAAAAATGAAATCAAAATAACTCTAAACTCATGATAACTTACGGGTATTAGCATTTTGATCTGGGAGTGGTCATCCATTAAACAAAAAATGAGAAAACTTTCTTTCCAGAGATAATAATTGTTTCAATTACAACAAATACAAAGAACATTGCATTTATGTTTTCACACAAACACACTCTTTTTGATTTTTAAAAAACCTGGCTTATTGTACCCTCAACGAATCCCCAGCAATAAAAAAAAAAGGAAAAAAAAAAAAGAATATAAATGTCTTAACATAATATGTAAGAAAATGCCAGTAAGGCTGTGTCAACCAGTTTGATGAAAATATTTCAAATTGTATATAAAACTAGCATATTGTACCTCATGATTGTGTTAATATACACACACAGCTATGATTTAATAAAAAATATATATATAATAAAAAAAATTTTTTTTGCTTTTACTTTTGTTTATTTAATTGGAAAGGAGCATAGGTTTTTGTTTTTTTTTTTTAACATCATGGGTCTTATCCAGAGGGAGTTATTTTCTGAAACAGAAGAAAGACTACATCAGAATCTGTCTCACAAGCATGGGGAGAGTGTGCTTCTGAAGCTTGTAGACGCTGTAATTAAGATTTTTTAAATTAACTTTCATTCAGCAGAAATGTTAATGTAATATGCATAAAATATATATGTAGAGTTTTCAGAATGAAAATCAAACAAAAATTCATTTACCGCTAATTTCAAAGAATAAATTATTGTCATCACCACCACAGCCCCGCAAGTGACCCTCCCTGAATAGGAAGACTGACATGTCCCAGAGGAAATGTTCTGATGATTTAAAATGCAGCCTGGCTGTGATTTTAATTCTCAATATACATATTTATAAACCACGTTTGCAAAATCCTGTTTGTTTTAAAGATCTATATGAATTTAATCATTTGCATGCATTTTCATTAAGTATTGTTTGAATTTCAAACATATTACCTATAGCCATATTTATCTGTATTTTATTTACTTATATAGTCTATCATAGTCGATCTGTCAATGTTACAATTTATGTCACATTTTGGCCATAATAAACAGGCCTACAGACACTCTCACATATGAATCTTAACAAACATATGCAAAGAGGTCTCCAAGGTTTGTCCCTAAGAGTAAAATTACTGGCGTGAAGAGTTTATGCATTTTGCTTCTGTCAGGGCCCGGGACTGGCCAGGTCTTGGGCTTGGCTTAATTAGGTTCCAGATGCAGACTGCTAAGCTACCTTGCTCAGGAATAATTTCTCTTAAGTGCCTGAGGGCTACTACTTCAGCTGGAGAGAGAGAGAGCAAAGCAGTCTTAGAAGAGATAGATCGTAGTCTTTAGTAGAGCTTAGTAATCTTCAGTGTCTCTGTGCTGGTGTTCTGAAGGCAGGAGAGGAGAGGAGATAGAGTCAGAGTAAGCGGGTCCATGATAGAATGCGCATGCTCCCAACTACCTTCTCCTCCAGCCTAAAATAAGGCTGATCTCGTGCCGCTCAACACCACAGGTGTAGAGACTGCCAATTCACCACTGCTCTCATCTCGCGAGCTCTCATGCTTGTTAGGAGAGCTAAATCCCTCTCCATGCCCTTTCCACCAAGGTGTTCCATTATTGAGCTATACAGGTATTTCTTATAACTTTTACTCCTAGCCATAGGCTATATGGGCTGCTACATTTCCCCCTTTTTTTATACAAACAAAATAATTTTTAATGTGGTAAGGGCAGTTCTTCCTGTTATCTAGCCCTTTTCTTGCTAGGCAAAAGAATATGGTAATTGTCAAAGTTCAGAATTCCAGGTACCGGGCTCTTTAAATGATGAAGCCCAATACAGATTTAAACCATTAGCGGCAGCTAGGGAAACGCTGTGATTGTAACGTTAATTTCCTTAAAGGTCTTTTTAAACTGAGAAGACAAACTGAGAAAATCTTAGCTGAGAGAATTTACCATTTCTTTAACTGTAGGAACTTTCCTTTGTTATTTACTTAACTGATGAACAAAAGATAACACATTCCTTGCAATCTTCGCAAGCAAAGATTTCTCTCTCGCTATTCCAAAGGTTTTGCTACTCGTGGTCCTAACAAATCCACCCTTCACAGACCTCAAAAGACAGTTACTTGTGGACTGACAGTTACTCGTGGACTAAGGGCCCTGGACTTCACAGTTCCTCTCAGAGGCTCTGTTACTCATGGTCCTTCAGTGGTCCCACACTTCACAGTTCCTCGGTAGCGGAGTTTCTCCTGCTTTCAAGCTGCTTTTCCAGCAGAATTTTTGCCAATTGATTCCAGACTTTTTCTAATGGAGCTCCCTAGCACAAGGGTGGTTTAACTCTCAGTTACCCTTCTCCACCTTGTCCTCCTTCTCATGATCTCCCAAAGGAGTCACTTACCCCGAGTGTCCCTTTCCCCTTTGGGCCGTGTCCAGGCTCTTTAGTGGACCCAGTTATAGTACACAGACGCTGATGAGAGGTGGCTTACCCCTTCACCACGCAGGATAAACAAACATTCCACAAACATATTTAATCTAATTCTCCATCATCGTGCATTGGCCTGGTTTAATTTCCTCAGTTTTATGTTGAGGCACCATAGGTCTAACCAAGCTGGAGAGTGCTCCCATGGCATACAATTGAATTATACTGTTTTTTTTTTTTTTCGAGAATAGTTGGAAATGAAAATATTAAAGAAACTATGTTTTAATTTCTTTCATTTACCAGTGGGTCCGGATTCTAGCCCAACTGTTAATTTCCCTACAAGAAAGGTGTTCCATCTTTATCAAACTGAGAAGGGCATTTGTTGCCCAATGAAAGCCTTTTTTACACTCCTCCACACACATGGAGTTTTTCATGCTCTTGTTCTTTTTTTTTTTTTTTTTTGCAGTTTTTGGCCGGGGCCAGGCTTGAACCCACACCTCTGGCATACAGGGCCCTACGCCTTGAGCCCCAGGCTCCACCCACTCTTTGTTCCTTTTCTGTAGCATTCAGCGCTCTTTCCCCTTTGAAACCCTGTTTTCTCTGACGGCCTACCTTCCCACATTTATGGCATCTGATGTTAACTGGGGGATTTACCCTCTGATCTTCCAGCTGCCCAATTTGAGTTGTCATGTCAACATAGCATTTACCTGCTTCAACTGTAAGACTATTTAATCTTTTAGCGCTTGTATCTCATTTGCCATGATTTTTCTCTACTGGCTGTTTCTTTCGGCCCTCTACTCTTTACAATTGTTCCTTTTCAACTCTTAGAACCTTTGGTTGCCTTAAAGGGACAGAAACTCTTTAGCTGTTTCTTTTTACAAGTCTTAGCTTTTTTATAAAACTTCACTTTCTCTATTTCTTCACCAGCCTCTTTAATCTACCTCAATTCTTTTCTTTTAAACAGAACTCTTAACTGCCAAAAAGGAATTCAGGCCTCGGTCTCTCAAAAGCTACTTCTTGCTGGCAATAGGCAAAGATATAGGGGAAGGCAGTTAGAAGTTCCCTTTCCTAACTTAATAAACTCTTACACCTGTTCCCAAACTTTTCTCTTTGCTGTTTTACGTAAGGCTTTTCTCACCCGTGAGGCTCAAGGCTTGTTTACTAAAAGTTCTTCTTATCTCCTAGTTCTATCTTTTCTCTTTCCCTCTTGCCTAAAGGCTTTTTTCTGCTTTTTTTCTCCAGCCGCTTCACAGAAGAGGCTAAAGGCTTTTGTTGGCTTTTTTCCCACAGAAGAGATAGTTAAAATTTGGGGGGGGGGGGAAGGAAAGAAGAGGAAAAACCAAATGAGAAAGGCCTGTTGTTGGCTGCCTTTTTCTTAGACATTTCTTTCCCTCTAAATATTTCTGTTTCTCTTCTCTCTGTGTTTCTTATTTGCTAAAGCTTATTCCCCTCTCGGTCTGCGTTCACTGAATCCTGTCCACTAGGCCATTTGTCACTGGTGTTCACTATCGCCAGGAGAGGAGACAGAGTCAGAGTAAGGGGTCCGTGATAGAATGCGCATGCTCCCGACTGCCTTCTTCTCCAGCCTAATACAAGGCTGATCTCCTGCCTCTCAACACCACAGGTGGAGAGACTGTCATCTCAGGAGCTCTCACACTTGTTAGGCCCGCTCCATGTCCTTGTCACCAAGGTGTTCCATTATTGAGCTATACAGATATTTCTTGTAACTCTCACTGCTCCTAGCCATAGGCTATATGGGCTGCTACATGTTTCATTCTGTGTTTTGAAGTAAGAGTCACTAGAAAAATAAATAACATTTTTTTTTTCTAAATAAAAGAGTGTCAGTAATCTGGCAGTGAGAGGTTTCTTCCAGAGCAGAGGGCAGAGTGCAGGAGCTCACCTGAGCCTGACCCACGCAGGTGCATAATACGCCATCTTCCTCTGAGCCCCGCGAGCTCTTTTGGTTTGACTACCAATTATCCTTTCCTTCCTATGTGCTAACTATGAACATAGACATGATTATTAAAAAATTAAAAATAAAAATGAAACACTTTCTCATGGAAACTTTGTTTATGGGACCATATCCTCTACTTGTCAGGAGATATTTATTTTCTTACTACAATGCATCTTAATATCTAGTGCAATTCTTGACACACACACACACACACAATTTCTTTTAAAATGATGTCAAATTTATGTCATTTTAATTGATAAAGCTCATGTTTATCATTAAGCTTGGACATAGGAAATTATCATGACTAATAAGTTTTGATCTACCAAATGGCAATTTCATTTGTTTCATCTTATTGCTATGAGAATACTGTTTCTTCATAAAGGACTCGTTTTAGCTTCCAACGACCTTATGTTCCATTATAGTAAAAAGAGAAAAACAATAGAAGGTTAATACTAGAAGAAAGAGTCTCTGAAGATAAAAAAGATAGGGTGTAGGGCTATTTTACATCTTTTTTTAAATGTTTAACATTATTCTATTATTTTTTCAAGTTCAATGTACAAATATCCATTATATACCATTAACAATTAGAGAAATAAAGTTAACACAACAGCACAAAATATGAAATACATAGAAATAATTCTTCAGAAATATATAGTATTTTTACATGGATAACTTTTAGTTACTATTGAAAATATAAAAAGGCATGTCTGTGTATATTGCAAAATTGTTATTAATTATTATTTTTTTTTTACTTGTTTAGGTATTCCTTCTGTTATAACTTGGGTTATTGTCTTTTTAGGGATATCAGTATACCACATAGCAAATTCAATTTGCTGGGGGTTCAGAAGGATTGTAGGAAACAGCTGGTCCACTGTGGGGTGCACACATCTGATATTGGGTGTCACTACATATGCAAGTACCTTAGGGCTTTCCAATATGTTCATACTAAGAGTAAACCAATAACACAATTTCGACAGTTTGTCTAGATTGGGTTACTTTTTGGATATAATTTTCACAACCTTCATCATGTCTTACACCTAAGATTAAAGAAGAAAGGTGAAAAAGTCCAAAGCAAAGAATCAGCAATCGGACCCATGCCTCTGCTGCTCATCCTCAAGCTTCTGCTGTGCATAGACCAGTCAGCTCCTGGTACGTGACTCGGGTAGGGCTGTGGGTCTGGTAAGACGGTGGGGATGCTCTGGGTGTCCTTGGACTGTCCACTCCTCATCACTGGCTGGTTTCACATGTGAGTGATGTATCCAGGCAGGGATGCCATTCACCTTTATTGCTGTTGGTGTGAACAGGATCACCAAGTAGGGGCCTTTTCACCATGTTTTCAGTGGGCCAGGCTCCAGTCTTTAATCCACACTAGGTTACCTGGAGAGTGAGGATGGACTGGGGGAGATAAACTAACAGGATATGTATCATTCACTCATTCTAAAATCTTTTTTTGGTTGTTCTTTTTCCTAGTGACATTAGTTAGTTAGTAAGTTAGTAATTTTATTTCTTCCAGTTCTCTCAGGGTCCCTGGTAAATTTATTAAAATGGGAGGGGTCCTGTGACATAGTATTTTATAGGGTGATAGGGTGAGTAACCTATTCTTTTTTTTTTAGTTTTTTGAACCAGGTTACATTGATTGCATTTGTTACACAAAATCTCTCTTCTACATCTTATACATCTTTAAATAATACAAATTAATCCGTTAAAACCAATCTTGAACTCCTAAGTTCCTGTTAGAAGATATTTCTTATTCCCTTTTAGAAGAGGAATTTTTGGTATAGACTGTGACTATGTTACCCAAAGAATCCAGATCTGACCAGAAGTTATATAACACTCAAAATCCACAGTGTTTGAGGCATAACTTCTTTGAAGAACATTTAGAAACGTGAAGCTATTTTAAATAAATAAGGTGTAAATTCAACATAGAAAAACCCTAAGATTTGTGTTGAAATTTAATTATGTTTTACTGTTAAACTGTGCATAGATAATAATAGATAATTAATCAATTGATGAATAGATGTACTCATGTCTATCTTTTATTGAAAAAATGTTAAGTTATACAGGTACTCAAACTAAAATCTCATTTTTCACTTTTCTATGACATTAAATTAAATGTAAGGTAAATGATAGAACAAAATAAATATGGCTTATTATATATCTCTTTTGTTTAAATACAAGTTACTGTGAAAAAGTGACTTCACTACGTATTTTTCTCTTCATTAGATGCCATTGAATATTATAATTTCTAATATTTTAGGTGGCATTTAAATCACCATCGTGTTTGTGAAAGGAGATTTACATCTTTTCATGAAGACGTATAGTCTCGTGATACTGAAGCAAAACTCTGCATAACATCCAACCACTAGCAGAGACTCTAGCCACACGCCAATTCTAAACGTGTTTAATTGCAAGGTTTATACCTAATAGCTGCTTAATGATCTGGGGACCTAGGCATCAGAATCAAAATCATTTCAATGATAACTGACTTCCTGGTGCTCATGAAATGTTCATGTGTATTCACGAAGTCTGACACATTAGATCATTTTACCTTTGCTGCTTCTTTTATTTGTGAAACTAATGCTGCATCTGAAATTATTCAGAAAGCCTGCAGTGTCAAGCCTTCAGATTTACAGAAACTGATGGCTTCCCTCTGATTGCATTGGCTCGATTCCCCGCAATAACCTTGGGTGTCTCACTTCAATTCATCACAATTCATTGTAGCTTCCCTGTATTTTGTGGGTTTTAACCCTTTTATTACGATCCTTTTTAAATGAAAATTCACTCCCTCACCAGAGATTAATTGATTTTTTCCACTTTCATTTTGTCTGTGTACAAGTCCATGAGCTATGATTTTTTTCTGTCTCTATCAGAAGTTTTTTTCAAACATTAGGAATGGCATCAAGAGCTTTATGAGAATGAGCTATTCAAATGCCAACAAAAATTAGAGTCCTTCCTTTTACTCTTTCTTTCCTCACCTGCAGGATTACTGAAGTAACAGGAAGAAAAAAAGCAGCATGAACGTTAATTCAAATTCTGTCGGTCCCATTTCTGTATGTGGAATACAATTAATTAAATTCAATTCAGTAAACAGCTATGTGCCATTTAACATGCAAAGCATGACTTATTCATTCAGAACTATGTCTTGATTACCGCAAGTATGCCTGAGAACTTGCTAAATGGAAAAAGAAGAACAAAGGAAAACAAAGAAGAAAAGAATAGGTATTGTCTCTATGGTTTAATTCTGTATCTGCGTGTCTTAAAAGTCAGCAGGCACCAGAATTATTTGGAAGATGTGTTAACACACAACTGTCTGGGACCATCCCCAGAGTTTCAGCGTCAGTAGGTCCCTGACACTGCAGGCCTGGGAACATATTGGGAAAACCACCGATTTACACAAATTCCTGTATTCCAAATCAACTTGTATCTACAGAATCCAGTGAAAACTTTATCCAACTCCTAACTTCCTTTTACTTCCAATTTTTATTGCCTGTCTTCATGCCAGTAACAAAACTGTTCACTTGCTGACATGAGAAGGAGGCTAAAGAATCTTTTCTGGAAAGGAGTGTTCAAAATGTCCTTAGGATGGGTGGCACCTGTGGCTCCAAGGATTAGGGCGCCGGCCCCATATACTGGAAGTGGTAGGTTCAAACCCAGCCCCGGCCAAAAACTGCAAAAAAAAAAAAAAATGTCCTTAGGACATCATTGCCTGCTGCTACTTAAACGTGCTTGCAAATATTCATAAAGCCATCTACTGACTGTATTTTATCAGTTTTACCAGTATTTATGATTATTTCCATTAAACACTTTTGGGGTATAACAGCTCCCAAAGATGCAAAAATCACAAATTTATAGCTTCATAAATTTTCATAAAGTGAGCAAATACATGGTAACCAGCATTCAGATCAAGAAAAGGATATTATTGAGTATCCCCAGAAAACTTCTGTGGCCCCTTCCACTCATATGGCCTCTAAGGATAATCATGATTCCAACTTCCTGCCAATAAATGGGGTAGATGTAATTCTATATATAAGTAAATAACTATAAATAGAAGGCAAGAGAATTGCTTAAGCCCAAGAGCTTGAGGTTGCTGTGAGCTGTGATGTCACAGCACTCTACTGCGGGTGACATAGTAAGAACCCGTCTCAAAAAAATTTTTCTGTTAATATTTTCGTTCATTTCCAAAAGTTAAACTTGCTTTCCTTTATCATTGATGTTTTTGGAAATTACAGATGAATTTTTTGTAATTTTGTATTGTTATACATTAATCATTTGTTTTATGACATGTATAATGTTCCCACAAAATTTCTCTATTTCATTTCACATAACTTTTAAATTATAGGTATAATATTGTTTGTAATATATATATATATATTTTTTTGAAACAAAGTCTCAAGCTGTCACACTAGGTAGAGTGCTTTGGAATCACAGCTCACAGCAACCTCAAAGTCTTGGGCTTAAGCAATTCTCTTGCCTCAGCCTCCTAATTAGCGTGGATTACGAGTGCCTGCCAATGCCTGGCTATTTGTTGCTGTTGTTGTTGTAGCTGTCATTGTTCTAGGTTTAAATCCGCCAACCCTGGTCTACGTGGCCGGAGCCCTACCCATTGAACTTAGGGTACCGTCTGTTTGTAATATGTTATAATTATTTTTCAAAGTTTAGTTTTGGTATGTTTTACCTTTGGTATCATTCAAGTAAAAATACTTTAAATTTTATGTAGTAATTCTTATATTTTACTCTGATTTACTTTAAAATTTGTACTTATATACACACACATATTTTTTTGATTTTGTTATTTATTTTTGTGTGAACCAGAGAATGCTAGGATAGATTTCAGTCTATTGATGAAGCTTTCTTTATTATCTAGCATTAAATTAAAATTAAATTTTCTCCAAGCATGTGAGAAAATAGCTCTTCATTATGTATTCATATATATATATGTATGTGTATATATATATATATGTATGTGTGTGTATATATATATATATATATATAAACATATTTTTGATCAGGTCCCAGTAGTGTATTTTTCAAGCTGCTTCAATTGCCCAGGGGATCCTCCTCATAAAATACTCGCCCAGCCTGATTTTTTCAAGGGTTTTCCCTGCACTCTTTTCTAGTATTTTTATAGTTTCATGTCTTAAGTTTAAATTTTTAATCCAGTGGGAATCTATCTTAGTTAATGGTGAAAGGTGTGGGTCCAGTTTCAGTCTTCTACAGGTTGCCAGCCAGTTCACCCAGCACCATTTGTTAAATGGGGAATCTTTTCCCCACTGAATGTTTTTAATTGGCTTGTCAAAGATCAAATAATGGTAAGTAGCTGGATTCATCTCTTGGTTCTCTATTCTGTTCCAGGAATCTACTTCTCTGTTTTTGTGCCAGTACCATGCTGTTTTGATCACTATTGATTTATAGTATAGTCTGAGGTCTGGTAGTGTGATTCCTCCTTGTTTTTATTTCTGAGTAATGTCTTGGCTATTTGAGGTTTTTTATGATTCCACATAAAACGAAGTATTATTTTTTCAAGATCTTTAAAGTATGACAGTGGAGCTTTAATGGGGATTGCATTAAAATTGTATATTGCTTTGGGTAGTATGGACATTTTAACAATGTTGATTCTTCCCAGCCATGAGCATGGTATGTTTTTTCATTTGTTAACATTTTCAGCTATTTCTTTTCTTAGAGTTTCATAGTTCTCTTTATAGAGATATTTCACGTTCTTTGTTAGATAAACTCCCAACTATTTCATCTTCATTGGCACTACTGTGAATGGAATAGAGTCCTTAACTGTTTTTTCAGCTTGACTATTGTTGGTATATCTAAAGGCTACCAATTTATGAGTGTTGATTTTGTAACCTGAGATGCTGCTGTATTCCTTGATCACTTCTAAGAGTTTTGTAGTAGAATCCCTGGTGTTTTCCAGATATACAATCATATCATCTGTGAAGAGTGAAAGTTTGATCTCTTCTGACCCTATATGGATACCCTTGATCGCCTTTTCTTCCCTAATTGCAATGGCTAAAACTTCCATTACAATGTTAAAGAGCAGGGGAGATAATAGGCAGCCTTGTCTGGTTCCTGATCTGAGTGGAAATGATTTCAATTTAACTCCATTCAATACGATATTGGCTGTGGGTTTGTTGTATCTATCAGTTTAAGAAATGCCCCTTCTATACCAATTTTCTTAGGTGTTCTGATCATGAAGTGATGCTGGAAATTATCAAAAGCTTTTTCTGCATCAATTGAGGGAATCATATGGTCTTTGTTTTTTAATTTGTTTATGTGCTGAATTATACTTATAGATTTACATATATTGAACCAGCTTTGAGACCCTGGGATAAAACCGACTTGGTCATGATGTATAATTTGTTTGATATGTTGCTGGATTCTGTTTGTTAGGATCTTGTTGAATATTTTTGCATCTATATTCATTAGTGATATTGGTCTATAATTTTCTTTTCTTGTTGGGTCTTTTCCTGATTTGGGGATCGGGGTGATATTTGCTTCATGGAACGTGTTGGGTAGCCTTCCTTCTTTTTCTACATTTTGGAACAGGTTGAGTAATACAGGTACTAGTTTCCCTTTAAAAGGTTTGGTAGGATTCTGATGTGAAGCCATCTGGTCCTGGGCTTTTCTTTTTAGGGAGGTTTTGTATGGTTGATGCTATGCTATTTCAGAACTTGATATTGGCCTGTTCAACATTTCCACTTGATTCTAGCTAAGTCTTAGAAGGTGCTGTGCTTCCAAGTATAGGTCAATTTTCTTCAGATTTTCATATTTCTGAGAATAAAGTTTCTTGTAACATTCATGAAGTATTTTTTGAATTTCTGAGAAGTCTGTTGTTATTTCATCTTTGTCACTTCTTATTGATGAGATTAGAGATTTTACTCTTTTTTTTTCCTGGTTAGGTTAGCCAAAGATTTATCTATTTTATTGACCTTTTCAAAAAACTAACTTTTTGATTTATTGATCTGTTGTATAATTCTTTTGTTTTCAATTTCATTTAATTCTGCTCTAATTTTAGTTATTTCTTTTCTTCTACTGGGTTTGGGGTGGGAATGTTCTTCCTTTTCCTGTTGCTTGAGATGTCCCATTAATTTGTTTTTTTTTTTTTTTTTTTTTTAATTTGGTCAGGGCTGGGTTTGAACCCACCACCTCTGGCATGTGGGACCGGCGCCCTACCCGCTAAGCCACAGGCGCCGCCCGTCCCATTAATTTGTTAACTTCCTCTCTTTCCGTTCTATTGAGGAAGGCTTGCAGTGCTATAAATTTCCCTCTTAGGACTGCATTTGTGGTATCCCACAGGTTGTGATAATTTGTGTATTCATCGTCGTTTTATTCCAAAAATTTGGCAATTTCCTTCCTATTCTCTACTCTGACCCAGCTATCATTCAGCTATCATGGAAGGTTATTTAACTTCCATGTTTTTGTATGAGTATGCAGATTTCTGTTGTTACTGAGTTCAACTTGTACTCCGTGGTGGTCCAAGAAGATGCAAGGAATAATTTCTATTCCTTTAAATTTACTAAGGTTAGACTTGTGACCTAAGATGTCATTGATTTAGGAGTATGTTCCGTGGGTTGATGAAAAGTATGTGTATTCAGTTTTGTTGGGATGAAATGTTGGATGGTTAGGTTTAAATCTAAAATTTCTTTTCTCAGCTTCTTACTGGAGGATCATTCCAACACTGCCACAGGAGTGTTGAAATCTCCGACGATTATGGAGCTGGAGGAAATCAAGTTGCTCATGTCTGTTAGAGTTTCTCTTATAAATTGAGGTGCATTCTGGTTGGGTGCATAGATATTAATAATTGAGATCTCATCATATTGAGTATTACCCTTAACAAATATGAAGTGACCATTCTTATCCTTCCTTACTTGTGTTGGTTTAAGGCCTATTGTGTCTGCAAATAGAATTGCAACACCTGCTTTTTTCTGATTACCATTTGCCTGAAATATGGATGACCATCCTTTCACCCTGAATCTATATTTATCTTTTAAGGTAAGATGTGACTCTTGTATGCAGAAAATATCTGGCCTGAGTTTTTGTATCCCATCAGGCAACCTGTGCCTCTTTAGAGGAGAGTTTAAGCCATTCACATTAATGGAGAATATTGATAAGTCTGGTAAAATTTTGGGTGTTGAGTTTTTTGAAAGTCCAGTGGACATTTTTAATCTTTTCACCACTGTGGAAGTTGGAATTTGATCAAAAGTTTCTGATTGAGTTACTTTTGTGGTAGAGGATTGGGCTGGTCATTATGGAGGATAGGTCTGAGAATATCCTGAAGAGCTGGTTTGGTTATGGCAAATTTCTTCAACATATAAATGTCATTAAAGTATTTAATTTCTCCATCATAAATGCAACTCAGTGTAGCTGGATACAGGATCAGGGGTTGAAAGTTATTTTGCTTTAGGAGATTAAAATTCAATGACCACCCTTTTCTGGCTTGAAAAATTTCAGCAGAGAGACCTGCAGTCATTCTAATATTCTTCCCTTTGTAGGTAATGGATTTCTTATGTCTGGCTGCTTTCAGTATTTCTCCTTTGTATTAACTTTAGTGAAGTTAATTATGATGTGCCTGGGGGATGTCTTACTCAGATTGAGTCATGCTGGGTTCTGAAACTGTCTGCTCTCTGAATTTCAGAATCTCTAGGCATGTCTGGAAAATTTTCTTTCATAATTTCATGGACAAGGGCCTCTGTACCTTGTGAGGCCACTTCATAAGTTTCAGGGATTCCAATGAGGTAGATATTCGCCTTCTTTGAATTATCCCAGAACTCTCTGAGAGAATGATCCATTTTTGCTCTCCATTTCTCTTCCTCTTTGAGGGTTTGGGAGCAAATCAAAACTACTTTGAGAAAACATCTAACTCCAGTAAGATTAGCCCATATCACAAAATCCCAAGACCAGAGATGTTGGCATGAATGTGGAGAAAAGGGCACACTTCTACACTGCTGGTGGGAATGCAAATTAATACATTCCTTTTGGAAAGATGTTTGGAGAACACTTAGAGATCTAAAAATAGATCTGCCATTCAATCCTATAATTCCTCTACTAGGTGTATACCCAGAAGACCAAAAATCATATTATAACAAAGATATTTGTACCAGAATGTTTATTGCAGCCCAATTCACAATTGCTAAGTCATGGAAAAAGCCCAAGTGCCCATCGATCCCCGAATGGATTAATAAATTGTGGTATATGTACACCATGGAATATTGTGCAGCCTTAAAGAAAGATGGAGACTTTACCTCTTTCATGTTTACATGGATGGAGCTGGAACATATTCTTCTTAGTAAGGTATCTCTAGATGGAAGAAAAAGTATCCAATGTACTCGACCCTACTATGAAACTAGTTTATGGCTTTCACATGAAATCTATAACCCAGTTATAACCTAAAAATAGGGAGAAGGGGGAAAGCGAGGGAAGGGAGGGGAGTGAGGGGGAGGATGGGCAGAGGGAGGGTGATTGCTCGGATTACACCTATGGTACATCTTACAAGGGTACATGTGAGACTTAGTAAATGTAGAATAGAAATGTCTCAACACAATAACCAAGAAAATGACAGGGAGGCTATGTTAACCAGTGTGATGAAAATGTGCAAACGGTCTATAAAACCAGCGTATGGTGCCCCATGATTGCATTAATGTACACAGCTATGATTTAATAATAAAAAAATAAATAAATACATAACATTAAAAAATAAAATAAACACATATTTTTAATATATACACATGCATATATGATGTCAAATTTGCTAATTCCTATATTCCATATGCTTGCTGAATTTTTGCATACTTATTCTATCAACTATTGAAAGTAATAAGTTAAAGTCTTTTATTATAGTATTAACACATTATTCTTCATATTCTTTCATCAAATTTTATTTTACTCATTTTAATGCTGTTAGTAACCAAATGCAGCTGTATTCTTACTACATTTCTTGTAAAGTTGCTGAATTATCATTACAAAATCGTTTCCTCTCTCTCTCCTAATGGTCCCTGCCTTCTGGTCCTCCCTTTTTTGATAATTGGTGTTGTCAGCAGTTTTTGATATGGTTGTTTTATGTTAGTTACATAGTATGTCTTTTTCTTTTCCTTTATTCTGTTTTTTGTGCTTGCCCTAATTGTCAGTTCCCATCTCTTCTCCTCTAAATCATGAACTCCTTTGTTCTCCTTCCAGCAATACTCCAATATCTTTAAATTGATGATTTTGTGTTTAGAATCAACTTTGTATCACCGCCGTTCATGGTAGGAGAGTGGGCCTGCTGCACTTGCTCTGGCCTATGTGTGTGTCCGTATTCCTTGCAAGGTCGTGTCCAACAGCCTTTTACTTTTTAAAGGTACAGTGCTATATTTAATGCAAAGACAAAACAGGCATAGAAGCAAGATTATTGCTTGTTTTTCAAATTAAAAAAAAGATTGTGAAGCTTGCTGGACACAGTGGCTCATGCCTATAATCCCAGCACTCTGGGAGGCTGAGGCAGGTGGATTGCTTGAGTTCAGGAGTTCAAGACCAGCCTGAGTAAGAGCAAGACCTACCTCATCTCTAAAAATAGCCAGGTGTTGTGGTGGGCACCTGCAATCCCACCTCCCCAGGAGGCAGAGGCAAGAGGATCGCTTGAGCCCAAGAGTTTGAGGTTGTTGTGAGCTATGAGGCCATGGCGCCCTACTGAGGGCAACAGAGTGAGAGTCTATCTCAAAAAATAATACATTGAAGCTTTAATATCTCTGAGTCATCTGATCTTTTCTACAGGTTAAGCTGGCAATGAGCTACTTCAAAACCTTTTGTGAATAATAAACAAATATTTACAAACAATACTAGCAAATACAAACTATTTCAAATTATAAATCTTGTAGGCATGTAGCTGAATTGTTTGTATTACGTTAGAAAATCATGACCATTTTTCTAGGAGTAATTTTTTAAAAGCCTATAGAGATAAAACTAACCTTTTGATTAAGACAAACATATGATTCTGTGATTGATTTAATGTAACTAGTTCAAATTATACAAAATTTAGAACAACAAGGCATCACATTTTAAAATTTGGTATATGAATCCAAAAGAAAAAATATAATTGTTTCCGTATTCTTGCTCAATCATTGCCATTTTCAGCAGATTTATAGTAAGTTTCAGTGTATATTTAGAATTATATATTATCTTTTTATTGAATATTATTTTCATCATATGTAATAAAATATTACAGTTAACATATGGTACTCAGAGATATCTTTATTTTTGTATTTAATCTGAAACAAATGTGGATATGAAGTTTTTTTTTCCCCAAATATTTCTTAGACTGCAGCATTTTATGAGGCTCATGATATTTTAAAAATCGGTTTTATTGGAAAGAAGTGTTATTGAATTTTTCCTGTTATAAAGCTTTATAGGTCATTTTTGAAAATAAAAAAAAATGTATTATTATTGGACCATAGTAGAGAGGAAGACTTTATAAGCTAAATTACCTGGATTCAGGATTGCTTTTTTGTTTTCCGCATTAGTGTTTGGCCGGCATTTTAAAACATTATCCCACTACAAAAGAAGGAAAAGAATTTTTGCTCTATTTCATAAAGATAGAGGTTGCTGTGAGCTGTGATGCTATAGCACTCTACTGAGGGTGAACAAGTGAGACTCTGTCTCAAAAAAAATAAAAAAAGAAAGAAAGAACTTATATAAAAACAGAAAGTGTTTAAAATTCTCTAAAATTGGGTGGCTCCTGTGGGTCAAAGGAGTAGGGCACCAGCCCCATCTGCCGGAGGTGGCAGGTTCAAACCCAGCCCTGGCCAAAAACTGCAAAAAAAAAAAAAAAAAATTCTCTAAGATCATTACACCCATTGATCATTGATAAATGTTTGTTGTTAGTTTTATGTCATGAAATACTTACAGTTTTCTTTCTAAAATTCATGTTAGCTGCTTCAAATGTGGATGAATATTTGATAATTTCCCTTTAAATTTTATTAATCACTCATTTCTCTAGAGAAAACTAAGACTATATTTTGAAAGGCACATTGATTTTTTAACAATTATTTTCAGTAAAGATTAGTAATTCAAAGTCATTTCACTGTTTTAGACAAACTAAAGACAGGTCTGTATTTCTTAGGATCAAGTGTATCTGAAAAATTATGAGATAAGAAATGATCCGGTCCTACTCTACTGAATAATAGATCCCAGAAAATAAGGAAGAGAAATTTTCTGTTACCGTTACCACTCAGATGCTTATTATTTTTTAATAGATTGTCTCGTTCTACTATGAATCCTATTATTTAATACTTTCTTTTTTTTTAAAAAGAAGCCACCTTACAAAGTGACATTCTACTTCTCAGATGATAATTTGTACTATGAGAACAGAAGGGAACGGGGAATGTTCCAATGTGAATTTGAGCGTTCTAAGTTTTTAAACACTTGGATGCACACAGTGAATTAATAATAGTTTTTATTTGTTATGCAAAGAATTTGTAAGCATGAATATGTTTTTTTCAGATGTGTTTATATGTAAATACATGGTGTAAGTAGATAAGCTTGTGGGAGGAGAAATTTACCCTCCTGTGAAAGTGATGAGATTGACAAGCGCTTTCTCTGTTGTTTGAGGAAGGCATATAAGTGCTTGTCACCATGGAGGGTATGCAATAGATCCATACCCTGATCTGCTTTGATCCGATCAGAGAGAAGTCTGGTAAATGTTCTACGGTCAAGCAAAACGAGCAGCATTACTGAATGCCCAGTATGTTACTTCCAGCATCAGGTTGTAAGTGGATGCTTTAGTTTAAAAGTTCAGATTTTGTGTAACTGCCCTCTGGGACTTTTTCCAGATTTCTTATTTTGACTGGAAGATAGTGCTAAATTTTTAAGTTCAAATTGTTTATTTAATGAGTAGCTATAACATTTTCTAAAATATGCTTGGTTACCACTTCCACTATTCTCTAATAAAAATGCTTCCTTTTTGCTCTAAGTCCCACTGAAATCAATTCAAATTAGAAAACATCAATGTTAAGAATTTTAGTACTGGGCGGCGCCTGTGGCTCAGTCGGTAAGGCGCCGGCCCCATATACCGAGGGTGGCGGGTTCAAACCCGGCCCCGGCCAAAATGCAAAACAACCAGAAAATAGCCGGGCGTTGTGGCGGGCGCCTGTAGTCCCAGCTGCTCGGGAGGCTGAGGCAAGAGAATCGCTTAAGCCCAAGAGTTGGAGGTTGCTGTGAGCTGTGTGAGGCCACGGCACTCTACCGAGGGCCATAAAGTGAGACTCTGTCTCTACAAAAAAAAAAAAAAAAAAAAAGAATTTTAGTACTTCTTGAAAAATATTTGGGTAGAAATGTAAAGTTATATGATCTTTGGGGAGAGAGAAAAATAATGTGTTTTATTATTTTCTCCAACTGCTTCATGTGGAATACTTAACGACTGAATCAAATTCTGTTAAGTCTTAAAAATTTTAAACCTATTCTATATTAACAAATTATTAAATAAGAATAGGAGATTTATGTGAATCAGGAAAGTGTATAATAGCCAAGGTAGACGCATGAGAATTCAGATAAATATGAATTCACTGGTCACTTTTTTCTTCCGTATTTATTGTTCAGTATTTATGCATTGAAATAGTTTTTACACGATTTGCAACTTCTTTTTTTTTTTTTGGTTGCCCTAGGTAGAGTTCTGTGGCGTCATAGCTCACAGCAACCTCCAGTTCTTGGGCTTAGGTGATTCTCTTGCCTCAGCCTCCCAGTACCTGGGACTACAGGCGCCCCCCACACCTGGCTATTTTTTGCTGCAGTTTGGCAGGGGCCGGGTTTGAATCCACCACCCTAGGTATATTGGGGCCGGCACCCTACCCAATGAGCCACAGGTGCCGCCCTGATTTGCAAATTCTTGAGCATCAATTGGAGATCATACATACATGGGGGAGAGAGAAAGTCGCTTTGCCTGGGGCACCACAACCCAGTGATGTAGTGTTTTCATTTCACAGGATGACCTCCGATTTAGTCGAGGTTGATGCTCTTGGATGTGAGTTTGGTTTTAACTTGCAAATGAATGTTTTCCCCTCTTTTTTTTTTTTTTTTTTTTTTTTTTTTTGTAGAGACAGAGTCTCACTTTATGGCCCTCGGGTAGAGTGCTGTGGCCTCACACAGCTCACAGCAACCTCCAACTCCTGGGCTTAAGCGATTCTCTTGCCTCAGCCTCCCAAGTAGCTGGGACCACAGGCGCCTGCCACAACGCCCGGCTATTTTTTGGTTGCAGTTTGGCCGGGGCCGGGTTTGAACCCGCCACCCTCGGTATATGGGGCCGGCGCCTTACCTACTGAGCCAGAGGTGCCGCCCTGTTTTCCCCTCTTTTTATCTGAGCTAGTGGCACAGGCTAGTGGGTTCTAGTAAATCTCAAATGCCCTTTAACTCTGTCTTCTCCTAGAAGAAGGGACCCAGGGAAGAACAAGCAGCCTCAAGGATCTCATTTCTGGATTCCTCTCCTTTGACTCTTGTCCTGCCTCAGTCAAGAGAGAATTTCATTCCAGATTTTGACTCTTGGTTTATATTTGTTTATTGTTAAAGGTTCTAAGTTTGGAAAACCCAATAATTACAGACAAAACTTGTGCCCATGAAAATTCTAGAATTCTTGGCAAATGGATAAAGAGTAGGTGTGTCTTTTCTGTTTTTTGTAGCAGGTCATTTTCTAATGACAGACTAATCCCAATTGGGGACAGAGAGGTCTAGTTAGTACACCAAGGCTAGATAATATTATTATTGTTGTCGTCATTAATTTTAAGAAATAGAAAAGCTAGAATAATAATCTTAGATTGTTGTTTCCAACTATTGGAAAACTGGACTAAATATCATATAATTCTTATGTCACTTGATGACTACTCTCCTTTTTTCTATACTTTAGAAAGTAGACTGGATATACGTTTAAAGATTGCTAATAAATGTCACCACAGCGTAAGTGTATAACAAAGTGTTTTGGATATTTAAAAGTCAGAGGAAAATCTAATAAGTGAAATTACGTCTCTGAAAGAATTCTCCTAACATATCTTCCCTGATATCTGCATCCTTCTTGGGAACTTGCACTAGGCTGAAGGGTATTGCCTTGACCAAGATTACATGCACTCCTGGGTAATTTATATTTATTAATCAGAGACTACAGGGATCTAAAGGACCACTGACTATGTCTTAATTGTTACAGCTTCAAACATTCCTTGCTCACTGACTCTGTCTTAGTTGTTACAGCTTCAAACATTCCTTGTTAGGATCACTTGAATGCTCCATTGGAAATACTTCACAATTCAATTACTCCAAACTCACTTCTGCTGCCACTCCCCATTAAGCCTCTTTTACTGAGGTCTCAGAGTTGGTTTCCTTATAGTAGAGTAGTTCTTTTTCTCTCTGTGATTAGTAGCAAAATGGACCTCAGGAGGACAAGAATATGTTGACTGTGCCTCATGTAAAGGTCATCCCTATGATATCAGTGTAATATCTTTTTAATCATTTTTCCATGTACTCATCTGATCTTTAACGAAGTCTTCCTATGTGCCAATGTCTCATTAGATTCTGGGCAATATGCTACCTGATGGCATGTTAAATTCC
Source organism: Nycticebus coucang (assembly GCF_027406575.1). NCBI lineage: Eukaryota > Metazoa > Chordata > Mammalia > Primates > Lorisidae > Nycticebus > Nycticebus coucang. Next base: position 142,967,506 of record NC_069783.1, read on the forward strand.
TGTCTACAAACCTAAGTCGAGGTTTGGCTCTGCCCTGCAAATTTTATTTCATTTCCAGTCCATTAATTTCTCTATTTTCTTAGCCTGCTTCACGTTGTGTCGGGTGTCATCAAAGTCCAACAACTCCTTCCCTTTTCTTCACTCTTAGCCCTTGACCATTTCTTCCTCAATGAAGAAATGAAAGCAACGAAATGAGAAATTGGTGAAGTGCCACCATGACATTCCTATATAAGAACATTTAAACCCAGAAAGGTATTCTTCCTGTCCACTCATTTCTATGCCTGCACTCACAGGACTCCTGCAGGTGGAGAACCCCTTCCTTACGCCACGAACCCCATCGTTCTGCATCTTGCTGACGTCTTCCCTCCCACTCTGTCTCTCAGTTCTCTATGAGAACATTCTGCCTTCACATTATCATCAGCAAACAAAAACACGTATAACACCATTAATCCCATTAAAAAAGAAATTTTACTTTCCCTAACCGTGGATTTTCACAGTGTCTCCAAAGGTGTCCATATTCTCCCCTCCTATACTCATGCCTGCAGAGGTTTTACCCAACCAGCTCTTCAAAGCCAGTCTTGTTAGAAGACATCAAATTACCTATGTTGCTCTATCCAGTGTTCAATTCTCAGTCATTCTGGAGCTATTTTTGGCATTCCAAGAATTTTTCATTCCTTTTACAGCATAAAACACTGGCTTCCTGGACATCTCTCCCTCTGCTGCTTTCATTCCTCTCTCACCGATTGCCCTGTGCCGGTGTTGTATGTTGGCTCTTTTTCATCCCTTCCGTCTTTGGATGTCGGCAATCTTAGACTTAGTCTTTTGTCTCCTTCTTTACAATAACAATTATTACTCCCCTCATTTCCTGGGAAATCATGTATTCTTTTATGACTTTACTCAGCATCCATCATCCCCCAGTGCCCAAATTTGTAAATCCAGCCCAGGTGTCTCTTCCAATCAGGATACCTGATTGCTTCTGTGACTTTCAACTTAGATATTTAAAAACTGTTTTAAACCAAACATGTTACAAAAAAATGAAAGTTTCAATCCCTCCCCCCAAAGCTTTCCATTGAGGTTTACTCTGTGTCTGTTGATGGCAACAGTCCTCCCTTCACCAGGCCTGACCCCCTGTCTTCTCCTCTGTCACATCATATCCAACTGAAAGGGAAGTTTCTACCTTCACAACATACGCAGAGTCCTCCCACTTCTCACCGTCACCACCTCTGCTGACTCATTCATGTGGGTGTCACCATTCTCCTGATACATGCCTGTGGACTACATTACCCAAACACATAAATAATTATCCTTCTTTTCAGGAAGCTTAGAGAAGTCGAAGATAGAATTGCTGTGGTTAAGGGAATAATAATTCATTATATTCATAGGGAAAGACAGTGAAGAGAATCACTTTGCACGCACATCTCATAAACTAAAGCAACTAAGGCTTTATCAATGAATATACAAGATCAGAATATTAGTTGTGGGGGCACAACTCATCATGCCTAGATGAGCTTGATTTTTATCATTTTCATGAAGCTGTTTCAGTTCTCTGATCTGACTCTGATCACATAAATACCTAAAAATGTTTGAAAATAACTTAAAGTCCTCTTCTCATTCCTATCCGAATTATCTCAGCGTTTCACACAATACTGTAAATGTCTTTGATTTAGCCTCAATTTTTAAACAATTTCCCCCAAATGTATGTGCAAAACACCACTTAATTTCTTGATTTTGATCTTGCCATTATTTTCACGATCAAACTCAACAGTTAAATAGACAACGCATCATTTCCTTGAGAAGAAGATATAAAAGAAATGTTGAACATAATTGCATGTGAATGTGGTATGGCTAACTTGCATAAATATTACACCCAACACAAACATTTATGTGTTATTAACATAAACTCTCAATTGTGTGTGGGAATTTATAATGCAATTATAATGAATGTGTTCATATGTAACAAAAAAGAAAAAATAATGCCCATGTCTTAACTTAGGCTCCCCGCTAAAAACAAAAAGCTGAAGCAAAGCTTATTTATTACCTATAATCCCAGGAATACAAATATAATGGAAAGATAAGGAAAACACTATGAGGTTGTGTTTTCAAGCCAAGCACAAGTTGACTAGAGACCGTGTCTACAATTGCTTTTTACAACAGCATATCTAGCTGGTGTAAGGCAAAGCATTTCCTCTGGGTCCCTATTGCCTACTGGACAAATTTGTTGGTTTTCTTGTAGGCTATGTCCCTTACATCTGGATTGCACATACCCATGTATGCTATGGGCTGACAGACATATCACAGCATAGTGTCAAAGACAATATCCTGGTGTAAAAGTCAAGTTGCTTAAAGTGGATTTGAGGTGAAGCGCCATCCAAACGCCAGCCAGACATGGTCAGTGCAATAACTGCTGAACCCACATAGGTCTGCGCATGAAGGTCCCAGAGGGAAATGAGGAGTGGACAGGAAGATGGGAGAGCTGTTTGATACTGAAGATAATCACATCTACTAAGATCTCTTTTTTTGTATAATACAATTTGAAAATTATAAAAATAGAATGAGATGAAAATAGCCACTTTAATATAATTTTTGTTAAAATTAACCACAAAATCAAATTGAATGAATTTTTTACATAAGCACTACGATCCTTTCTAAGCGAGAAGAAAAGAGTCTGGGACAGATGAATTGATATAACCAAAGCCACTTAGCTATATTGGGGAAAAATAAATATTAAAATCTATGTATTTCCTACTCTGCTCTCCTCATCATTCTTTATCTCGGGGAATGCATATTGGTTTTAGGAAATGCATGCAGATCCTTGAATACTTCTTCTTTCCAGAGACAGAATCCGGTATCTTCACCTCAATTGTGAGCCAAAAGTAATAATGTCAGACTGTTAAGATAAGGTCATGAAAGGCTGCAGGCTCTAGCTCACCAACTGTGGAGGGGCCAGGAGCCACAACAATAGTTGGTCAGGCAGCTCATTAGAAAGGCCGGTAGCAGAGGGAACCGAGGTCTCCAGCCTACAGCCCCGAGGCCCCAGAGGCCTTCTGGGGTGTGGACCCTGTTGCCCTACTCAGGCCGTTCATTCAGTGGTGACGCCTGAGAGCAATTGGGAGACACTGAGTCGAGACTGAGTCAGAACTAAGCTGCTCCTGATCCCTCATTCTCAGAAACCATAAGATAATAAATGTTTGTTATCTTAACATGTTGGGGGTAATTTGTTATGTTGCAATAGAATCCTGATATACTTGTGTGTAATATCCCTTAAGACGTTTTCCTCTTCCAGGATGGTCCTCTGCGGTGCTCTACACTATGACTTCTATATAATTTTCATTGCCACAGAAGACCTGCTTGAAAGTGTTGTACCTCAATTTCTGTGCTATTTCCCAACCTCATGGAACCCACCTACGTATGTGTTCTGAATGTATCTTTCTTGCTTCCTCTACACCTGGTTGTATTTAACCTGGGTTCTCTAACTGCCTTTCTTCTTTTTCCTGCTCTTCTCTGATACTTTTCACATGTGTATTTCTAATTATCAGCTATTTGGGGGGGAGTCTGTTCCTGCATCCCCGATTTCTTCTGCTTCATCCACTTTCTTTCAACTTATCTTCATTTGCAATCCCAGAATACATACTTGTAAGTCAAAATTTTCTCAAATCATTCTAGTCTATTCATCTCAAATTGATGTTAAGAAAAAATGTAATATGAAACATATACTTTTTAAGGATATTTTATGGAGGACATAATAATCAAACTATGTTCTCTTACTATAAAATATGGATTGAAATGGACTCCATGTGAGTCCTACTTAGTTTGAGGAGACACTGTGCTATTCTTTAAGTAATTTCCAAAGAAACTAAATAGCACAAAATAAAATTTAGTATTTAGTTCAACCATATTTCTATTTTAACCCAGAATTCTTGCACTCTCCATGTATATAGAATAATATATTTAATATAGCATATAGTATAGTGTTTATGTGACAGAGAAAAAATTAGGCATATATATGGAAGAGATAGACATAAAGAGAAGCAGAGGGTCACACATTCTAATTCTATGTGTTCAAATGTGCTAACAAGAAAGGTAGGGAAAAGGTATTAAAATTTTTCTATTTCCTAATTTTTAAATTTTAGACATTCTTAGCAGAAAGTCAAGCTCAAACATTAGATGTGCCATTTAATTAAGCATCTTTTATATGAAGGTGGTATTGACTGGTATTTCTGTCCATGCCCGAGACTTTGAGAGAACATATAGATAAAATACAGCTACATTTATTAGAGCCACTCTAGTAAGGACAAACATGAAAACAGTTTCAGCAGTATCTGGGTAGGAGAGAGTTACGGGAGATGTTTATAGAGTTTCAGATTCTACTCCCCCGTGGATTAATGGGGGTTCTTGTAGGCAGGATGCTGATTAGATCTGGACAAATTTCGTGATATAACAAACATTGGGGAGTGCATAGCCCAGCAAGATAAAGCTTTTAAAGGGAATGTGGATAAGTAAACTATTGTTGGACTAGTCAATTGTTTACCCAAGTTAGCAATTTATTATTCTGATATGGGAGATATCAGGTGGGGAACCAGTGTGTGTATATGTGTGTGTGTGCGCGCGCACATATATACACACATACATGCATATATGTATATGTCACCTTGAATTTCCTTGCTATTTCTCAGTCTCATAGAACCCATCTACATATGTGTTCTGAATGTATACATACATATATATACACACACGCATATATATGTATATACATATACACACACACAACAGCTCCCCACCTATGCACATATCTCTTGTGTCAGAACAAAAACTTGCTATTTTGGATATATATATATACATATATATGTTTAGGGCAAAATTCTGAAATAGAGTGAATTTATTGTCTACATTCTTATACTCCTGGAGAAAAATTTCCTAGAAGAAGCAGACAAATAGTTGTCAGATTAACATACATGGTCTAAGTTTTCATTCTCAAATATTAAGCCATATGGAAGTATTTTGTTTCGATTGTTCTTAGAAGCTTGTAAATTTTATGGAGTATTTTCTGTTTCAGAAATCCACTTTTAAAAACATGATGATGTGTTGGGCAGCACCTGTGGCTCAAAGGAATAGAGCGCCGGCCCCATATACCAGAGGTGGCAGGTTCAAACCTGGTCCTTGCCAAAAAAAAAAGAAAAGAAATGGCGATGTGGCTGCTCATGCCTGTAATCTCAGAACTCAGGAGGCCGAGGCAGGTGGATTGCCTGAGCTCACAGGCTGGAGACCAGCCTGAGCCAGAGCAAAACCTTGTCTCTGAAAAATAGCCGGAAGTTGTGGCAGGCACCTGTAGTCCCAGCTACGTGGGAGGCTGAGGCAAGAGAATTGCTTGAGCCCAACAGTTTGAGGTGAAACTCTACCAAGGGTGAAAAAGTGAGACACTGACTCAAAAAAACAATTATTATTGAGCTGTTATTAATATTTTTGAAGAATAATAGGTATGTATTTTTACATAATTTTGAGTTACAAATTTGGAAACTATGTTCAAAGAAACAAATCTTCTCTTAATAATGTGTTATTAAATTACGAACACACCCATTCGTTTATGTGCTGTCTGCGGCTACTTTTCTGTACAAGAGACCAACGTAGTTGTAGAGGGCACCACACGGCCTGCAAACCTAAATCATTTACTATCTGGTCCCTTGTAGAACAAGTTCAACAACTGCTTTATCAATTGTTTAAGTAAATTTGTGCAATTTTAGTTTGCAAGGCAGAGAGTTCAGTATAAAAATATCTGTAACTAGAATGAAACGGAATAATTTTTCTTTAATATAAAGTAAGATTTTGATGAAGGCCCTCCATTCTTAATATAATCTTGTGGTACGTTAGTATGAAATAGAGGATATATTATTTACTAAACATGCTACATTCGAAAATATTAGAATATTGATTTTTTTAACCTATTGCATTATACTACACATGGATAAAAACTGTCACAATATTTAAGCATAACACATTTTTGGTAATGTCTTGAGACTAAAGATCAAGCTATGGAATCAACAAAATGTAATTTCTAAGAATAGAATAAGCAAGTATAAGGATGGGATGTATATCGACCCGTGTAAACTGACCGAATTAAGAGAAAACAATCTTAAAATATGTTGACAATAAAAGCATTTTTCTCTGAGCAATGAACAATTTTAATTCAAAATTTTTTAATTTACTATTATTTCAATAATAGTAAATTTTAAAAAATAACATTTAAAAAGAAGAACATTTTTTCCATAAAGAGTTTTTATAAGAATATGTACTATATAAATTGATTTCCTATTTCCTATGTAAATCTCTTTTCCAGGAGGTCTAACAAAGCTAATGAAGCTGAGAACCCCCAAAAGATGTTAAACCAGCTAGTGAATGTCGGCTTTCAGGGAGAAGGGACCTCATGCATATTTCATACGTAAAAGAAAACCATCTGAGGAAATCACTTGTCCTTTCCATGATATTTCAGGCAGCAGAAAATAAAAAGGTAAAAATCATAAAAGAAAGGCCTCAAACAGTCTTTTGAAAGCACATCTGGTGAGTCTGTAGAATGCTGTGGTTGTTGAATTTTGTTTACATATTTATAAGCTGAATGTTGCTCGGTATGCGACAAGTTACAAGAGTCCACACTCTTATTACTCAGATATTCAGTCTCTGGGCCTTAAAAATTCCATACCTTGTACAATAAATCAATTTAAAAACAAGACCAGAAATACCCCACAATGTCTTCAAAACAATCTGTAAATGTTTTCATAGCAAACTATGATTGCTCTCAATCTTTGTACATAGGTACTCACAATCCCACATAGTATTATCAAAAATATATGCAGAGATAAAGAAAAGACCTAAATATCAGGCCTAGGAAGGATCATTTTGTGGCCCAAGCACATATCAAAATATACATTTTTTTTTTCTTCCAGGGTGGAGACCGAGTAATTTCTCTCAAAATAGCTAGATGAGGGCTGTGGAGCTGGTGAAGGCATGTTTAACTCAATTAAAGTGAAAAATATGTCTTTGAGATAAACTTGATAAGATGGACTGATACTGTCTGAGGAAATATAAAGGAACAATCACTGTTCCCAAACTAGTTCCCAGAATGGACCAGGAGGCTGAGTCTTACCCAAACTAGAAGGGCTAATCGCCAAAAACAGGTTATTTTCCATTTTATAACATCTTTAGACCTGTGATGGCTAATTGTTTCTGTCCCTCCAAAATTCTTATGTTGAAATCTGACCCCAAATGCAATGGCATTTGGAAGTTTTGCCTTAGGGAGGTAACGGGGTACTTGAGAGTGGGGTAGCTCCCTTTTGAGAGGATGGCAGAGAGCCAGCTTGCTCTCTTTGCTGTAGGTAAGATACAAACACAGTTTAGCAGTCTGAAACCCACAAGCAGGCCCTCAGCTGACACCAACAAGCCTGGTACCCCGGTCTCAGATTTCCAGCATACAGAACTATGAGAAATAACTTTTGTTGTTATTATTTCTGTTTAAGCTGCTCAATCTCTGGGGCTTTGTTACAGTAGCCTGAACTAAGATAAGCTCTAATTTAATTTTATAAGATAACAGTACATTTTGAACAGAAGGGCTCAAAAACAAGGATAAAAGTTTCATTTGTCTTTCACCTACCATGTCAATGGTAGTCCTTAATAATCGGCCAGGAACCCAGCCTATCAGAAATTGGAATAATTTGTAACCTTTTTTGTTATCTCCTGTCTCATTATATATATATATATTTTTCCAGAAGTTGCAATGCAATTGTAGCATTGAGGAAACACCATCTTGCACACATTCAGGTTGGTGCTGGAGGAGAAAGAATTTCAAGGTGTAAGTAAGTGGTGGCCAGTACCAAGAGGACAAAGCGGACTCAGCTTGATGGTCTTGTTACAAAAAACCTTTCTGGGCATGAAAGGGGTAAAGGGCTGACCAGCAAAACAACTACTGGCCTTTCTTTCCGCACACCTAAGCCTTCCCTCACATTTCTGACAGTCATTTCTGAAGTGACAGCAAGCTCACTCACGAGGTCAGAGTTTGTCAGGAAGGGAAGTTTAGCTGGTTTTGTAGCGTTTCTTTTTAGATTTACACTTGCATTGCTCTCCTGTTACTGCTACAAATTGCCAAAAATATGTTGGCTTCAAATAATGCAAATGTATTATCTGATGGTTCCGGAAGTCAGAAGTCTAAATGGAGTGGGTGACGGTGCACTCCTCTGAATGCTCTGGGGCAAATGAGTGTTCTTGCCTTTTCTTGGTTCTGGAGGCCACCAATCTCCTTTGCGTTGATCCTGGCATTACTTTGACCTTCGCCTCCTTTGTTACTTCCCCTTACCTGACACTGACCCCCATCTCCCTCCTATAAGGATGTTGGTGATTATATTTAGCTTACCTGGATAATCCATGATAATCTCCAAATACCAAGGTCTTTAACTTAGTCACACTAGCAATGACCCTCTACTCATGTAGAGTAAGTTATTCATAGTTTTCAGTGATTAAGATATGATGTCTTTGGGGGAGATGTCATTATTCTACCTGTAACTATGGTGAGAGTTATAAATTATAAATATACATGCAGCGGGCTCTCTTTCTCCTTCCACTTTATCACTTACAGATTTCCCATATACATACTACAAATGTTATCCTCTAAGCAGTAAATTACAGGGGGGAGTCCCCTGTCTCTTTTTGTCTTGCAATGAATTCCAAGGACGTGGGGCCACGCCAGCACATAGAAGTGCCTCACATTTGTTAGATTATAATGCCTTATCTGAGTTATGATGCCGACCTTAGTGGTTTAATATAACAGAAGTTTATTTATGTCTTAGGCAACAGATTCCTACCACTGTCCAACTGGTACCCTGCTCTAGAGAATGGCTTTGAGCTCCAGGAGCTAAAGCCCAGAGACCTCTCCATTCTTGAAGTAAATGACAGGAATGCTGGACAATTGTAAAGGATATCTTTGTGGCTTCAGCATAGAAGTGGTATTATTCACTTTCATATTTGATTCACCAGAACTGGCTACATAGCCCTGATTGATTGCAAGGAAGTTTAGAAATGTATTCTGCCAGCTCAGAAAGGAAAGAGTAACAGGATGCTGGGAACACTAGTACACTTTATAAATGTTGGTTGAATATTGGATGTGATGAGAATAGGGAACTCTAAAGAAAATACACAAATGTCACAAAACTCCTTTTTCCTGAACTGTCAGATCTCAAACATATAAATCAACATTCTGCTCCTCAAACTGGAACTTAAGGGAGCTTGAGAGTATAATACACAAGATTTATCTTAAAAAATACATTGGGTTTTTGAGTCCTACTCCATAATTTATAGATGCATGGTTCAATATAAAACTGTTAATCTTTTAAAATCCAAAACCTCAGGAAATGCTTAATATTTTGTTCACCCTTTCTATGAATGCCTACCTTCAGGAGCACTAATGTAGTAATTAATGAACAACGAATTTCCAATCTAGATAATTTAGAATTCAGAGTTGGGAGGTAATATATAAATTTTACCTGGAATGAGTTTTATTTAGTCTAAATTTACCAGAGACACAATTTCACTTATATACTTAACCTATCTGTACAGGCCTCTCATTATTAATTAAATCCTACTGAAACTTCTTTATATGTTCATTTTCAGATTTTCGTTCTCCCAATAGTCCTATATGCCCATAAAATCCATCGTAATTTTTTTTTTCTCCATATATATTGCAAGTGACCATTTACTGTCTTTAAAATTTAAAACTGCAAGGACTTCTGAAGTCATATAAAACTTGAATTCTTGTCTTAGAAAGTACTAACACTCCCTGAGTGCCACGCCCACTACTGCCAAAATACATTTCCAAATTCATATCTAGAATCATACAACTAAGGTGAAAATCCAAATAATTCTCACGTTCTAGCTGTTTCCACGTAGCCAGACCTACATACTTCAAACAAATTAGGCTATTATGCATTTGTTATTGTTTTCTTGGTTTTTCATTCTCTGACAAAATGTCAAAAGCGGATTTTATTTACGCGTATCTAACACACTTCCATTCTCCATTATCCATACAAACATTTTTCTTTTTATTTTCTAGAATAATTGAAGCTGTACAGAAGCTGTACAGAAGCTTCTACTTCTCAGCTCCAAATCACTTCCTAAACTTCTGCATAGTCATTATATATTTCTAAATCAAATTTTCTTGGGGCATCATTTCCTATCTTTTATCTCCTCTGGGATATTTTTATACATAATAAAATTAAGTACCATGCAAAGAGAAAATAGTCCTTGATGCAACTAGGCTTGAGATGGATTTTAGCATATATTCTATTTTAGAAAAGACAGAAAACTGGCTCTCAATTTGAAATAAGAAGACCGACATTTGACATGATGCCCAATTTGGCTAGGGAACAAACTGCACAGATAGAATTCTTACTGTATTTACAGGAGCTGAAATAGTAACTGTGTGTGTCAATTTAAATATGTGACTGTGCTATCAATGTAAATGTGTACACGTAAATGCTTGTGACTGAGGGGAGACATTAATACAGGTAGATGAATAAACACATATGGCTTAAGCTTTTATCTTGATTATATTTAATAGCACTAATTAGAATACATGTTTATATATACATAGTTACAATTATCAGATTTTACGATCATATGAAAGATGTATAGCATAAATGACGTATATTTACGAAGTCCTTTAAAGATAAATCATTAGTAAAAGGAAAAGAAAAAAGTATTAACTCGCTTGGCAACAAAGTTGGCATATTAATCAAATTCAATAGTGGCTCTAATCTGAATCCATATAACAGAAATAATTTATTTCAATTATGGCATTTCAGGATCTGAAATATGTATTTTCAATCAAAAAAGTATATACCATTGCTTTTCTTTGTAGCAATATAAATGTAGTGAAATATAATAAGTTAATGACCATACATATAACCTGTGTTAGTTTGCATGAGCTTTGTCAATCATTAGTCAATCTTTGAAGCTGGGAAAGCTCTTCCTTCATACAGTTTGGTCGGTCAGTATTTCCGCAACTCCATATGAAGCTGCCTTTACCTCTTTATCCTTCTTCCCACAATTACTTCTTTGTAAGTCCATTAAATCTTCAACACAGTTGAATTTCATCTAATTTAATTTTATTTCAACTTGATGGTCCTGATGCCAGGATTGTCTAGAAATATAAGATGTTTCTTATCATATTTTTCAGTTGTGAAGTGACTTCTATTAATTATTACATTATCTATGGATTCAATATTTCAGTTATCACAAATAACTAGAAATAATTTTAAAGTTTTATCTAGCACACTCTTGTTCTTTTTATTGCTACACAATATTAAATATTCGAAAGGCGGGTTCTGAGAATCCCAGATATTCTATTATGCATCTTGGATTTACAAGGAACCTCTCATAGTTTAGCTGTATGGCATGATTGCTTTCAGGTTTTTTGTTTGTTTGAGACAGAGTCTCACTATGTCACCCTGGGTAGAGTGCTGTGGTGTCACAGCTCACAGCAACCTCAAATTCTTGGGCTTAACCGATTTTCTTGCCTCAGCCTCCCAAGTAGCTGTGACTACAGGCGCCGGCCACAATGCCTGGCTATATTTTGATTGCAGTTGTCATTCTGGTTTAGCAGGCCCATGCCCAGCTGGAACCCGCCAACTTCGGTGTATGTGTCGGCACCCTACTCACTGAGCTACTGGTGCTGAGCCTGCTTTCAGGTTTTAATGTAACCTCAAATCTAGAATCTCACCGTAGTAGCCCTAATATATCATTTGATACTAAGTATAATCCATTGAGAAATGCTGAGAGCATTGTAATTTATAAAGAAATATTCTTGCTAAGTCAGTGTCTCAAAGCCACACAGTAACTTTCTCCATGACCTGGTGGGATGCATGGCAGTTGCTTCCACATCCACGCACCATTTTCAGTTCTGCACAAGTTAATAATGACTTTCATTTCTGTCTCATCAATGAAAAGCACATACAGATTCTCAGGAGGTGGAGAAATCATCTAGATCTTCTGGCCAAAATTCATAGCTCTGCACTATTCCTGAAATGTCACTGTCGTTCACTTAGTACATATCCATACTTTTTGCTTTTACTACCAACCTGTGATGAGCGCTCTTCTGCTCAATTCTCTACTGATGCTCCTTCCGGGGGGTAGACTTTGGCTATTAATTCATGTTCTCAACCCCATAGAAATAGAGAAAAGCAGAACTGCACATCAACAAATTGCTATAATTTGTTAAACTGAAAAGGATACGGTTTTTGGTTTTTCTCTTATTCTGCAACAAGTATTGAGAGGCTAACCAGAACAATGATGCCTCGGGGATGGAACCGGCTGTATCTAGCAGCACACAAGTTGTGTTAGGAACTCCCAATTCTCCACTCTTCCCAAAGCACATCCAGTAGCCTTTCCTTTGGGGAAAGTAACTAAAGAAAATTGCAACTTTATAGTTCATTCCATCTTCATAAATAAATGCAGGAGAGGTAAGAGATCTTTTTATAAGTATTTGAATCGATACTCTCTGAACATTCAGAAGAGCAGCATACTAGATGATAATAAATACAATTTAAATTTTCTTCACTTTCCAAAGATGTGACATGTATTAGAAAAGTGTTTTAAGTCTAAAAAGTTACCTATCATCTCTCTATCCATTTATTTATCTATCCATCCATCCAGCCATCCATCTATCTAGCCTGGAGTCAAACTGTCCAATCAGCATGTTATACGTGTGATTGTGGTTGCTTGAAACTTATATTTAATTGCAGTTTTTTTTTTTTGATGATCTCATTTTTCAGTAACATACTGAGAAAGAGAATTTAATCATGAATCCATGTTGATGAGATTCCCCAAACATCAAATTTTTGATATCTACTGAGTATGGTGAGAGTTACTTAAATTTGGTTTGAGCCAAAATTTGTGAAGGAGAAATTTCATTAAATGTGAAAAACTACAATGAATACCAACATATATTGACTGTGTACTGTGAGCCAAGTTGCTCTCATGCGACATTGATTTTATTTATTTATTTTCCAGTTGACAATAAAAGTTCATAAAAATTGTGCAAATTCCCAAGCTCACATAATATTTGAATCAAATCTTGAGCTGTGACATAAAACTACACCCATCTCACCCCAGGAACAAATCTTTAGTTAGACGTATGATCCCAAATCTCTTTATTGGCTCTATCCTGGTGAGCTAGGCAGCATTTTATATGAAATTAGAAGATTGTCTTAGTTTTTTTTTCTTTTTTTCTTCTGAGCTCCATCATCATTCCCAATTAGCATTTTAGGTGGGGAGAGAGGCCAGAAAAAGAAATAACATGTGACTCCAAATGTTAGAAGGGTCCACGTCAGTTGTCATATCTTTCACATGGGAAATTAACTTCAAACATTATTATGTAAAACAGAAAGTCTCAGAAAACAACAGCTCCAGAAAAATAACAGCTTCATAATTTTTTTTTTTTTATCACCTCTACTTTTTCCTTAGAGACATCACAGGCCCTGGAGAAGCAGCATATAATTCCACACACATATATGTGCATTTGTGCGTACACACACACACACACAAAATTTAGCCAAAATCAAAAGAGCAATTTGGTTGAAATTCATTTTTTCATAAATATAACATCCTTCTAACAATAGCAAATGTTACTAAAGATATAGCTCCTATGTTGCCAGTTTCCCAAGTATTAAATCCCGTTCCTCACAATAACCCAAAAAGGCACGTGTACCAGCAGCCAGACGTTAGCGTCAGAAGTCCTCTTTTGCAGCTAATAAGGAAAAACATTGTCAACAGAGGTTTTAGGAACAAGAGCCAACGCCTAAATAATGGTTTGCATTTTATCACTATATTGGCAATTTTAAAACTTATCAGTGAAAAAATACTCGTCCTTGCAGAAGTAAATTTCCCGCTACTAATCAACTTCATCTTAAACATATATGATAACTTATAATGCTCACATAACCCATCTAAAGACACTTACATAACAAGCACAATATTTGATCCCTAAAATATTTACATTAAAATGTGTTTTGAAAATTATTTTGCATCATAAGGATTTCTGCCAATCTTTATGTATTTTTAAATAATTTTGTTCAGTTTTATAAATTATTTCCAGAAGTTTTGCTTTTTTCCATTTAAAGTATTTCTACTTTTAACCCACTGTCTGTCATTTATAATGCTATGCGTTTTTCGTGGTTATTAGAAGGAATGTTTAGTGATATCTTCTCAACCATTTCATCATTCCAAAAAATATCTTGGTAGCAGGCTTGCAACTGAAGGTTGGCTGGCAAACTATGAGTCTGTTGGGAAAATTCTGGGGAAAGAAGTCTCAGTTCCAAGAGATGTACAAAAACTCATCCTTTCCCTTCAGATGTTTTCCTGTCTACACAGACCTGAAACTGCTGTAACTAATTTGTAACCATGAGGGAGGCAGCCTGAGGGAAAAAAATCACCTGTTCATTCTTTGATTCAACAATAACTGTTACCTGGCAAAGCACTCTTGTGTGCTGGGTTGCTAAAAAGACAAAAGCTCTGGTTTTCCAATCTTACATGAAAAACATATAGTGTGCTCAATAACTCAGAAGTGTGTTTAGAAAGAAAATTAAGTATTGAAAGGGAAAACAAGTGTTGGTTAGGATAGGAATTCTGATTTCAGGCAGGGATGTCAGTAAAGGGTTTTGTAGAGAGGGTGACATTTGAATCGACTGTGAAAGTTTATTCTGGGAGTACCTCAAAGGGATAACATTTTGGAAAAAAATTCAATTTTGAGTCTTGACATAGAATGTGTTGCTATGTTCAAGTAACAAGGGAGAAATTAACATGCTTAAAATTGGGTGTGGTAAACACTGACCATTCTAAGGACTATTGGAATGAAGAGCGACTAAAGAGCTTTGACTTAAGAATACACACACACACGCACACACACATACATACATACACACACACACACACATATACACACACATACGTATGTATGTTCTTATTTGTTTTTAACATGGTCACTCTGTCTTTTGTGCTGAATATCAGATCTATATTTGGGAAGACATCCACTTATCTAAGGATGCAGTGTACAGTCTTGTGAGATTGTTATATGAACAAACATAGACCGATAAGAGCCATAAGGGAGTGTGAGGTGTTCCCCAATATTTTTAGATCGTTGAGATAAGAAGCATTCTTCAGAATAAAGTTAGGACAAGTACTCAGAGAATTAGGAAGAACACCAGGGGAGGATGGCATCCTGGAAGCCAAAGGGTCCAGGGTCCAGGAGAAGACTGTCATTATCTACATCTTACATGGTCAATAGCTCAAATAAATAAGGATTAAACATTGATCTTTGGATTGTGCAAGGCGCAGGTCACTGCTGATGTGATATGAGCAGCCTATTGATGGACTGCTGGGTGTAAGAATCAGATTAATCAGCTTATATGGGCAAGAAACTAAAATCTACAGACTAAATTTTGGTAAATATTCAAGTTTAAAGAACAAAACCAGCATGGTCAGTGACGCAGGAAACTGAGAATAATACTATCATATACAAGAGAGTAACTAAGAAAAGGGGAATCATAGAGGTACTTTTGAAATTTCATTGATAATGAGTCCTGGGAAAAATGCATGAAGTTGGTTACTTTTTCAGATAATATATATAGTGACAGAGTCTCACTTTGTCACCCTCAGTAGAGTGCTGTGGCATCACAGCTGACAGTGACAGCAACCTCAAACTCTTGGGCTTACGCGATTCTCTTGCCTCAGTCTCCCAAATAGCCTGGGCTACAGGTGCCCGCCACAATGCCCAGCTATTTTTTTGTTGTTGTTGTGGTGGTGGTTGTCATTGTTGTTTAGCTGGCCTGGGCTGGATTCGAACTTGCCAGCCCTGGTGCATGTGGCCAGGACCCTAACCACTGAACAACAGGTACTGAGATGCAAAAGTTCTTATATTATATATAGTATAATTGCTCTAGATAATCATTGGAACAGAGAAAGGTACATTATGTTTTCCCAAAAGATGCATTGTTATTTTGTTATATGGTATATTGAAAAAGGATTGTTAAAATGGGATATAACATGTCTCCAAATTATTCTGCAATAATTTGTCATATTGGGTGGAATTTATTTTAAAAAGATTGTATGTACAGCAAAGCTTTTTTTGAGATGGTGGACTGAGATCTTTTAAAATTCTTTATTAACTAAATCTATTTACATTTGGTAACATTTCTAGGCCCCTGCCATGTTCTGTTTCTTTTCTATTATTTGCTCTGCTACAGCGAGAATGTCTTTCCCTCAGACCCCCACAGCCTCACTTCCTGTCATTCTGCTCTCAGCACCAATGTCACCTCCTGAGAGGGTCCTTCCCTAAGCACTGACCACATAACCCCTCCCGCAGCCCCTCTGCTCTCCTTAGCTGATTTTACCTACTCCATAACTTGATTAACATCTGGAATCATCGCAGTCAGTCACTGGCTCACTCCATTTATAATGGAAGCTCCCTAATGGGGCAGAGCCCACTTCTGTCTTTGTTAGAGCCACGCTTGGCATATAGTAGATGCTCAATAAATGCAGATGAATGAATGAACAAACTGGGGAAATTCACCTGGGAGTCTCAGCTCTATGGTAATACAAACATCTCGAATGCCCCCAATCCTCTTGTTCACATCGTCTAAAGATAACCAAAGGAAGAAATTTGAGAGAACATTGTATACGTTCATATTATCAAAAAGTATGCTTGATGCTTATAGGACAACTAGACTAAATTAATCCCAAAAGATATAGTCTGCTTATTCCACAGACCAATATTCATAAAATTATCTTGAGAAAAATTTAAATTTTATATCCATATTCACTTTAGGCTTAACAAAATAACAATCCATTTCCCCCCCTTTCCAGATACTTTCTTCCACTTAAATTCTTAAGGATAAAAACAAAAGAAACCAAAAATAGGATATCACATATTTTTACTGTTGTCACTATAAATTCTTCACTTCAAAACAACTGTTTATTCCATTGCAGTTTATCTTGTATCTCAAGTCCTCAATTACATTCCTAAAACAACTTGTACTCTGAAAGCATTTGGGAAGTTGTAAATCTCTATTCAGAATGATACCCAGTGAGCTGCTTGAGTTCAGGAGTTGGAGACTAGACTGAACAAGAGCAGGAGCCTGTCTCTACTAAAAATAGAAAACTAGACAGGTGTGGAGGCTCATGCCTATGGTCCCAGCTACTCAGGATGCTGAGACAAGAGGATTGCTCAACGCTGAGAGTTTGCGGTTGCTGAGAGCTCTGTGAGCTCACTGGCACAGACAGAGGGAGCCTCTCCCTCCAAAACAAAACAAAACAAAAAAAAGTATCTACACACGCTTGAAATTATTCTATTGTTAAAAGATATTTCACAGTAAATATAATTAAAGTTTTCCTAATTCACAATTTAGACCTTCTGTATTTCTGGTTTTTATTCACCACATGGCACCTAATATTAGTGTACAAGGAGCTGTCATCAAAGAGAAGTTATTAGAAGCTCAAACTCTTGGTTCACTCCTAGGTTTCTGTCCTGCTAAAGCACAGCATTACGGTATTTACCTAATTCATTGGGCAATGATGATATTGTTCTGCCATTAACATGAAAAGAAACTAAACTATATTTTTTCTCTTGAATATTAATATATATGAATAATATGACGTGATCCCTTTCCCCACCTAAAGAACTCTTTCTAAAGTCAATGCAATGTGAAAGTTTTGTTTTAGGAGTATTTAAGAAACACTAGATGTAGATTTAGGAAAAAGTTTATATGTAAATTAAATTAGAAATTTATGTTCAAGGTGTTAAAAAATATTTCCTTTATTCACTAATTAACATCTAAATTAAATAATGTGTTTTTATATTGCCATATGGCTAGCTACATTATTCATTTCTGATATAAACTGAATGTTGTAGGTTTCTGACTTAAATTTTTATTTAAGCCAAATATTACTGGAAGTGTGCGTATGAGAATTATTTTAACTATTTTAAATATTGTCAAGTGGAAGCTTCCTTGAGATACTCTATGCTAATTAAGTTGATCGTATATGATATCGGCACTCCAAAAAAATAAATTAAAGATGACCTATTCAAAGGTGGAGAAAAAGTAAATGATGAAAGCAGACCCACCATTATGGGCTAAAGAGTAAATTCCAAGTCATTTCTTTTACCTCTGAGTAGTCGAAAAAGTACCTCTGAGTGGTCGAAAAAGACTGCCAGTACTTGAACGAAAAATACAGGTTTTCATTTACTCTGTGGGCTACCGTCTCAAAAGTGGTTCGTTTGTTGTCTTCAAAAATACTTTCCAGGTCTATTTCATCTGCAGTAAAATGATTTTTCTTACCAAAAGCACCATTAATTGGTTCTCAAATGCTTACTTGGCAATCATCAGCCTCACTGTGTCCTTGAAGCACTGAAAGAACTAAATCTTGACTTCAACCATTTTTTGTTGCCAATAAGCATCTCTCTAGAATTAAAAAAAAAAATTTCTTTACGTGTATATATTTACAACTTTTTCAAATGTCTGTACAGAGAAATATAGGCTATTCTTGGATTTTATTAAGGAAACTAATATTATAAGAGGAATACATTCATGTAGCAGCAAACAGGAGTAGAAAATTGAAAGAAATTTCTGAGCTTTTTTCTTTGAAGAATGTTTTCTCCACTGGTGGCATTATCCTTAGGAAGCTATGCAGAACCTATAATATAGGATGAAAGTTCAAAAGATATATCTTTACTTTGTTAAGCTTATAATGAAAGTTTCAAGTTTCTCAAAGAAAAAAAATCAAGCATTGATGTGATAATGGGACAGAATCCCATTTCAAGAGCTAAGTGTATTTTTTATAGAATAATAACTGGTGAATTAGTGTGATTATTGAAATTCCTATCATAACTTTCCTATGTAGCCCTGATGCTTTTGTTTATTAGAATTATAACTAACATTAGAATTCAAAGCATATTTCACAATATTTTCATAATAACAAATAAATTGTTACTTATTTTGCTAAGAAACTACCTAAAATCATCATTATGGCTGCTTACAATGGATAAATTATTATAGTAATTCATATTAATATTTTAACAGGCATTTACTTTGCTCGACATTATCGTTATTATAAGAAACGGGTATTTTTGTTTATGCTGTCTACATTGGTTCATTTGGAAGTTGAATTTAAGTTACTTTCCAATTTATTTTCTTAATTGGTTTTTATAGTTAATTACAGCAGCCATGTTAGAACACCATACATTCTTATTAGATCAAATTGAAACACATGTCTAACGAATTTAATAACTTGTGAAAGGTGCTATTAAGGCCGATGTTACAAAGTAACATCTCGAAAGTTAAATTCAGGAATCTGTAGTTCAGGGTCTTGTTGGAACATAGACGGGTCCTGGAGGATAAAAGCGGATACCCCATCTCAACAGTCTAGGAACAGTCTCCAGGGTGAGGTGTGTTATGTGGTGCGTTCCTTAGAGAAGTTAATGTGGCCGCAGGTATGTGGTTTGCAGCCATTATTTAACCAGCTCATTCTTTGCATTCCTGTAAATAAGAAAGATCGAAAGTAGCTTGGCTGTGTGCAATGGAAAGCAGCACACATTACTTCCTGACCAAATGTACGGTCTGCTCTCCACTACGTAAAGATACTAACTTAATCAGAATAAATGAACCAAAAAGGGCAGGTATGATAGAGGTCGTGGTAACACACAGGGCTCTAGAAGGAAATAAATACTGTCTCGTGGCACTGAAGACGTTGAGAGGTCTCATATGCATCACATGCCAAAAACCAAAGAACTTACGTCACTTGGCACTTCCCAACATGAAGAAGGGGTTTTAAGGCCTGGAGGAGTCTTTGAGGCTTATGAGCTGTGTATTGCAGATTTGGGTTCGTATTGCAACTCATTTCTGGGATGACACAAAACACTAGTACTTTTAAATAGTATCAGAAGATAAAAAGGTTCTTTGCAGAAGGTTCAGGCTGTAGTGCAAATCAGCCTTTTGACCATCAGACTCAGCAGATCCAACCTTGCATCACTAACGGTTCCCATGGAAAGAAAATATACACCATGTGGGGTTTATGGGCAGCCCCACCAGGAGAATCCGTAATGGGCAAACGTAGGCCTTTAGGGTTTAAGCAAGGTAATGTCCTCAGCAAACATTAAAACACAGTTAGTGCACCATTTGAAACAAAGCTCTTGGTATGCTGGGGTGCTAGGAGAGATTGAGGGGCCCTGGCATCAGACTCTGCTATTGTGACCCGTGATAGGGAGTCTAACTCCATTTAGACTCATGGGTCCTGATAGCAAGTCTGTCATTTGCTGACAGATTTTAAGACTTATCCCTTCCTATTCTTCATGAGTAGGGACGCTGATAAGAAGTTCAGGTATCCTGTCCTTTGACACAAACAAGAACCCTCATCCTGGCTCCATTGTTTAACCACAACAAAAACTCCAGCCCCCTTTCCCTTGCTCTCAATCCATTTTCAAATCTGCTTTGCATCCTTGTTCACCTCTGCAGAATGCTTCATTATGTGAGAAATACACTTTTCACCCTCTCCTAGGTGTGTGTGTGCACGCAGGCACGTGGCATCATCTGTCTGAGCACGAGAACCAAATTGTGAGCAGGGCTCCATTCATTGCCAAGACTGCACAACCACCTGGGCCCTGTTAGACTTAACCCTCAGGTTGCAGGGTGAGCTATAAAAGGATTAGTAGTAACTCTTCTTTAAATGTTCGGTAGAATTCACCAGGGAAGCCTTCTTTCCTGTGCTTGTCTTAATGAAAAAATTTGAAATTATGTCCATTTTATCGATCTTTTCGGAACTGTTAGGCAGGTAGGTAGACAATGCCTCCTCTGGCTGGCTTGCCACAATGGTAGGGCCGTGCAGTGATGGCTTGAGGTGGTCACCAAAGAATTGAAGAAAGCGAGTGAAAGAATTGTAGCAAGAAAGGAAGCTTATTTTAAATGTCTGGACCACGAACTGCGCCCTGTCTGAACTACCACAGGCATCATGCAGAGTGCAGTGCTGGAGTTTATTCAAAATTTGAGGAATGTCAGCTGCTTCTTGGAAGCTGCCCAAGGTCTGGTTCCAATAACATGTTCTCATAACAACTTATGGCTGTCTGTCCATGTTAGAAAGTCCCTGGGACATTAATCAGTCCCCCAAAACAGTCATCTCCCCTAAACAACCCACCTTCGAGGTCTTGATTAGCCTCATTCCCATAACACCTCAGGCCAGCCTGACCAAGCCAGTCCAAAATAGCCGAAATAGCCTGACCACTTCCACTGCCCACCCTGCTCATGTGCAACTAACAGAACTAGTTTTCAGTTCTGTTAATTTTAGGGGAAGGGGGTCCTACTGCATGAATTTCTGTTGTATGCCTAATATTCATTACATTCTTCTTGCTTTAGATATATTTTGTTTCACATTCCTTGGTGTTGTAGATGAGAAGGTAGATCATTGACATGAAAATTTTATTTTTTGTTGAAATATAATAGTTGCATACATTCATGGAGTACTTGAGCTTTTTCATACACACGTGTAATGTCTAATCCAATCAGGGCGATCGGGATATCCATTACCTCAAACATTTATAATTTTTTGTGCATGTTGAGAACATTCCAGGTCTTTTCTTCTAGGTAATTTGGAATGTACTATAAATTCTTCACCATAGTAACCCTCCTGTGCTTTCTAAAATTGGAACATACTTCTTCTAAACATGGTATTATACTTATTATTATCCATCCCTCTTTCTCTTCCCCCACCCACTTCCATTAAACACAATTCTGCTTACTACCTCCAGGAGATTTTTCTGTTTTTTAGCCTCCACATATGAACCAGAACATTCAATATACACCTTTCTATGTCTGGCTTACTTCACATAATGCAACATCCTCCAATTCCATCCATGTTGCTGCAAATGATAGGATTGCATTCATTTTTTCTGACTACATAGTACTTCATTGTGTAAATGCAATTATAGACCATATGTAAAAACCATTCATTCCCTTATGGACACTGGTCCGAGTCCATCGCTTGGCCATTATGAATAGTGCAATAATTCTGAGTGTAGTTATCTGTTCAATGTACTGATTTCCTTTCTTTTAGATTTAAATATAGTAAGAAGTAGGATAGCTAATTGTATAGTATTAGCAGCTATATTTTCCATTTTTTGAGGTGCTTCCATATGGTTCTCCATAGTTACTATGTTAAATACTCAAGTATAGAGGCATTTATAGTTATACATTTTTCTTTATTCACTGTTTTAGTTGTATACCATGTACAATAAATATCAGTACCTCTTATTTTACTTAATCTCAAAATACTTTCTAATTTCCCTTGTGACTTGTTCCTGAACCTCTTAATTATTTAGAAATGTGTTGTTTAATTTCCAAATATTTGTCAATTTTCCAACTGTCCTTGTGTTACCGAGTTCTAATTTCATTCCATTGTAATTTGGGTATAGTTTGTGTGATTTCAGCCTTTGTAAAGTATTAATGCTCACTCTATGGCCTTACATATGTTTTAATAGATTTCACAAGTACTCGAGAAAAATGAATACTCCTTTCTGCTGGGTGAACTGTTCCATAGATGTGGTCAGGACTGATTTTTGTACAGTTATCCAAGTCTTCTATTTTCTTAATGATCTTCTGACTAGTTGTGCTGTACCATTTTGAACTTTTGGCATCAAAAAATCTGAGTATCATCACTGAATTGTCTGCTTCCTATCAATTCTGTCAGGGTTGCGTTTTTGCTGTTTTAATATGACAAGTCATTTTTTTTCCTCTTGCTGCTTTCAAGATTTTCTCTTGTTCTTTATTGCCCAACATTTTTTCCATGACTTTTCTGGATGTGAATCTCTTTGTGTTTATTTCTCCTGAATTTTCTTGAGGTTCTTGGTGTATAGATGAATGCCTTTCAATACATTTGGAAGGTTGTATGCTGTTATTTTATCTGATTTTTTATTCTTTTTCTCTCTTCTCTATTTCTGGTGCTCCTATAACTTATAAGTTAGTATGCTTAGTAACATTCTTCATTTATTTGAGGCTCTGTTTCTTTTCTTTTAATTTTTGTTCCTCTGTTCTTTATTATTTCTTTTTTGTTTCTTTGTTCTTAATATTAAAAAGTATTTTGAGATTAAGTAAAAGGTACTGATATGTATGGTATATGATATACAACTAAAATAGTGAATAGAAAAAAGTTATAAGAGTACATGTCCAAAAAGCTATTTTTTTTTTAATTCACTGCCCCTATTCTCCCAGGTCTTAACTACTAATAAGCCCCTTTAATTTGCTTTGATTTTTTTTTTTTAATTTTAGTGTTTGTTCTCTTTGATACTAGAATGGTCATTTGGTTCTTTTATTATAATTTCTATATTTTTATTGATACTTATATACATTTGGTAAAACATTATCTCAATTTTTATTTTTATTTTTTACTTTTTTATTTCTTTATTTTTTTGTAGAGACAGAGTCTCACTTTATCGCCCTCAATAGAGTGCTGTGGCATCACACAGCTACAGCAATGTACAACTCCTGGGCTTGGGAGATTCTCTTGCCTCCGCCTCCCGAGTATCTTTTTTTTTTTTTTTTTTTTTTTTGTAGAGACAGAGTCTCACTTTACCGCCCTAGGTAGAGTGCCACGACGTCACAGGACTCACAGCAACCTCCAGCTCTTGGGCGTCTGTGATTCTCCTGCCTCAGCCTCCCGAGCAGCTGGGACTACAGGCGCCCGCCACAACGCCCAGCTATTATTTGGTTGCAGTTCAGCCGGGGCTGGGTTTGAATCCGCCACCCTCGGTATATGGGACGCCCTACTCACTGAGCCACAGGCGCCACCCCCGAGTAGCATCTTAATTTTTAAATAAGAGTTACCTTCATTTTTTTAAAAATATGTTTATGATAGCTGCCTTTAAATCTTTGTCTCAAACATCTCAAATTTCTTCAAGACAGATTTTCTTACCTGCTTTTCTCCTTTTGCATGGATCTCACTTTGTTTTTGTATGCATGACTTATATTTTGCTAAAAAAATTAGAAATTTTGGATTCAAATTTTACCCAATCTGTATAACTGTTCCCACACCTGCAGCAAAGATAGCTGTTGTTATTGTTTCTTTGGATATTTATTTATCATGCTTATTTTTCCTTTTGTTTGATTAGTTTGTTTTAATGGGCTATAGTTTTGGCGGTGTCTACAGACTTTGCTGTCAGTTTTTGGAGGGCATCAACATGGACATGAATGCAGTCGCCCTCAATCCCTCGAGATACCTGCCTGGTGTCATTTTCTCTGTTTTCCCTGTAACCCTCTAACTAAACTTCCTCTGCTGCTGTTGCACACAGCATGCATTAACTACTATCTGGTTGTGGTATTGTTTGGACATCTCTCCAGGGAATAACGTGCTCCCCACATAATCCAGTTAATGTAGGACCTCTCTCCAATGGCAGTATTTGAGGTCAATCCTTGAGGCTTCCTGTATCAAGTGAGGCCTTTTGTTACACGCCTTTTTTCCCATGTCTTGCTATTAAAGTTCTCTCTGGTCTGCGGCTTTGTTTACCACTATTATGTAGCCAGTTTCTTCTTAGTTATTGACAATATAATCTCCATTGTTTTTTCCATCTTGAATATTCTCACACTCTATTCCTAATAAAGTCAGGTTCCTCGGGGAGAGTTAGAAACTATCTTCTCACTGTGTCCCTATGGCGTGGGTAGAATCTCGGGGCACCGATGAGCAGGGTGTTTGTGGGCCGTGGTCTGCTTCTCTCAGAGGGAGGCCCTGCGTCAGGCCTCTGGCAGGAGCAGTAGCCTTCATTCTTCTCTGCGTTTCTTCCTCAGCTTCAGATCTTTGACACATGGGTGAGCTGGCTGAGGTCATCTGAGGCCCTGTACTCTTGGCCTGCTTTATCTGAGAACTTCGGCCTCAAAGGTGGACACTGAGTGGTCAATGAGAGCCACACAGATGCTTTCTGCAACACAGAAGTAGAGAATTTCTTCAACGCAGAAGTTGAGAAAGAAAGAAGTACTAGTCTTAGAAGACACCAAGAGCCAGACCACCTCTTAGTAAGGTGATTTGCAGCTGGGGGGCGGACCCTCGGGCAATTCGTCCACAGGTGCTCTTATGGAGAAAGAGCCTGAGCCCATGGCGATCCTTAGGCACACAGTCATTGTCTGATACTCCCTTCACCTGTCAGGTACCGTCTCAATAAAACGCTACTGCAGAGGTTGCTCAGGGCTACCCTGCAGTCAAGGTTAGCCCACCTCCTGCAAGCTTGTACTTCTAATCCACATTATGCCTGGTTCCTTCCTGCTGTGATAGAGACCAGGGCCATAGGGGTTGCGACACTAGTAACCTACATCTTGAGAGATATTGTAGCTCTCAGCTGGGAGTTGGTGGGAGACAGAGTCTGGTGTTCTGGGTAGTAGCTGTCCAGGTAGACCGTCCACACACTGCCTGAGGGGACTGGGGACCAGACTGCCAAAGATTCTCATTGCTCTTGATATATTACATTTTCTTAAATAAATGTTTCTATTTTTCTATATGCCCTTGGAACAATTTCTGAAGCCTTAAAGTGGTAGTTACATTTTATAGTGTTCACCGTGTGATGATTGTTTCCAGACCTCAATCCACCATTTTAAAAGTGTTTCTGCAGGGCTCGCATTCTGTTCCTTTTGTATTTACTGTCTGGAAACGCTATCTTGAACCCTTTGCATAAACCAGTATATTAAGCCCTTATAACATAGCTGTTAAGATACTTATTTTTCTCAGAGAAAAACTGAGACTTAACCCAAGAACACATAACAACTAAGTGTTATGATGTAAATCCAGTTCTGTCTCATTCCAAAGCTCATGCATTTCAATACTGTGTAAATATGCAAATGATAGAGTGATGGGCAGAAGATTAGAGACCTGGTTATCCTCCAAAACAGTGACCTCAGAAGACAGATTTAAGGAGATAAACATTGGGCATCTGGGAGTGATGTAAGTAGGTACAGAGAGAACATGACTATTGGTAAGTAGCCAAGAAAATTAAACCAATTTTTACAGTTTTACCAGGACTGATTATTTATAACAATTGCTTTGGGCTTACTAAAGAGGAATAAAATATATGCAAAAGAATTTAACTGCTTATATAACAATTTTCAGATTCAGCAAAGTGCTTCAAATTGCTGGCTAGCCTGAATGTGTCTATGGGTACATTACGGTTTGCACAGGAGAAACCTTAAAGCCACTAAAACCTTTAATTCACCCTTAAACACATCAGCCAATAACTGTCATTTTATCATGTTCCATCAAGTGATAGACTAAGATTTAGGGGGAAAGAGTCAAGAAATTCACAAACACTTAGAAGAATTAATTTACGGATTAGGCCTTGTGCTCTTTAGTATTTGCTTCAGAACAACGTAGCTTAGCAACATTTTAAAACCTGGTTCTCACCCACTTTCCACACTGATTCCAGTGATGGAGTTGGAATCAGACCTTTGATCCTGAAATAAAGAGGATTCTAATTGATAAACAAGATTCAGCGGTGGCTCATTATATTTTATGGCACGCCATTACTTTTAAATCAAATTTTACAATAGGGATACCTTTTAATCTCACTCTGAGAACATTTCATAGACTACCACTGGATCCCACTCTTTTTTCAAGGCCCCTGGAATCACCTGCTAAAAAACGTAAGAAGTCATTTTGCCTAAAATGCAATTGATGAAAGCATTCAGAAAGGAAACGTGCATGTCAGCTCATTCTTGGCTGACAGCTTCCATGGACCGAATTGTAATCAAGGCTAAATGTAATTGACCATAATCTAATAGGATTGGTGTGCTTTGAGATGAAGGCGTTAGCTATTTTCCACTTTCCAGGCTTGACACGGAGGAAAGGCCAGATGAGGATAGTGAGCCGGAGGCCTGCAAACCAGCAAACAAGCCTCGCTAGACAGCAGTTCTGTGGTGTTTCCTCCCAGCCTCTAGCCTTGGGAAGAAAGAAATGTCTGTTGTCCGAGCCACCCGGACTATGATGTTTCACCGTGATGCCCCAGGTGCTAATGCATTGGCTGAGAGCAGATTTCAGTTTACAGAAAGCTCTGTTGTTGTTTGACTAGCAGCAATTTAAATACTACTATCACTAAGTGTGATGATAATATCTTGTATTTAGGTACTTTTAGATACGGGGCTTAATTACAAGCTTTATTTGTGAAAACACTTCAACTTCTTTTCACCTGCCAGTGCTCTATTAGTCGGTTTGAATTTGCAACCTCTAACTGTGAAATGCTGCATTTATTTTACCAGGGAGAAAAGCCTATAAAGACTCACTATACCTACTTTGCCTTTTTATCTGTTGGGTGTCAAGGAAAGAACAATAAAAGTTTTGAATTTTGGAAAAATTTGTTAAGATAAATAAAACAGAGGGAGAGAGGGAATGTGAGTGAAAGACTAAGGCGGCTCTTCAGAAAATGTGGATGATTCAGAGAAAGCTTCACGGAAACGACAGGTATTCAGATAAATCTGTCAAAGTATAGAGATGGGAAAACTGGGATGATTCATTCACAGTCACCCACGGACAACTTATGCTTAGCCAAGGAAAAGAGAATTCCCTTTACACATTAGAAGTTTTAATGTAAACAAAAAATAAGAATTGACACAGTTAGAATACAAAGATATATTTCCCACGCATGTGTGAGCCTTAAAATTTTTCATATTTGATCTTTTGGATTGCTGTCATCTAAGAATAGAATTTAGATTACTAACATGGAAATCCTATAAGTAGGGCCAATCTCCAATGGTTAAGACCACGGGCACAGCAGTACAATAGGATTAAAATAATTATCTTAGATCTGGAGCATTTTAAGTATTTTTTTTTAACTTGTTGAGTTTGATTAGGCTGTACTTTCTCAGAGCACAGACTGTTATGACTGTGAAGAGACCTGCCCCTCTCCATTTGACACACGTATTATTAAGGAGAAACCTATGCACATATTTGTGTCATGCATGAGATTTCCTTTAGGAAGAGCCTTGATACATTGATCAACAACTGAGTTTATGAAGGTTTCATGATGAAGAGAGACACGTGCTCTTTCCCCATGGCCTCCAGGAGGAGCTCTGATGAGAACATATGAATCTGAACTGGATTATGAAACTAGCAAGCAAGTGTGGGACTATTTGTGTTAATACTGTAACAAATGTAATTTTATAGCAGGTAACCCACCTGTGGTGGCTGATATCTGAAGACAGCACATTACCATTGATCGTCAAGAGCTGCATGTCCCATGTTTCCAGAAGAAAAAGAAAATACAAGGAAAACTTATGGGAGGTGAGAGTATCAAGTTCAAGAAAAACACCAATAAGGTTTTTCTTCAGAGATATATTGGTTCCTGGCAGAGCAAACGTTCTTCCTAGACTTGAAAGTTTAGTTGTCTTTAATTTAGACAATAAAACCAACAGTATTCTCATTACGTTTTACAATAATGAGATGACTCATAACTTAGAGAAAAATTAAAATCAGATATGGTAATTTAGAGTAGCTAAAGAATTATCAGTATGATAAAATTGTGAGGGTAATTCTACAATTACAATTAGAAGTTGAGCCATTAATTCACATAGGATGGAAGGCAACTAACTTTGTATAACTACACAAAATAGTGCACGAGAACTTAGGTGCCAAAGTAGGGTGCTTAATCGTTACATTGAACATAGTGCAAAGAACCTTTGGTGATTCTTTTTATTCTAATCTTAATTTCTTAATTAACCAAACTAATAAGAAGATCATAGTTTTAGTTATTGTAATTTTAGCAAAAAAATACAGAGACCAGTTTTATAAATAAAACAAAAAGGAACTTTTCCTCATTTTGGCTTCTAAAGTAGAAATATTAAAGTAAACTTAAGTCTGCTTTTCTGAAAGATAAAATATAAAATGAAAAAATTCTTAATTAACATTTTAACACAGAGAACTCTATAGCTGTTTTCCTCATTTCACTAAATATTAATATTTATCAAAAAGTGAACTGTAACCAAGGCAAGAGGAGTTTGAGGGTACACTGTAGAGTGAAACAATGCCCCAAACCCTCCTGTAAGCTGCCTTTATGAAACCACATGCAGCATCTTCAAGGTATTTAATTATGTTGCTAACATTATTTTAATGTTTTAAATGTCTGCCTGTATCTCCACTTATTTTCAACATAATTTTTCAAGATTGCTTACTTATTTCTTTTTTTCCCTTTTCCCAGTTTCTTTTTCTTTTTTCCAGATGAGGAATGAGTCTATATTGCATCCTATAAAGACTTTATAGGTTGAAGAAACAGCATCGAGGTTTCATCATATTATCTCGGAAACCATGTTATTGGAAATTGAAAATGTTTAATTACTTATATTACAGCTCTAAAATATTCAACAAAAATCTAAATAAGCTCACCCCAGGTAAAGTATGCAAAAAAAAATGTTTATAATTAGCTGAGCAGGAATACATTTAGACACATCTAATAGTCTGTATTTGACAATTTATGCTACAACAGCTACAGGATAAAAACTGCTTTTGTATCCAATTTAAAAGCATGAATGTTCTTCTTTTTACCCTAGAGCTTAAAGACAATTTACAGAAGTAGGGCAGTATGAAGTATTGCCACAATAAACTGTTATTTTACTTCCCCTTTGTAGCAAAAATTAGGAAAAAAAAAAACCCTGAAATGCTATTGAGTCATAAAATATGTTAGCAATAAAAGAAATACAAGCTATCAGGTTTATTTAATTTCTACTGTTGCCCTCATTACTCAGATACCTCTTTAAAGTCTTTCATATATTGGAAAGAAATTTATTTATTTTTAAGTCAAATTTGGAACGACAGATTTTTTTTCAACATGTTCGGTATTGGACAAAACCATCCTTCATAAAATAAAATACATATAAGAAAGATGTTACTTGTTTCATACAGAAAGTATGACCTGAAAATGATATTATTTCAAAAACATTAATCTCAACAGACTTGCTGTGGAAATATATTTGATATCTCTTGTAAAATAACAGTATTTTTATTTGACATCATGAGGTCATGATCAAGTACATATGGTAAATCTATGTTAAGTAATAAAATGTATTGAAACAAAGCTATCATTACACTTTTCTCAATTCAGGATACACAATTGTTGTAATACCAAAAGCTAAAACTTACTTATTGTATTTTTGTTTATTATATAAATACTTTTCCTATGATGAGCACTAACATTTGCAATAAATATGTCATAGATAAGCAAATATTTTTGTAATTGTTCCAAGTTACAAGAATTGTAATTAGTGATAATGACATGAAAAGGGTAAACAAAACCTATAAGAGTAACTATCTCATAAATTTAGTCCATTATTTTAATAGTAGAAGGTTTCCCAAAAGTCTCCCCTAAAATGGGAAATTATAGCTAAATGTACCTTTATTTACAAAATATTCATTAAAAATTTTACAAAGAGATGGCAATTGGTAGAGAATATTTTGTAAATATTTTGTAATGAATATTTTGTAAACAAAGGTATATTTAGCTACAATTTCTCATTTTCCCTATGTATGGGGACTTTAGGAGTGAATTTTGGCACACTCCATATAAAAATGGTTCAAATGGGCGGTGCCTGTGGCTCAGGGAGTAGAGTAGCAGCCCTGTACTGAGGGTGGCAGGTTCAAACCCAGCCTCGGCCAAACTTCAACAACCACCAAAAAAATAGCCGGGCATTGTGGCAGGCGCTTGTGGTCCCAGCTACTTGGGAAACTGAGGCAAGAGAATTGTCTAACCCCAAGAGCTGGAGGTTGCTGTGATCTGTGATGCCATGGCACTTACCAAGGGCAACAAAATGAGACTCTGTCTCTAAAAAAAAAAAAAAGGAAGGTTCAAATGATTCCTAAACAGGCAAATTAATATTCTATACACTTGTGTAATTCTCAAATATATCTATTTATATAATTTACCAGCAAACATACAGAGAATATAAGGAAACTCTATATTATAATCACCTGATTTTCTTTAAGGGAGGAATTATCCTAAATAAATGACACTCTGTCTTAACCTTACTTTCAAATTTTTGGCATCAGAAATTATTTTGGAATTTTCCTGTAGAATTAAACAATATGACAGAAGTTCTTAATTCTGTCACCTGGATGAGGGTGGATAACACACACTCTAAAGTTCAAAACTCTCTCAAGAGGTTTAAGAATGACCCGATGCAATGGGAAGAGACCTCACCAGATTCAAAGGAGGCGGGGAAGACAGGGAGGCTCACAGCACCTCTGGCCTCCCCAGAAACTCTGAGATTCATCAAGGAGAGTCAAGACAGAGGACACGGACCGAAGTAAGACTATATTTTACCTTCAATGAGCAAGATAAAACCAGTGGTCAATGGATGTTACACCTTTGTCAGGCTTCATAATTCCATAATTCAGGGGTCCCTGGGACACCCCCTCTTTTTACCTTACTACTACTAACTGCTTTTGAAAATACCAGGACTACCTCACCATGCCCTTTCACCTTAAGTTATCTATCACAAGAACCCCCAGGGTCCTTCATCACCTCTAAGATCACACAATATCATCCGTGTTTCATGTTCCATGTTCTCTGTTTAAGAAGTTCTCTTTTTTTTTTTTTTTTTTTTGTCTCAAGATACCTTTACACACTTTATGTTAAGATTTTTCTTTATTTACTATCTGGATCACTTCCACAAACACAAACAGTCCTTCATTAACTATTTTATTACCATTACCATAACTCACAGTCCCTTAAAGAAAATGTAGAATGCATCTTTATTCCCTTATATTTATCACTTGTCAAAATAATTAGTTGATTGCCTTTGGTTTCTTCAAAAGGGGTCACAATTGTTTTTTTTTTTTCTTTTGGCCGGGGCTAGGTTTGAACCCGCCACCTCCGGCATATGGGACCGGTGCCCTACTCCTTGAGCCACAGGCACCACCCTGTCTTTTCAAATAATACATAGAACTCATGGTTTTCACATATCTGGTGAAATCCGTCATTCTGATGCTCTAATTGCCCCGTCTGGACAGTGAGCCACTCTTCAGTCCCGTTATCATGACTCTGCTATGCTTTCTTTCCTGGAAAGATTTGAATAAGGTAAGACATGCTAACAGCTATTTTGCTTACAAATACTTAAAATTACATATAATTAATTTTGTAATTTCATAATTATGTATCAGTTTTTTATATTTAAATATACATAAATTATGCATTCATGTATTATATATTTATTATATGCATCATCATACAATCATTCACCCATCGTGACGTTTTGGTCAATGACAGAACACATATATGATCATGGCCCCATATGATTATAATGAAGTTGAGAAATTCCTTTTGCCTAATAATATCATGGCTGTCATAATGTCACAAGTGCCACACATGATT
This sequence comes from Nycticebus coucang, assembly GCF_027406575.1. Lineage (NCBI taxonomy): Eukaryota > Metazoa > Chordata > Mammalia > Primates > Lorisidae > Nycticebus > Nycticebus coucang. The sequence goes on from NC_069783.1 coordinate 142,999,907, forward strand.
CAGATATTTGTGTTGATGAGTGTGCTGGTAAACTTACATGATTACCCCTATCCGTTCACTCACCACTCACTGACCTACCCAGGACAGTCCTGTAAGCTCCCTCCATGTAAGTGCCCTATACGTGTATACCATTTTTTATGTTTTTTATAGTACTTTCTATGGTACCTTTTCTGTCTTTATATATGTTTGCAAACACAAATACCATTGTGCTATAATGACCTCTGGTATTCAGTTCAGTAACATGTTGTACAGATGCGCAGCCCTGGGGACAAGGTGCCCTTCCAGATGCTTGAGTGTGGTCTTCTGAGTGAATCCAAATTTCACAGAATACTTCCTTCTTTTAACAGAGAGATTTGTTCTGTGAGGTTTGGATTCAGTTGAGGGCCGCCCTGGAGAATGTGGAGGGCTGCCTGTAGCCTTGCGTGACAGATCCCCCGGTCCCTGACAGGCTTGTGAGGGTACATGCTGTGATGTTCGCAACATGAGGACAGTGCCTCACGATGCAGTTTCCAGAACATATTCCCGATGTTAACCAGCTCATAACTATTATAACCCTGATAATTGTGCACTTTTTATTGCAAAAGCTACTGAATGATAGCCTGGTAGTCGGGGAGTTGATGACTCACCTATAATCCCAGTAGCCACAGGAATCTGATAGTGTTGAGTGGAGCACTCTGCTTAAAACTCAGTCAATTGGAATTTCTGACACCATCTCTCTCAGGTCCTTCAGTCCACACACCGAGGAGCGTGGTGTGATAACTAAATGCACCCAGTCCCAGGAAGGGATCACATCCATTTGCACATTCACTAGGTAATGATCATGATGAAAAACTGAGTAATACAAACCTATTCTGAAAATTTGGAATTCTTTCCTGGTGGCTGCCGGCCATGGTGTTCCTTTCCCCCAATAACATTTCTAGTTCAGCCTGACTGCTACAACTTCGGATGGCAGTGAAGCCAGAGGCATGGGGAGGTCCATCAGTTTCCCAGTGCTCCTCTAAGGAATTACCCCCAACTGAAAACATTAAAAACAACGTTGTTGTCTCATAAGTCTAAAGGTCTAAAGTCTAAATGAGTCTAAAGTCCAGATGTTGGCAAACCACTCCTGTGTGTGGGTGTTGAGGGGCACCCCGTTTCCTTGCTGTTTCCACATCCTACAGGCTGCCTGCCTTCTGTCTCCATTTTCAAAGTCAACAGTATCATAACTTCAAAGTCGTCCCTGGCTCAGACTTTGCTGCTTCCCTCTTTCATGTGAGAGGACCCTTTGGATTACACAGGACCCATCTACAGGATGCAGCATAAACTCCTCATCTCAAAATCCTTAAGTTAACTGCATCTTCAGAGTCCCTTCTCCCCTTTTGCCTTGTAAGACAATGTTCCAATGATAAGAATGTAGACATCTTGGGGCTGGGGAACCCAGGGCATTAATCTACCTGCCACAGGGACTAAACAATTCTGGCTTAAATAACTAAAATCCCTTGTTAAAGTTATATGGTTCCAGATCAAAAGCCAGAGAATGGGGCAGCGCCTGTGGCTCAGTGAGTAGGGCGCCGGCCCCATATGCCGAGGGTGGCGGGTTCAAACCCAGCCCCGGCCAAACTGCAACAAAAAAATAGCCGGGCGTTGTGGCGGGCGCATGTAGTCCCAGCCGCTCGGGAGGCTGAGGCAAGAGAATCGCTTAAGCCCATGAATTGGAGGTTGCTGTGAGCTGTGTGAGGCCACGGCACTCTACCGAGGGCCATAAAGTGAGACTCTGTCTCTACAAAAAAAAAAAAAAGCCAGAGAATGTTTGTGTAAAGTGCATGATTGCCTGCGGCGCCTGTGGCTCAGTCAGTAGGGCGCCGGCCCCATGTACCGAGGGTGGTGGGTTCAAACCCAGCCCCGGCCAAACTGCAACCAAAAAATAGCCGGGCGTTGTGGCGGGCGCCTGTGGTCCCAGCTCCTGGGGAGGCTGAGGCAGGAGAATCGCTTAGGCCCGGGAGTTGGAGGTTGCTGTGAGCTGTGTGAGGCCACGGCACTCTACCGAGGGCCATAAAGTGAGACTCTGTCTCTACAAAAAAAAAAAAAAAAAAAAGAAATATTCAAAAACAAATATGCATTCTCAACATACATGATATTCAACTTAAAAATGCAAATAAAATTGACATACATTTGAGCTAATTTGGAAAATTTAAATATTAACATAGAGAGATATTCTTTTTTTTTTTTTTTTTTGTAGAGACAGAGTCTCACTGTACTGCCCTCGGGTAGAGTGCCGTGGCGTCACACGGCTCACAGCAACCTCTAACTCTTGGGCTTACGCGATTCTCTTGCCTCAGCCTCCCGAGCAGCTGGGACTACAGGCGCCCGCCACAACGCCCAGCTATTTTTTTGTTGCAGTTTGGCCGGGGCTGGGTTTGAACCCACCACCCTCGGCATATGGGGCTGGCGCCCTACTCACTGAGCCACAGGCGCCGCCCTAGAGAGATATTCTTATTCTTTCATTTATTTATTATTTTATTTTTTCTTTGAGACAGAGTCACTCTGTCACCCTTGGTAGAGTGCTGTGGCATCACAGCTCACAGTAACCTCAAACTCTTGGGCTCAAGCGATCTTCTTGCCTCAGCCTCCTGAGTAGCTGGGACTACAGGCGCCCACCAGAATACCCAGCTATCTTTTTTTTTTTTTTTTACGAGATGGAGTCTCACTCTGGCTCAGGCTGGTCTCGAACCTATGAGCTAGGGCAACCCACCCACCTCTGCCTCCCAGAATGCTAAGATTACAGGTGTGAGCCACAGCTCCCGGCCTTGAGATATTCATATTTAAATGTTTGGTGCTATATTTGTCACCCTCATCCATTTTTGATGGATGTGTTGCTATGATATTTATTACTGGCACTAATGCCATACACTTTAATATTTTTGAAATATATTCTTATAGCTAATTATCTTTACCATTTTTTTATCATAGAATACTTATAGATAAAAGAAAATAGGAAAGATTAATTATCTTACATGACTTCTAAGAGAATCATACAATATAGAACTTTTATCATGTACACATTGTTTATAATTTATAATTTATAAAAGATTTTTATAAAAAATTTTTTAGAAAATGTTAACAAATTTCCATGTGGCAGAAGCACAGGTGATTTTAATTATTTTTCTACATCTGTGCATTTTCCTAAATTTTCCATAAAGCTATTAAAATAAAATAATGCATGTTATTTAAAAATTATATTGTGGTTCAAGGCTTATGGTGTGTGATACCTATTTGCTAAAGTTGAATTTAACATGTTTACATATGAAATAAATATTGCAGTGGTATTAGCATTTTTTAATAAGTGATTTCCTACAAAGACATTTTTCTTGCATTAAATAACACTGATGTATGCAAACAGACCCTCATTTTTACTTCATCTTCTTTCCTTCTGAATAATATTTCTATTTCTTTTCACTGGATTTGAGTCTTAGAAGTTATCGGGCGGCGCCTGTGGCTCAGTCGGTAGGGCGCCGGCCCCATATGCCGAGGGTGGCGGGTTCAAACCCAGCCCCGGCCAAACTGCAACCAAAAAACAGCCGGGCGTTGTGGCGGGCGCCTGTAGTCCCAGCTACTCGGGAGGCTGAGGCAGGAGAATCGCGTAAGCCCAAGAGTTGGAGGTTGCTGTGAGCCGTGTGACGCCACGGCACTCTACCGAGGGCAGTGAAGTGAGACTCTGTCTCTACAAAAAAAAAAAAAAAAAGAAGTTATCACTAGATGTGAAACGTGGCTGAGTGGCTCATAAGTGGAAATCTCAAATTAAAATGTAGGGAAAGGAAAGAAACTACAGAGTGGGTAAAAAACTTACAACAATGTCCCTAGTGTGGCTGGGGCTGGGAAAGTTGGATAATTTAGCTGCTGTCATATTTAAGACCGTAGTATTATAGAATGAGATATAATCTGAGGTGAAAGCATTTTTTGAAATATTACCCCTTTCCATCCATTTTTTTCCCCCTTTTCTCCTGCTATCCAGCCAGCCTAAATCACGACAGACTCTTTCTGACTCTGACCTGGTTGTACTATAACCCTGTAATCCATTCTAACCTCAGGAGCCCACAAAATATTTTGAAGACCTGAATAACGGGTATATCCCTTATCCATCACCACACCAGTTCAACATTGTTTCATGGTTTCCCATTAAATGTACAAAAGTTTAATAACGTGTTTTTAACAATAATGTGTTTTTAACATTTCAAAGCATATTTTCTTTTTTACATTTTTTGATTGTCACATCAGACTTACAACCTAGCTCAGCAAAATGCTATTATTACTTCTACTTTTAACTTAGAGAATCAAAGTATAATGAGGTCGTGCGTAGCTCAAGGGCACAGAGGAACCTACGACAGAGAAAGACAGAGAGAACCATGCTAAGGTGTTCAATACGATTCCCAAGGGTTTGAATCTCAGCTCCTACAAGTAAAAATGGTGTTTTTAGGGCAGGGTCTGTAACCCCAAACTACAGTAATATCCTGAACGTTTTTATTCTTTATCAGAGTTCAAAACTTGCTACATGAATGTTTCTTAATATTACACATTAGAATTGTCTAGTGATAATTAAAAAAAAATGATGCTCAGGCCATATGCCCAATATGTGTCTTTAATGTATGTGAAATCACACCCAGGTGTTAACATTTATAACAATGCTCCATATAATTCTACTGTGTACCACAGTGAAGAAGCTAGGAACGCCATAATTTTTCTTGACCATGCTTCCATCTCACGCAATGCCTGGTCTTGTTTACTCGTCTCCCAACACAATAGCTTTCTTTCTGTTGCTCATGCCTGCTGACATTGGTATTTGCTGTTCATTCGGCCAGGAATACTCTTGACCAAGTTTTTATGGGGCTTTTTGCCAATTAGATGTTATATGACATGTTACCTCTTCAATAAAGGGCACCATTAAATCATGCTCTCCCCTGTTCACCATCTGTGAGGCCAGTCACTTTTTATCATACCCAGGGGATTTTGTAGAAATAGTAACAAGAGCAGAGAGTTTGTCTGCCATGTTTATGTCTGTAGCCACACTTCCTTGAGATGTCTCCCCACACAATAGGTGCCAACCAATACTTAAAGAATAAAAGAAGGAATGAACCAAGAGGAACAGAATTTAGGCAAAATGACCTAATTTCATTTTGGATACATAACAAGTATAAACTCACTGAAGTAGTGACAGCAGTAAATACAATAAGTGTAGAAGATTGTAGAAGATTTCATTTCCAACGAGCATGGTCCCCAAACCCCCTCCCATCATGCTTTCCCCAGTGGGACTGGGGGCTCCCATCAGGGAGGGGAATCTATTTCTCAACCCACAGATTCTGGTTGATCTCTGTGATTGCTCTGCAAGGCTCAATCTTAGTCCTTAAACCATACTCAAAGTGTCCTCTTTCTGCCTCTTGAAAGCTAATAATCATCCAGGACTACCTGAGCCAGCCAGCCTGAGAGAAAAAGCTACATAGAAATGCCCCAGGAGTAAGATAACCCTGGGAGGCGGGGAAAAGAGGTCAACATGCACCCAGACACCAGGCGTGTGACTGAAGAAGGCCATATGTGGGCTCCACTGGCCTGAGCTGCCCCAGGGGATGCCATCTAGAATAGAGTTGTCCCATCCTGCTGAGGGCTTTCAAATTCACAACACACGAATTCATGGAAAATGTGATTTATGTTTTAAGGTGCTAAATTTCATAAACAAGAGTTTTGTGAGAGTGTTGTTATAAAGCAACCGGTAGGCCAAACATGTACTAAAGTTTAATAGCACATGTGCTAAGTCTTTCATGTGGATTACATTCTTTTCAGCCCTCATAAGGGTTAGGTATTATGATTTCCCCTCTTTACACAAGAGTGAAAAAAATCAGGATTTGAATTTGGGAAGTCTGACTCTGTACCGTGTTCTTAACTCTGTCACTTCTGCAGCAGCATCAAATGAAACATAGGAAGAAAAGCCTAGTGATGACCCCAAATGCGTTTGGATGATTTATTTGGCATTTGTCCCCAGTCCCCCTATGTGTTGAAATGACACAAGATGTTCCTGTACTTCCCTGGCTCAGGCAAAGTGACATGAACATGAAGTGGGTGGAAAATGAGAGAGAAGTGGCTTTTCTTCTCCATCTTGCAAAACAACAGCCAGTGTTAGGGACGCCTATAATGTTGTCTGAAGAAAGAAGGAAAAAATATTTGTTCAATTACATTTTTTGTAGGAAGAGAGCTGCATTAGTCTCTGTACTGGGCCTATTTTTACTTTTTTTCCTCCTGCTTTTGATAGATTTTATCATATGTGGTATAAAAGGGTACTTCAAAATGTATTTGAACTACTCATAAAATCCCTTTTCTAACCTCAAACTGCAAAGTCCTAAAGTACAAACGTTACATGCCAGTATTCTAGTTTGGAAAATTATGATCCTGAAAGCAATGACCGTAGTAAAATTTATAGAGTCAACAGTAAGCACATCGATAATTCTGAAAAGATATAATTAATTTCATATCTTTAGGGCACTCCTATTTTATCAAGGTGATAGTCTCTGTTGCTTCCTATGATTTTTTTTTCTTTTTTTTGTTTAGCATTTTTAGTATTTTATTTTATCTGAACTTTTCAATTTTATGATGACTTTTTTAAAAACTTCATTTGCCTTTAATTGTTTCAGTTAAAGGGTCATGCAGAGTATCTAGTTTCAATAATAAGTTTTAATGAGACAAAAATATTTGTCTATGTGAATGTTGCCAAATTTTCTCTCTCAATTGTCAATGCTTCTAAAACTGTAGGACCTAGTAAGAGATTTTGTTTCTTTATGTATTTGTTTTATGTATATGTATTTGCATATTATCTATACTGAATGCTTTCAGATTTTATTATTTATTATTATTACATCATAGCTGTGTACATTAATTCAATCATGGAGTACAATGTGCTGGTTTTATATACAATTTGAAATATTTTCATGAAACTGGTTAACATAGCCTTCATGGCATTTTCTTACTTATTGTGTTAAGACATTTGTATTCTACATTTAGTAAGTTTTATATACAATTTGAAATATTTTCAAATTGTAAGTAAGTATAAAAAAGTAAAAAGTTTTATATACAATTTGAAATATTTTCATGAAACTGGTTAACATAGCCTTCATGGCATTTTCTTACTTATTGTGTTAAGACATTTGTACTCTACATTTAGTAAGTTTCACAGGTACCCTTGTAAGAAGGTCCCAATAATCACCCTCCCTCCACTCATCCTCCCCTCTCCCCTTTTCTCCCTTTCCCCCTTCCCCCTATTCTTAGGTTATACCTGGGTTATAGCTTTCACGTGAAAGCCATAAATTAGTTTCAAAGTAGGGCTGAGTACATTGGATACATTTTCTTCCATTCTTGAGATACTTTGCTAAGAATATGTTCCAGCTCCATCTATGTAAACATGAAAGAGGTAAAGTCTCCATCTTTCTTTAAGGCAGCATAATATTCCATGGCATACATATACCACAATTTATTCATGCATTCATGGGTTGATGGACACTTGGGCTTCTTCCATGACTTAGCAATTATGAATTGGGCTACAAAAACATTCTGGTACAAATATCTTTGTTATAATGTGATTTTTGGTCTTCTAGATATACACCTAGTAGAGGAATTGTAGGATCGAATGGCAGGTCTATTTTTAGATCTCTAAGTGTTCTCCAAACATCTTTCAAAAAGGAACGTATTAGTTTGCATTCCCACCAGCAATGTAGAAGTGTTCCCTTTTCTCCACATACACGCCAACATCTCTGGTCTTGGGATTTTGTGATATGGGCTAATCTTACTGGAGTTAGATGATATCTCAAAGTAGTTTTGATTTGAATTTCTCTGCTGATTAAAGATGATGAGCATTTTATCATCTGTCTGTAAGCCGTGCACCTCTCTTCTTCAGAGAAGTTTCTCTTCAAGTCTCTTGCCCACCCTGAGATGGGATCACTTATTCTTTTCCTGCTAATACATTTGAATTCTCTGTGGATTCTGGTTATTAAACCTTTGTTGGAGACATAATTTGCAAATATCTTCTCCCATTCTGAGGGCTGTCTGCTTGCTTTGCTTACTATGTTCTTGACTGTGCAGAAACTTTTTAGTTTGATCTTTTTTGAAAGAGATCAATAAAATAGATAAACCTTTGGCTAACCTAACCAGGAAAAAAAAAGAGTAAAATCTCTAATTTCATTAATCAGAAATGGTAAAGACGAAATAACAACAGACTCCTCAGAAATTGAAAAAATCCTTAATGAATATTACAAGAAACTTTATTCTTAGAAATATGAAAATATGAAGGAAATTGACCAATACTTGTAAACATGCCACCTTCTAAGACTTAGAATGAAGTGGAAATGTTGAACAGGCCTATATCAAGTTCTGAAATAGCATCAACTATACAAAATCTCCCTAAAAAGAAAAAGAAAAGCCTGTGGCTCAAAGGAGTAGGGTGCTGGCCCCGTATGCCAGAGGTGGTGGGTTCAAACCCAGCCCTGGCCAAAACCTACCAAAAAAAAAAAAAATAAAACATATATATATATATATATATACACATATATATATTATATAATTCAGCACATAAACAAATTAAAAAACAATGATTCTCTCATTGATGCAGAAAATTCTTTTGATAATATCTAGAATTCCTTCATGATCAGAATACTTAAGAAAATTGGTATAAAGGGGACATTTCTTAAGCTGATAGAGGACATCTACAGCAAACCCACAGCCAAAATTGTATTGAATGGAGTTAAATTGAAATCATTTCCACTCAGATCAGGAACCAGGAAAGGTTGCCTGTGTCTCCACTGCTCTTTAACATTGTAATAGGAGTTTTAGCCATCACAATTAGGGAAGAAAAGGCAATCAAGGGTATCCATACAGGGTCAGAAGAGATCAAACTTTCACTCTTCACAGATGATATGATCGTATATCTGGAAAACACCAGGGATTCTACTACAAAACTCTAAGAAGTGATCAAGGAATATAGCAGCATCTCAGGTTACAAAATCAATGCTCATAAATTGGTAGCCTTTATATATACCAACAATAGTCAAGCTAAAATAACAGTCAAGGACCCTATTTCATTCACAGTAGTGCCAAAGAAGATGAAATATTTGGGAGTTTACCTACTAAGGATATGAAAGATCTCTATAAAGAGAACTATGAAACTCTAAGAAAAGAAATAGTTAAAGATGTTAACAAATGGAAAAACATACCATACTCATGGCTGGAAAGAATCAACATTGTTAAAATGTCCATTCTACCCAAAGCAACTACATTTTTAATGCATTCCCTATTAACGCTCCACTGTCATACTTTAAAGATCTCGAAAAAATAACACTTTGTTTTATATTGAATCAGAAAAAAAAATGAATAGCAAAGACAGTACTCATAAATAAAAACAAATCAGGAGAAATTATGCTACTGGACCTCAGACTATACTATAAATTGATAGTGATCAAAACAGCATGATACTGGCACAAAAACAAAGATATGAATAGAGTCGGGGGGGCGGAGACAAGATGGCTGATTAAAGCCAGCTTTTAACAGAGGCTCCTGCCCAGAAGGAGACTTAAAGGACAAAAATTTAGCAAGTAACCTGCTGGATTAGAGCTGCACCAAGAGAGAAGGTTGAAGGATGCACATCAACCCTGCTGAGGTGAGCTGTGACCCCAAGGATATAAACAAAATGTACAAAATCCATCACCAAGTGGATGGGTGTCCCCTCTCCCATGAGAACGGCTCAGAGTGCCCCACAAACAAATGATCAGGGTTCAAAGGTCCTCCCACTACATTCCATGGGAGACACCCTCTAAAAACTGGACCTACCGCCCCTACTAGAGTGCCACGGCGTTTTCCTGCCAGGCATGAAACTGTATCAAACTGTATATATTCTCTGCCTGCAATTCTGAGCTCTCAGCACTCCCGTCCACTCTCATTCTGAGGTCTAGAGGCCTGTCCCCCAGGAGTCCAGATTCTTGGGTGATTTCTCATGGGGTGTGGATAGGGCATGGACTGCAGCTGATCAGTGCTGATTCTGCAGCATGGGAGTGAGGAGAGGATGGTCGGCTGAGAGGGAACCACACCTGAGTGGCGGTGCCCCGAGGCGCAGAACAATAGGCATTTTTGGCAACAATATATTCTGAAGCCACAATCCCTGTCTCCCTGGGCAACCAGAGGAGGCTGGGCATCTTCTCAGGTGCCAACCACCATGGAACAGATCTCGGATTGAAACACAGGCCCTGTGACTAAAGGGTTTGCCTGAGGTGGTACCAGCCTGGGTGGAGCGTGGGGACTAGAAAACATATGTGCAGAGCCAGGAAATTCCCAGTGTGAGGCTGACCCAGAGGATTGTTTTACTGAGCCTAAGACGCACCCGGCCCTCAGGGGATCGTCAGCCTATAGACAATGGAAGGCAGGAGGCTAGAACTGACAGCTAACCAAATAGAAACCTGCAAGAGCAAAGACAGGGCCTGAGGCGCATGCTCTGGGAACTCAAAACAGCTACTCTTCTGCAAGGGAATTTAGCAAGAACAGAAACAAATTTTTGCAAAGTTGTTCTGTATTGTTCTGTCAGTACCATCAATCAGGGATGGGGCTGGAAATGAGTGAACACCCCCCCAGCCTACATCAAGCACTTGAGGTTGTCAGGCATCACCTCCCCCTGATAGATAGAGCCAGAGCGTAGTGGCCTGGCTGAGCAGATATAAATTTCCTTGTGATTCAGGCAGGTTGCAAACCCCTGGAGTATCTGTTCACTATAAGCAACTGGGTCACAGCCCTGCTGGGCTATCAGTGACTGGGTGTGACAGAGGTGCAAGGTGGGGTAGGAGGCAGCAATCTTCCCAGACTAATCTATTTGCTGGGTGGGTCCTCCTGACTTCACGGAGCACCGGAGCAAGTCATGTCTGAGTTGTCACCAGACCCCTGTGATCCAGTTGCCAGAGACCTTTTAAACTCTCCCACCTGAGACAGGTGCTGACTGAGACAATTGATTTGGACATTGAACTGAGCCAATCACCCAAGGATGATTCAAGTGGTGCCCTGGGTGGGTGGTTGTAGGAAGGTTTGATTTTCCTTTTCCAATTGTTGCCTGTGGGGGGTGGGGTGACTTAATTGCTGGTATTTTTCCACAGCTGAGACTGAAACCCAGAGTAACTGTTTCACTAGGGTCAGACAGAGACCAGCTGAAAATAAGACAGAACCACTTGGACCCACCACACCAAATAGGTCCCCAGTTTCTAAGGCCATAGCACTTTACAGGTCCTCAACAAAGCTCCAGGGGAAAAATCAAATGGTGTAAACCAATCATGGGCGGAATCAGTGGAAAAACTCTGGTAACATGAATAACCAGAATAGATCAACACCCAAGGAAAGATATGGCAGGTGTAACTGAAGATCCCATTCATAAACAGCTGGCCGAGATGTCAGAAATTGAATTCAGAATTTGGATTGCAAACAAGATTAATAGAATGGAGGAAAATTTGGAATTAGAAATTCGAGGAGCAATTCAAAAGATGGAATTAGAAATTCGAGAAGCAATTCAAAAATTGTCTAAGGAATTTAACAAATTTTAAGAAAAAAACACCAAAGATTTTGATGCACTGAAGCAAGAATTTGCAGCCCTCAAAGATCTGAAAAAATACAGTAGAATCCCTCAGTAACAGAGTGGAGCAAGCAGAAGAAAGGATTTCTGACATTGAACACAAAGGTTTTGAAGGCTTCCAAACTCTCAAAAAGGAAGAGAAATGGAGAGCAAAAATGGATCATTCTCTCAGAGAGCTCTGAGATAATTCGAAGAAGGCTAATATTTGCCTGACTGGAATCCCTGAAAGTGATGAAGTGGCCTCGCAAGGCACAGAGGCCCTTGTCCATGAAATTATGAAAGAGAATTTTCCAGACATGCCAAGAAATTCTGAAATTCAGATAGCAGACAGTTTCAGAACCCCAGCACAACTCAATCTGAATCAGACATCCCTCAGGCATATCATAGTTAACTTCACTAAAGTTAATATGAAGGAGAAAATTCAGAAAGCAGCCAGACGTAAGAAATCCATTACCTAAAAAGGAAAGAATATTAGAATGACTCCAGATCTCTTTGCTGAAACTTTTCAAGACAGAAGAGGTTGGTCATTGGCTTTTAATCTCCTAAAGCAAAATAACATTCAACCCAGGATCCTGTATCCAGCTAAACTGAGTTTCATTTATGATGGAGAAATTAAATACTTTAATGACATTCACATGATGAAGAAATTTGCCATAACTAAACCAGCTCTTCAGGATATTCTTAGACCTATCCTCCACAATGACCAGCCCAATCCTCTACCACAAAAGTAAACCCAGTCAGAAACTTTTGATCAAACTCCAACTTCTACAGTGGTGAAAGGATTAAAAATGTTCACTGGACTTTCAAAAAACTTGATACCCAAAATTTTAAGAGACTTATCTATATTCTCCATTAATGTGAACAGCTTAAACTGTTCTCTAAAGAGTCACAGGTTGGCTGACTGGATACAAAAACTCAGGCCAGATATTAGCTCCATACAAGAGTCACATCTTAGCTTTAAAGATAAATATAGACTCAGGGTGAAAGGATGGTCATCCATATTTCAGACAAATGGTAATCACAATAAAGCAGGTGTTGCAATTCTATTTGCAGATACAATAGGCTTTAAACCAACAAAAGTAAGGAAGGATAAGAATGGTCACTTCATATTTGTTAAGGGTAATACTCAATATGATGAGATTTCAATTATGAATATCTATGCACCCAACCAGAATGCACCTCAATTTATAAGAGAAAAATCCAACAGACATGAGCACTTTGATTTCTTCTAGATCCGTAATAGTCAGAGATTTCAAAATTCCTTTGGCAGTGTTAGATAGATCCTCCAATAAGAAGCTTAGCAAACATATTTTAGATTTAAACCTAACCATCCAAATTTGGATTTATCAGACATCTACAGAACATTTCATCCCAACAAAACTGAATACACATACTTCTCATCAGTCCACGGAACATACTCCAAAAATCACATTTTAGTTCATATGTCTAACCTCAGTAAATTTCAAGGAATAGAAATTATTCCTAGCATCTTCTCGGACCACCATGTAATAAAAGGTTAACTCAGTAACAACAGGAATCTGCATACTCATACAAAAACATGGAACTTAAATAACTTTATGCTGAATGATAGCTGGGTCAGAGATGAGATTAAGAAGAAAACTGCCAAATTTTTGGAACAAAATGACAGTGAAGACTTGAATTATCATAACCTCTGGGATACTGCAAAGGCAATCCTAAGAGGGAAATTTATAGCACTGCAAGCCTTTCTCAAGAGAACGGAAAGAGAGGAAGTTAACAATTTAATGGAACATCTCAAGCAACTGGAAAAGGAAGAACATTCCAACCCCAATCCCAGTACAAGAAAATAAATAACCAAAATTAGAGTAGAATTAAATGAAATTGAAAACAAAAGAATTATACAACAGATCAATAAATCAAAAAGTTGGTTTTTTGAAAAGGTCAATAAAATAGATAAACCTTTGGCAAACCTAACCAGGAAAAAAGTAAAATCTCTAATCTCATCAATCAGAAATGACAAAGACAAAATAACAACAGACTCCTCAGAAATTCAAAAAACTCTTAATGAATATTACAAGAAATTTTATTATCAGAAATATGAAAATCTGAAGGAAATTGACCAATTCTGGGAAACACGGCACCTTCCAAGAATTGGCCAGAATCAAGTGGAAATATAGAACAGGCCAATATCATGTTCTGAAATAGCATCAATCACACAAAATCTCCCTAAAAAGAAAAGCCCAGGACCAGATGGCTTCATGTCAGAATTCTACCTTTTACAAAATGTAGAAAAAGAAGGAAGACTACCCAACATGTTCTGTGAAGCAAAAATCACCCTGATCCCCTAACCAGGAAAAGACCCAACAAGAAAGGAAAATTATACACATATATCACTAATGAATATAGATGCAAAAATATTCAACAAGATCCTAACAAACCGAATCCAGCAACACATCAAACAAATTATACATCATGACCAAGTTGGTTTCACCCCAGGGTCTCAAGACTGGTTCAATATACGTAAATCTATAAACATAAATCAGCACATAAACAAATTAAAAAACAAAGACCATATGATTCTCTCAACTGATGCAGAAAAAGCTTCTGATAATTTCCAGCATCGCTTCATGATCAGAACACTTAAGAAAATTGGTATAGAAGGGACCTTTTTTTTTTTTTTTTGTAGTGACAGCGTCTCACTTTACCGCTTTCAGTAGAGTGCCATGATGTCACAGGACTCACAGCAACCTCTAGCTCTTGGGCTTCCGCGATTCTCTTGCCTCAGCCTCCCGAGCAGCTGGGACTACAGGCACCCGCCACAACGCCCGGCTATTTTTTGGTTGCAATTCAGCCGGGGCTGGGTTTGAACCCGACACCCTCGGTATATGGGGCCGGCACCCTACTCACTGAGCCACAGGCGCCACCCAGAAGGGACATTTCTTAAACTGATAGAGGCCATCTACAACAAGTCCACAGCCAATATCGTATCAAATGGAGTTAAATTGAAGTCATTTCCACTCAGATCAGGAACCAGACAAGGCTGCCCATTGTCTCCATTGCTCTTCAACATTGTAATGAAAGTTTTAGCCATCGCAATTAGGGAAGAAAAGGCGATCAAGGGTATCCATAAAGGGTCAGAAGAGATCAAACTTTCACTCTTCGCAGATGATATGATTGTATATCTGGAAACACCAGGGATTCTACTACAAAACTCTAAGAAGTGATCAAGGAATACAGCAGCGTCTCAGGTTACAAAATCAACACTCATAAATCGGTAGCCTTTATATATACCAACAGTAGTCTAGCTGAAAAAACAGTTAAGGACTCTCTATTCCATTCACAGTAGTGCCAAAGAGGATGAAATATTTGGGAGTTTATCTAACAAAGGATGTGAAAGATCTCTATAAAGAAACTATGAAACTCTAAGAAAAGAAATAGCTGAAAATGTTAACAAATGGAAATACATACCATGCTCATTGCTGGGAAGAATCAACATTGTTAAAATGTCCATACTACCCAAAGCAATATACAATTTTAATGCAATCCCTATTAAAGCTCCATTGTCATACTTTAAATATCTTGAAAAAATAATACTTTGTTTTATACGGAATTGGAAAAAACCTCGAATAGCCAAGACATTACTCAGAAATAAAAACAAAGCAGGAGAAATCACGCTACCAGACCTCAGACTATACTATAAATTGATAATGATCAAAACATCATGGTACTGGCACAAAAACCGGGAAGTAGATGTCTGGAACAGAATAGAGAACCAAGAGATGAATCCAGTACTTACCATTATTTAATCTTTGACAAGCCAATTAAAAACATTCAGTGGGGAAAAGATTCCCTATTTAACAAATAGTGCTGGGTGAACTGGCTGGCGATCTGTAGAAGACTGAAAGTGGACCCACACCTTTTACCATTAACCAAGATAGACTCTCACTGGATTAAAGATTTAAACTTATGACATGAAACTATAAAAATACTAGAGGAGAGTGCAGGGAAAACCCTTGAAGAAATTGGTCTGGGCGAGTATTTTATGAGGAGGACCCCCCAGGCAATTGAAGCAGCTTCAAAATACACTACTGAGACTTGATCAAACTCTTTGAGTCTGCACATGTCACTACTTCTTTGATCTTTATTTTCTTAAAATTTCTGAAATGTAAACATTAGTCATAATCTCATACTTTCTTTTAAAATAAAACATTTTTGTGTCTTACCTCACACCTATGAAATAAAGTTGCTTAGAAAATGTGTATTGTACAGAAAATGCTTCCTGTAATTTAAATAATGAGCCTGTTTGGAAACCACTGAGCCACATTAAGTCTTAATTCTATTCCAATGTGAATGTTCAATTCCTCTTTAAAAGTATAATTTGCACAACATAAAATTTCTGTTTAAAAAATATACCATTTAGAAAAAAATATGGGTCACCCTATGGTGAGTAGGGTGCTGGCCCCATATAAAGAGGGTGGCAGGTCTGAACCCAGCCCTGGCTGAACTGCAAAAAAAAAAAATAGCCAGGCATTGTGGTGGGTGCCTGTGCTCCTAGCTACTTGGGAGGCTGAGGCAAGGTAATCACCTAAGCCAAGAGCTGGAGGTTGCTGTAAGCTGTGACGCCACTACACTCTACTGTAGACAAAGTGAGAATCTGTCTCAAAAAATTTAAAAAAAAATGTATATGTTGCATTTAGTGCATTTTAGTAGATACGAGGTAATTCAATAATTATCACTCTAGTTTCAGAGTGTTTTCCTCCCTCCAAAGAAAAGCCCTCTCCCTATAGCAGTCACTCCTTTTCCAATTTCATTCCAAGCCCTTGGCAACCACTAGGCTATTTTGTGTCTGGCACTTACCTATCCTTGACATTTCCTGTAAATAGGATGTTACAATATGTGTGCTTTGGTCACTGGTGTTTTATATTCACCATAACATTTTTGAGACTTATTTGAGTTACGGATGTATTAATTAGTGCTTCCTTCACGTCTGTGACACAGCAATGTTCATATGGGTGAGTCATCTTCTGTTTATTGTAACTCCAAGGTACATTTGATTCATTTCCAGTTTTAATTATTATGAAGAATGCACATATCAACGTGTCCTTACACATAATATGTTTTTGTGTACATATGTTTTAAAATATCTTGAGATATTTTAGCAGTAGAATTGATGTGTCATATGAAAATTCCATACTTAACTATTTGATGAAGTCAAACTGTTTTTTTTTATAATAGCTGTGACATTTTACATTCCCTCCTGTGATGTAAGAGTATTCCAACTTTTAACACAACTTTACTAATACCTGTTATTTTAAAGAAATTATTGTTATCAGGGTGAAATGGTATTTCATTGTGGTGTTAACTTGTATTTTTCTTTATAATTAATGATGTTGAACATTTTTTTTATGCTCGGCCATTTGTATGTTTTCTTTGGAAAAATTTCTATTTAGTTCTTTTGCCCATTTTCAGTAAGGTCAATTGACGTTTTTATTACCAAGCTCTAAGGATATGTATTTTGGATACAGGAGACTTATAATATGTATATTTTACAATATTTTTTCCCATTTTGTGAATTATCTTTTCACATTCTTAGTAGTGTCATTTAATACATGAAGTATTTTAATTTTAATGAAGTCTAATTACTCCATTTTTGTATGTTTATGGTCTCTGACTCTGTTCATTTGTTTCTTCCTTATTTTTTTATTCTGTTTCCAGACTGGATAATTCTGATTGACTATCAAGTTTGACCATTTTTTTCTTTGCCTACTGAAATCCGTTGTTTTGCTTCTCCAATGACTTTCCTGTTTTAGACCTTTAACTTTCTTTTTTTTTTTTTTTTTTTTTTCCCATGACCTTTAACTTTCTAAACCCACAATTTCTTTTTAATTTTTTCTCTTTTTTTTGACATTCTGAATTGGTGCGAGAGCATTCTCCTGTTTTCCTTTAGTTGTTTAGATATGACTTCCTTTCCTTCTTACATAATATAAAAAAACACCTGACTGAAGTTTCTGCCCAGTCATTGGATCTTCCTCAGGAGCAGTTCCTTGTGGACCTTCCTCCAGCCCACCCCAGACAGGTTATATGTTCCAGTTTGTTTTTATGTATGTCATATTTTTTTGTGAAAAATAACCATTAACATAGTATAATGCAACAACTCTGGAAATCAGATTTTCCTCCCAAACCAGGGTTTATTATTGATGTTAATTTTTTTTTTAGTTATTTGTTTGTTTAGTGACTTTTTCAAACTACTCCTGTAAAGCTTGTTCTTTCGGTCAGAGGCGGCCACTGAAGTCTCTGCTTTATTATGTGAGTGGTCAGCTAATGATCAGACAGAGCTGTTTTTTTCAGAAAATTATAGATATAATTTTATTATAATTTATATGTTTTTTTAAGTTTCATAGTTTGGCACTTTACACAAGTTTATAATGCAATTTAAGTTAAATTTAGCATAAAGTGTGAAGTTTAGGCCAAGATCATGATTTTCCTATGCCTGTTTAGCTGCACTGGCTCTGAGTGATAAGAACAGTCTTTATCCAGTGAATTTCCTTTGCACTTTGTGAAATGCCAGCTGGGTGTACTTGCGAGGGGCTGTTTTGGGGGTGCTCTTATCTGTTCCATTGATCCATGTGTCTATTCCTGAAATACCAACATATCTTGATTACTGTAGCTATTGACTAAGCCTTAACATCATATTAAATAATTCTTTTCACCTTATTTTTCTTCATTTTTAAAACCATTCCAGTATCTTTGGCTTTCCATATAAATTTTAAAATAATCTTGTCTACGTCAATTTGGGGAAAACTGGCATCTTTACTATGTCAGTTTTCCAATCCATTAACACAGTATGTCTTTCTGTTCAAGTCTTCCCCGATTTATTACACCATTTAGTCTTTGTTTTTATTTTAGGTGTGTTCTTTCTTCTGGTTTGGCTATTTCTTTATAGAGGAACCCAAGTACAATAGTAAAGAAGTTGTCAAGAACGAATATCTTGCAATATAAAAATATTTTAAGTAAGAACATGTATTTTTATTTAATAAAAACTTTCTGGGCTCAGTGCCTGTAGCTCAGCGGCTAGGGCACCAGCCACCTACACCAGAGCCAGCAGGTTTGAACCCAGCCTGGGCCTGCCAAACAATAAGGACAACTACAACAACAACAATGACAAAAATAGCCGGGAGTTGTGGCGAGCTCCAGTAGTCCCAGCTACTTGGGAGGCTGAGGCAAGAGAACAGCTGAAGTCCAAGAGTTTGAGGTTGCTGTGAGCTGTGATGCCACAACACTCTATGCAGGGCGACATAGTCAAACTCCGTCTCAAAACAAAAACAAAACGTTATGAATGATTATTTGTAGATTTATTTTCCTGTAACAATTTACACTTCATTTTGGAAAACTTCAGGATCGATTGTTAAATTTGAAAAGCAAATTGGGAAAAAGTAACATAGTAAAGTGGAAAACATCTACGAAAAGTGGAAAAATACTAAAGTAGAAGCGCACTTGCTTCTATAAAACTGGAAAAGCTAAGTTTAAAAACTAAAAAAAAAAATTCTATTTATATGAAAGGAGGCAACACGTAGGGACAGAAATAGAAACTAGCGCTCCCTGGATAGATCTTATTTTGCAGATATGACTTTGGAGATATTATATATTTTCTATAATTGAAAAGCTAAATTAAATTCAATATCTGCCTCAGAGTAGAAAACTTAATTGGAACTCTCTTTTTAAAGAAGAAAAAGTATGTATTAAAAAAACCCTAGAATATATATTTGTATAAGCAGAAACTAGATTTGTCTTTTAGGATGAAAATAAAAGTGACTTTGAGGTATCATTATATTCTGACTGAATTAAAATGTACTTAGAAATAAAAGATTTTTCAGCATTCTTTGGCATTGTAGAAAAGGTTAGGTAAAGATAATAGACTAATAGAAGAAAGGTTCTGTACCAGAGGGAAGGAAAGAAATTAACATGGAAAACAAAGTATATGAGTTCAATATTCAACAGTATTTTTAAGGGAAAACAGCCTCCAAGGCCCCTTCTATTTTCTTTGTGCTGCATTTTATGACTTTAACTTGCTCTTCTTGAGATTGCAAATCATGACTGAACATCCTCAAGACCTTTTCATTTGATGCCTCCAAAAAAGAGTGATTAGGCCCATTTTGATCTAACAGTTTTTTTAAACTGCCAATCACTTGATTATAAAGCAGGGAAGAAAGATAATAAAAACAGCATTAGAAAGTTTACATTAATTGTATACCAACAGATGGGAACTCTGAAAATTTCAAGCAGAATTATTCTGTTTCCCTTAGCCAGGCTTTCTTATGTCAGTTTATGTTCCCTGGGAAACAAATACCAAGAGGCAGTTAATAGTGCCGGATATTTCTTGGGGTGGAGGTGGGGAGGTTCAGAAAGAGAAAGAGGGAAGAGAGTGGGATAGAACAAAAAGCATCCAGGTCATGAAGCAGGCTGGATCCCTAAGAAAAGAGACGAAGAAAGGAGGCTCATCAGGCAGGTGAGTTCTGACTGCGATGCAGCAGTGAGATGGTGTTGGCTGGTGCAAAGGAAAGACAGGAACAAAGGCTGAGAAACAGAAGCGGTCCCTGTGAGACTGAGGTCAGTGACACTGATTGGCAAGAGGAGATACAGCTTCTGGCAGGAGTGTCCAACCCTTTTCTTTCTTTTTTTTCTCTGTTGCACATGGAAAGAATAAGAGTTGTCTTAGGCCACACATTAATACACAAATGCTAATGAAAGCTGATGAGCACAAATCAAATGTTAGGAACAGCCAACACTGCAGATAAGCAAACAAAATTCTCGCAAAGTCAGCATTCAGCCTGCAGGCCACAGTTTGGACATTCCCGAAAGGAGAGTATGTGGGGAGCTCAAGTAATTCATTTGGGTGCCTTTTGATTTTCCCTGCTCAGTTGTAACTATAAATGAATAAATGCTGGCTTCAGAGGGGAATGGACACAAGGTGCTCTGATTCTTTAGAAAGGACCACTGGATGGCATCAAAATCTTACAGTTCGGATCACATCAGATTCCTCAGGAATTAGGTTGGATCGCCAAGACCTGAAGATACAACAGGTGAAGGTGAGGAAGATTTAGAATGGAAGGTAAAGGATGGAAAGGATGAGTACACACCACAGTCCTAAGATCAGTCAGGATGTTTTATATGCCATGACTTTTTTGAGTTTCCTTTCCAGAGGAAGAGTCTGGAGAACCATGGGAGAGCTACTTTCCTTATGATGGAGAAGTGAATTTCCTTACAAGCCATAGATCATGGGAGGTATGCAAATAAGAAATGCAGACATCTCTTCAAGACAGAACCTACCACACATGTGAAGTTACCCACTGACCTCCAGCTGCCGTGCCTTTGTAATAATCCCAGCATTGGGTCTGAAATGGTGGTATTCCCAGAAATCTCAGTCAGTGCCCAAACATGGCAAGGGGTTAGGCCCTAGCCATTTATTCTCATCTTAGAGCTCACTAAAGGGCATCTTTTGTTCCAGAGCTTTCCATTTGGCTTAAAAAGATTCTCAAAGTTAGACCACAATCTGTCTTTTCTCACCAATTTCTCTTTACTCCCCTCTCTTTTTATAGGGACCATATTTACATCTTCCCCACCTAATGCTTCTTCTCCTGTACATTTTTCATACTAATTTTCACCAATAAATTTCTGGGACAGATAATAATATATAACATTTTTGCATCTGCTTTCTCAAAGGACCTATGTTGTGTCTCAAGAATCCAGCCACAGTGTAGTGAACTGGGAGTCTCCTTATGCAGGGACTTTATCCAACCACCTGGGGTCTGGCAGACAAAGGGAGAGAAGATGTTGCAAAATTTACACACACACAGTGTTTGAACCCATGAGAGATGACACTGTAACAGCCACAAGTGAGGCTGACAGGCACCATCTTGAGCAGAATATTCAAGGCTTTTTATTAGGGATTTGGGGGCATACGTGCACAAGGTGAAAAGTAAGAATGTAATGGTTTCATGTTAATTAAGCAGTCACTCCTTTATTCAAGGAAGAAAGCTGTCAGGCTGAAGGACAGAGGAGCACTGAACAACGTATCAAAGATACTTTGGATAGGATTTAATGAGGGAAAGTTACAGCCACAGGTCAGGGTGGCTGCAGCTGCAGGGCATCTGCAGGGAAGTTATCAGTTACTTTCTAGCTTTATTTATATCCTCTCTCTAAGCTGTTGATCTCCATCTAGGCATTTCCCAGATTATTTTTGCATCCACTGTGCTGGACATTCCACCCCCCCAACCTAGTCACCGCCTTAGGCATGGATAGCAGTAGAGGGGCTGAGACTAGAGGCCATAACCGGGACAGGATCCCGGGACACTGTTCAGCCTGAATGGACACAGTCTTCTTCTTAAACCTCATAAGTAGCACCATAAATATGATTATGTTTTCTTGACAAGTACATCTTATACTTTTTCTTCAGAAAGACCTGGATTTCTTCCTGAAGAAGTATACATGACTTTTGATAAATATGGAATCTCTAATATATTTTGCAATTATATATTCCTAGAGATTCAGCACTCTATTTCACAATGGACAGTAAGCACATGGGTAAGTAGGGTTTGGATAGACAGTAATTAAAAGGTCATCACATGCAATGATTTTCCCCATAACAATTTGGTAGTCTATTTATGATCTCACCAATTTTAAATCAAAGGTAAGTTACCATCTTAAAACCCAATGATCAGAAAATGAACAGGACAATTAATAAACTGGCAAAAGGCTATGAGCAGACACTTCACCAAAGAAGATATACAGTTAGTAAATAAGAATTATGAAATTATGTTCAGTCTCACGTGTCACTAAAAGACTTCGAATAAAACAGGAATGAGATACCACCATATACCTATTAGAATGGCAAAACCCCAAAGCACTGACAGTGCCATAGACTGGCGAAGGTGTTGATCAACAAGGATTTTCATTCATTGTTGGTGGGAATCAAAAATGACAAAGCGCCTTTGAAAGACAGTTTGGCTGTTTCTCACAAGTATAAACACACTTATACCATGGAAATCAGCACTCTTATCCTTAGGTATTTACTTAACTCAGTTGAAAAATTATTTCCACACAAATGTCTGCACACAGATATTCATGGAAGTTCTACCCATGAATGCAAAATCTTGGAAGTAACCAACAGATCCTTTGGCAGGTGAGTGGATAGGTAAGCTGTGGATGACCATACAATGCAGTCTTAGTGCTAAAAAGAGTGTTCTTTTGAGCCACAAAAGACATGAGAAACATTAAGTGCATACTGCTAAGAAATATTAAAGAATCCAATTAAAAGAGTCTACGTAATGTATAATTTCACTGTATGACATTGCAGGGAACACAACATCATGAAGACACTAAAAAAAAAAAAATCAGTGGTTGTCTTGGGTTGAGGGGAGGGATGGAATAATAGAAAAAACACAGAAATGTTTTGGGACGGTGCAGGTATACTGTAGGATATTACGCTGATAGACACTGAACATTGGTTCAAATCCATAGGAGGTACAAGATCAGTAGTGCACCCGACATGAACTGTGTACTCTGGTTGATCACAATGTGTCAATATCGGTTCCTGGACTGTCACACCCACCATCTGGTGAGGGACGTTGATAGTGAGAATTCCTGAGGGAGAGGGGAACAGGAAGCATACAGGAAGTGTTTGTAAGTTCTGGTGAATTTTTCTGTGATAGAAAATTACAAAAATAAATAATTCAACTTTTAAAAAGCTAACTTGCAATATTCACTAACAGCTGATCCCTGATAATGAAAGAATAGGCCTCTTCCTGGTACTTTAAGACCCTGCAATCACGTATTTTTGTGGATAATGAGAAGGCCATTAGGGTTAGAGAATGCAATGTACTCATAATAATTAAAAATTAAGAACAGTTGAAAACTGACCTAAACAAACGACTTAAGCTTTAAATGTTTTATGAAAAATGTCTCCTCCATGTCAAAATCTCTTTAAAACCATATACAACTTTGCTTAATTTTTCTTCGAACTGTCTCAACTTTCACATTACACTTAATAAATTCAAGTTAAGTACATACGGCATTAAAGTACTTTCACACTGGAATCATAGAATCAAGAGCAGGTGGCTTTATGAATTGTTTTATTTAAATTACTTTATGCTACTCATATTTTACCTAGATTTGGCCACAATTTATCAAAATCCAACTTCAATTCTAGTGTTTTCATGCTGTCCAGAACCCAAAGATTCCATATTCCTCCAAGACCCAATTAAAACCAATTTTGTCATCTAGCTAATTATCCCATTTTCAATTCACAGAGGAAGGGAATTTGAACATCCACATTATTTATTTTTTATTTTTACATATACATGTGTTTATAAGATTTCCATTTTTTTGCCCTCACAAAATTAAAAAGGCTTAAAATTTAATAATAAAAATGTTTAAGATTAGGACTAGAAACAAAAACCTCATAAAGAATGAATGAACATAAATACATTCAGAAAAGGAATCAGACAATTGCTACATCAAAATATTAAGTAATAATAATAATGATGCAAAGAAAGTAACATTCACGTTGTCAATAAGAACATCTACATTATTTGATTTTTGCCCAAGACACCTTGTCTCATTATTTGCTAGTTTATCACACATAATCTAAATATGCTAAGTAAAAGAAGCCATATCAAAAAGCTTACATACATAACAATCTGGAAAAAAAAAAAAACCCAAAATGATAAAACAACACAGACAGAAGACAAATTAAGTGGGAAAAGTGCTGTCCACAGAAAAACACCCGAGAAATTAGTGGTGATGGGATTGTCATTGATCTTGATTGTGGTCATGGTTACATAGCTCTGCATTTATCAAAAACCTGCAGAATTTGGGTGGCACCTGTGGCTCAAAGGAGTAGGGCGCCGGCCCTATATACCGGAGGTAGCGGGTTCAAACCTGGCCCCAGTCAAAAACTGCAAAAAACAAACCAAAAAACAAACAAACAAAAAACCTGCAGAATTCTACACAAACAAGGGCAATTTACTATATGTGCATCATACCTTAACAATGGTTTTTAAAATGAGCAATGCTTTCAAGTAAAAAAAAGTTATTTAAAAAGCACAGAATACATCTAAAGAAACAATAACAAATTAAACAATAAAAGTAATGGTAGAAATCAATGAAACAGTGAATAAGATATATACTATTGAAAATTAAACGAAACAAAACCTTGACCTTTGAAAGATTAACTAAGTTAGATTAGTATGACAAGATAGACCATAAAAAAGAGAGAGAGAGAGAAAAGATGAAAATAAAGTATTGAGTGAAAAGATTATTTATTTTTTCATTCAATTCAAGTAAAATGTTTGAACAGGAGACTGCTGATTTAAAAAATAATTTAAATAAATTATATTTATTAATAAATTAAATTTAAATAAATAGAAGGTAATTTAAAAATAATCATAACACAGTATATTATAGATTGAGACAAAATACATTTGAAAACTTAAATGAAACTAGCTTTCTGAATAAATCACATCCCTTATGACACTTTCAGTCAAGATGAGTAGCAGCAGCCACCCTGAAAAGCTTGGGGCTGGAGCTGTGCAGTCAGGGCCCCAGGGAGGCTGCCTGCAGGGCCGGGCGGGGGGAGCACCTGTGGCTTCTAGAGCCACCTGGCCTGATGAACTTGTTACTTTGAAAAGTACCCAATTACTCGTGAGTCCCATTCCAAGGTTATCACTTTCTGTGTATATCACTCTGTGAAGATCAGGAAGCACCACCTTGAAGCATCCTGTCAAAATAATAAAACATTTTGAGACAACAAAGGCATTTTTCTCTATTCTCATTAGCCACAATATTTAATTATATCTTTTCTTCAAATCTTGTGCTGAAAATCGACAGCTGTTTTTAACCATTCCGGGGCTGATGCATTCAGTATATATTCTGACCATTTGTTACTAACCCTATTCAGAGTACCATGGTCTACTCACGGCCATGTAATTCTTGATTTTTTAGTGAACTTCTATAATGAAGATGCACAGGGTCCGTGGAACTAGGAGAATATGCGGTTGACAGCGTGATTTCTGTATGTTCACTAATGATTGATTTCAACAAGCAAAATATTCTCCTAAAGGGCCAAGCACCATGCAGGCTGCCTCTACATCACTTGCTCTGGGCATGATACAGGATGTGACAGAATCTTCTGTGACCTCTTCCTCTCAGGTATTCTGAAAATAAAATTTCTCTGGATTGGGGAGTCTGGGGAGCTTTACTTGGTATGCATCTAGGAGAGACCAAAGATTTTTGTTGTAGTTGTTATCCTTTTGCATTCTGATAGAGAATGTGTGGAGAAATGACCTCTAAGTCATTTAACACCCAAATGCTGCCTGACGTGCTGGGGGAGAGCTTCTCACAAGTTGGGGCGTGTCCTGATGAGCTCTACCACACTCTGTGTTACTTGCCATCTTTCCTTACCATGTGCCTGAGCTGAGGACAGACTTCAACATTGGATCTTCATAAGAATCGCACAGCCAGTACATGCCATGGGAGACACTTCATAAAATAACTTGAATATGTGGTCACTCACAACTCGCTCTTCACTATTAGTAGATTTCTTAGTGCTTCTGCATGAAATCCTTCTCCAGTGAGGCTTCCCCAACTCTAGGGCACTAGGCGTTGTGAAACAAATTTGGCAGAGCCAGGAACATCGCATGTCTGGGACCTTCCTGATATATGTGACTTGCCCCTTCGGTGCCCTTCGGTGCCTGAATATTTGTAATTATTCTCTCCCACATCATAGGTATTTGCTTTTGTCTCAGATGGCAAGCGTTAAGTGTTGCAGTCAAAGGATGCGAATGTTGTTTATTAACTGGGACCAAGTGTCAAAGCAAAATTCTCTCAGAAGTTTATAGACCAGTGCTAAGACTTTCCTGCCTTCTTCTTAGATTTGACTTGCAATTGTAATTAATTTCTTTCCTGCAGGGATTGTCAGTATTTGGGGAGAGTAGTTATTGTAGCTCCCTCAGTCTCCAAGGTGACTGAATACTCTTTCCTCTTCTTCCTTTGTTACAAATCTAATAATAGGATTCAGGTCACAAAGAACTCACACTGAATCACATTGCAAATGAACCCCTGGCTAAGAGGGTATTCCCTCTTAAATATGTCACAGGGGAGAAAAAGGAAGAAGAGAAAAAAAAAAAAAGATGAATATGATCTCTCGAAAGGCATTCACTTCCACACACTTTTCAATCCCTTTTCTTAGATGATATCTGGACGCTGAAGTACTTTCATGTACCCTTATTTTATTCCAAAGGTAACTTATCAAATGCTCTACTTTCAGTCTCTAGGTCTCAATGATCTATTTGTGTAAGGAAGCCCGTCTTCCCAGCACTTACTACTGGGAGTGAAAACAAAATTGAGCCAATGTCTGTTCAGGGGAGGACTATGATTTTCAGCTGGGAGGGTCCATTATTTAGGATAGCTATAGTCTAAAATCATAAGTGAATAAATTACTCACATCACAATCACATTAGAATATGTGACCAATGGTGATAAATGTTTCAAGGGGTCGTCCCAACATCTAACACAAGGCACCGTGAAACACGGCAAAATCTCAGGGCACTAACTTCACCTTCCGTTCGAGTTTGCCCAACCAAGAGGAGCTCATTGCAGTGACCGATGCTTCCTTAGATGATTTGTGTATCTGATTTTCACCAAATAAACGTGTGCCTTTCATGTACCACTGAAGGGATTCGATCTGCAGTAAACTACATGTTCAGGCTTTGTGGATTCAATATAATTAATTTTCTAAGTCATTTACTGATGAAAATGTGTCATGAGCACTGGAGTACAATGGGAAATACTACGACAAATTAGCAGCCCTCATGGCCTAGATCAGTGAGACTGAGCACCTGTATGTGTGATTGCAGGAGGGACAATGATGTGTGGTGTAAGAGAACATACTAGGGGAGACTTCCTGGTAAACATGACATTGAGCTCAGATTCTGATAAAAAGTGGACATCGCTGGAGTGAAGCTGCAAGGCAGTGTAGGCAGAGGCTGTGGCCTGTGCAAAGTACTGGACTGTGGGGGAATGGGACGTATCCATGCACTGTGAGAATTCTAGAATGGCTGGGTACAGGGAAGGGTGACACGGGTCTAAGAAGGAACTTCAGTTTCATTTGGGGATATGCTTTGAGAGCAGCGTGCTATTTCAGACATTGAAGAGGTGGAATTAACCAACCAGACTCAGTGATTGTCAGATGTAATGGCAAAAGGAGCACAAAATCCCAGGTATTTTCAAGGGGGAGTAATTATAGGGTATTTAATGATATAGAAAAACTCAAAGAACAGACAAGCTCGTGAAAAAAAAATAAATGTGTGATTTTGGACCTTTTTAGTTTGAGGAATATGAGTTGTCCATTAAGCATTAGAGGCTAGACTTGGGGATTGTTCTATTCACATGTGGTCACTGGGCCTCTGGGTTGGATGTATGCTCGTGGGTGAAGGTTTAAATTTTGCTTCTTTATTCCCTGACATGAAAGCATTTCATGCTGAAATAGAGCCAGTGGTTGAAATATTGACGATGTGGGACTGAAAAGAAATAAATTCATAGCTGAACAATTTTTTTTGGGGGGGGCGGGGTATGTGTAATTATCCCTTTATTTTAAGAATGGTGATTTCTGGTAATCTATTGGAAACAGGTCACACTATGGTCAATAGATTAACTTTTCCCATAGTTGAAATGAGTTTCAAGCAGTGAAATGATTAAACAATTAGATTGACTTAGCTTGCTTTACCTAAGTGAAAAAAAAGGGAGAGATTATGATTTAATGGGGAATATGTATCAGTGGAAAAAGCAGACACCAGGATTGCTGGGCTTTTTATGTAGGAAAGAACAAGAACAGAATTCTGGCAAAAATCTAAAGAGACTGAGGAATTGTTACTTGACACTTTACATTGGATTTCTGACTGAAATTCTACTCAACTTTTGACATAAGTTATTTATCCCTCACTTCCCGTAAAAAATCTCTGGCAAAATCGTCACTACTAATCATCATTACTGATACTGTAATGGAAGGTGACTCTGTGTATTACATGTAAAAACCATGTGTTTCTCCGTCATAGAGGCCCGGAGACCATTCCATGTATGCTGAGGCATTTGTAGACAAGGTCCCTTATGTGTGCTAGAAAAAACAGGCATCAGAATACAGGTGTAAGGGAGGCTCTTAGTGTGAACCACCTTCCTGTGCACTATAATAAATGGAAAACAAGAAAAAAAACACGATGGTGAATACAAATAGAAAGTATGAACTCATAGCAAGAATACCTGCAGAAAAGGACAGATAAATGAAGTAACTGCAGGCTTAAGAACAACAGGGAGAAACTGAAATAATTATGAAGAGAGAAGGGGCATGAGAGTTTATAATGCAATATTAATGTAAAATTGTCAAAAAGCATTGGGTTGTAATCCCCATGAAATACCAATGTCATACTTTGAATATCTTGAAAAAGAAATTCTGTGTTTTCTATGGAACAAGGAAAGAAAAAACCTTAATAGATAACACAATTCTAGAAAATGAGAACAAATGTGGAGGTGTTACTGAACCACATTTCAGGTTCTGTAGTGATCAAAACAGCACAGTGTTGTCATAAGAATAGAGACAGATCTGTGCAACATGACAGAGAATCTAGAGGTGGGTTTCATCTCATGTAGCCTCCTTACCTTTGACCAAGCCAACAAAAGCGTACACTGGGGAAAAGAATCCCTATTCAACAAATAGTGTTGAGAGAACGTGTTGGCTTCCTGTAAAAGACTGAAACTGGATCGATGGCTCTCATCACTTACAAAAATTAACTCATGATGGTAAAAGATTTAAAAATAATACACAAAACTATAAAAACCTTAGAAGAAAGTGTGGAAATAACTCTTAATCTTATCAGTCTAGGGAAATAATTTATTAAGAAGACCCCATTGGTAATCACAGCAATAATAAAAATAACCGAGTTTATCTACTTAAAACATCTCTGCATAGCTAAGGACACAATCAGTAGGTAACAACATTCAGAATGGGAGAAAATATTTGTGTGCTACACATCTGAAAGGCTAATAACCAGAACTACAGAGAACTCAAGAAAATCAGTAAGAAATGAGG
This sequence comes from Nycticebus coucang, assembly GCF_027406575.1. Classification (NCBI taxonomy): domain Eukaryota; kingdom Metazoa; phylum Chordata; class Mammalia; order Primates; family Lorisidae; genus Nycticebus; species Nycticebus coucang. Next base: position 143,029,636 of record NC_069783.1, read on the forward strand.
AGACAACCCCTTTAAACTGGACAAGACACGATGAACTGAATCTTTTCTGATAAGGACAGATCAACAAATGCGTAAATAGATGCTTATCACCCCTAATAGACCAAGAAATGCAAATCAAAACCACTTTGAAATATCACCTAACCCAGGGGCGGCGCCTGTGGCTCAGTGAGTAGGGCGCCGGCCCCATATACCGAGGGTGGCGGGTTCAAACCCAGCCCCGGCCAAACTGCAACCAAAAAATAGCCGGGCGTTGTGGCGGGCGCCTGTAGTCCCAGGTGCTCGGGAGGCTGAGGCAAGAGAATCGCATAAGCCCAAGAGTTAGAGGTTGCTGTGAGCCGTGTGATGCCACAGCACTCTACCTGAGGACGGTACAGTGAGACTCTGTCTCTACAAAAAAAAAAAAGAAATATCACCTAACCCAGTGAGAATGGCCCACAGCACAAGGCCCCAAAGCCACAGACGCTGGTGAGGGTGTGGAGAGAAGGGAGTGTTGGCACACTGTGGGTGGGACTGCAAACGCGGGCAGCCTCTAGGGAGAGAAGCTCAGAAAATCCTCAAAGAGCTAAATGTAAACCTACGATCTAATCCTGCAATTCCACTATCAGGTATCTACCCAGAAGAAATAAAAAAATCATTTGATCATAAGGACATTTGCATTCAAATATTTATAGCAGTTCAATTCACAGTTGCAAAGATGTGAAAACAACCCAAGAGATCTTGACATATGAATGGATTAATAAACTATGGTATATGAATATTATGGAGTGCTACAGCTATAAAACAACAACAACAACAACAAACTTACAACAACCTGGATGGATTCGGACAACATTCTCCTAAGGCAAGTATCACAAGAATGGAAAAACAAGCATCGAATACATTCAGTACTAAATTAAAAATAGTAGATTAACAACTACGTTCTCATATAAGAGAAAAACTTAACTTAAATTCAAGTAGAAGGAAGTGGGAAAGGGGTTGGGTGAATTCCCACCCAACAGGTTCATTGAGAAAGTATTTGGCATACCAGCTGGGTGAAGGATACAATTGCAGCTCAGTCTTTAACCTTAAGAAAGCAAATAATGTCACCTAATCCTCTGTAGTGTCCTATTAATCAGATTTTTTTTTTTTTTTTAAAGAAAGCCCTGGGAAGCTCAGTGAACCCCAGTCTGCCCACCTAAGAAGCACAGAGGTTCAATAGCCAGGGCATTAGTTAGAATGTTAGTTGAATTCAGTACAAAGACTGATATTTTTAAATGATAGCATGATAAAAGGGCAAGGGGACTCACCTACTTATTTGGTAATATTTTTCTCAAAAGTCCCTTTCCCCAAAAGATTATGTTTTTGAAATATGTCAAGTATACTTTAAAATACTGTAACTCAGCAAAGCAAATTCCCTTTTTAAAATATTGACTTTCTAATTCTTATTATATATGTGAAAATGTCAATGTCACTCAAGTACAGACGGGTCCTGGTATGGTTTGGATATCCGACCCCTCCAAACCTCATGTTCAAATGTGGTCCCCAATGTTGGGTGTGGGGGCCTAATGAGAGGGTGTTTGGGTCATGGGGGCTGATCCATCATGGAGGGCTCAGCTGCATCATGGCAGTAATGAGGGAATTCTCACTCCGTTAGTTCTCCTGAGAGCTGGGTCTTAAAAAGAGCCTGGCACCTTCCCACTCCGTCTCACTTCCTCTCTGCTTAACACACTGGCTCCCTTCTGCCTTCTGCCATGAGTGGAGACAGCATTCAGCAGATGCCCAGTCTTCCAGCAGCAGAATCATTAGCCAAATTAACCTCCCAAATAACCCAAACTCTGAATTCCTTTACAGCAACTCAAACTAAGACAGATCCCTATTAACATCATGCATGTCTCACAAAATGTATTCTTATGTACCCAGTGTCACCTGTAAACACACTTGCTTTCTAGCTTGTATTCTTTTTTTCTAAGAAATTGCTGTACTGTTTTACTTTCTGAGATAGTGGGTGGCAGTTCTGAACTTGGGAACACAATGTTCTCCATCACACATCACCCATCTTAAGTATGTTAGCTCTAAGAGCTGGTGCATTCCAAAGTACAAACCAAAGATGTGGGGGAGAAAAAGTATTTCTCTACAGTCGCCTTACAGAGATTTGTTAACAAAAGTCATGTTATCATGTGAACTGCAAACCAAATAGCCAAATGAATATCTTTTGAAGGAACCAGTCCAAAACTAGCTATTCCTACTGGCCTTTCCTTAAATCATTTTGACACAATCTTAACAACATGAGTAATAGCATCCTCAAAAGTCTAGAAAAAGCATATAAAAATATAAGGTCTTTTTAGAAAATACACCCCAAGATATGACCCTCCTATATGTATAAATTATGAGAACAAATGCAAAAGTTTCTTCTACTCTTCTTCCGCCGGGTTACTCACCTTTAAACAAGTGGCCATATACAATGTAGTCACTACTGCCCATTTGCAAAGTTATCCTCTGGGAATATTTTCATCCATTACCGCTACTGAAAAACAAAAACAAATAAACAAAAAACCTTAAAATGAAAAGACATGTTATTGAAGTGGCATTTGTTTGTGTGGTCTTCAGAACAAAAATAATCTATGCTTAAAATTTCATCCTATGGCCTCAGAACTTTCTTTTGGCAGCAATAGTAACCTCTCAGGTTTGAAATATCCAGCATGTTTGCAGCCCTCTGAGGATTCCTTCTTACCATGATGTATTTGGCACACCAAGGTGAGAGGACCATACATCCTCGCTGCACTGTTTTAAATGAGGTTCTGATAGCAGCATCCGTAATAGGTAAAAATACAAAGTGAGATTTCAAATCTAGATCATTGATCCTCAAGATTGACTAATTAAGTCAGGATTGCATGGTAGAGGATTCCAGATATTGTTCTTTGTAAACAGCAACTGAGATATGTCAAATGTACAAACGTGTTTGAGAACACTGACAGCTGCCATGAGTCCACTGATGGGCGGCTTTTGTGTTGTTGTTATTATTGTTTTTTCTCTGTTTCTTTCATTGGGGGCTGGGTGAATAGGCTGCAGAGAATCAGGTCTCCCACTTCTCTCAGCCTGTGTGGATACCAGAGACCTCATAGCGTATTCAGATTTAAAACATACCCTAGGAACACTTAGCTCAAAAGCTCTAAGAGAAATGCAGGAACACAATCCCTCAAACAATTTAGTTATTAAGAATTGTGCTTTAGGGCAGTGCCTGTGGCTCAAAGGAGTAGGGTGCCTGGCACCCAGTGAGTTTGGCACAGAGATCCCAAGGCTCCAGCAGTCTCTGGCCAGGAGAAGGGCTCTGCACAGAGACAGGGAGGGCTCTGGAGGACACGCAGCTACCAGATGAGCCAGATGAGCGAGCCGGTGTGGAGACAGGGAGGGTACAGGAGGGAGGAGGCGGGGTTGTGCAGTTCCCGCAGTTCCTGATCAGGGCATGCAGAGGCCCAGCTGGTGCAGCTCTAATGGAGGTCTGGGCGGTGCCAAGCCCAGAAGTTTGAGGTTGCTATGAGCTGTGATGCCACAGCCCTCTACCCAGGGCAACTGCCTGAGGCTCCAGTGTGCCAAAACCGGTCTCACTCTGCCCCTGAGGATTAAGGCTGTAAGGCAGCTCAGTCCCCACATTTAGGCTACTCAGTCACTAGGTTACTAGCTCCCGCTCAATACTTGCTCTGCGACCCTGAGGCCTGCGCTTGCCAGGGCAGTTCTCTCACAATGGCTCCCTGCGGCCCACAGCCAAATACTATTAGCTCTGTCCGGCTTAGCAGCTCAGTCCGGGGCCCTAGAAAATGCCCAAAGTTCTCTGCACTCCTGCTCAAGCTCTCCCCAAGGCAGTTCAACTGAGTGCCATGTCCAAAAACACTGAAACAGTTCTCAGGTAAGGCCTTTCCAGTTTGCAGTCTCACTGCTGCTTGTACTTATGGTTGCTGGCGGGATTACGTCAATCAAACACACGCAACCGCTTGCCAGTTTTCCACTGTTTTGGTCCTCCTCTTGGGTTCCAGAAGTCACTTGCTGACTCCCTGTATCCTCAAAGGGATGATTATAGGCAGATCCCACCAGCCAGAGATGCCTGGAGTCTTATCTCCCCAGACTCACCATGCCCAGTTGCAGGGAAGCTGTTACTCAGCCGCCATCTTCAATGTTAGAGATTTAAATGAGACCCTAGAACAACTGTGCTTTATAGATGTATATAGAACACTCCATCCCAAAGATAAAGAATATACATTCTTCTCATCATCCCATGGAACATTCTCCAAAATTGATCATATCCTAGGTCACAAAACAAACCTCAACAGAATCGAAAGAATTGAAATTCTACCTTGCATCTTCTCAGACCACAAGGCACTAAAAGTGGAACTCAACTCCAAAAAAAATGCACAACCTCACACAAAGTCATGGAAGTTAAACAAACTTATGCTGAATGACAGTTGGGTGTGGGAAGAAATAAAAAAGGAAATCATTGACTTCCTCGAGTATAACAACAATGAAGACACAAGTTACCAAAACCTATGGGATTCAGCAAAAGCAGTCCTGAGAGGAAAATTTATCTCTTTAGAAGCCTACATTTGAAAAACAGAAAGAGAACGCATCAACAAACTCACAAGCCATCTGATGGAATTGGAAAAAGAAGAACAATCTAAGCCTAAACCCAGAATTAGAAAAGAATATTCAAAATTAAATCAGAGATTAATGAAATTGAAAACAAAAGAACCATTCAGAAAATTAATGAAACAAAGAGTTGGTTTTTGAACAAATAAATAAAATAGATAAACCTTTGGTTAGACTAACTAGAAATAAAAAAGTAAAATCTCTAGTAACCTCAATCAGAAATGATAAAGGGGAAATAACAACTGATGCCACAGAAATACAAGAGATCATCTCTGAATACTACCAGAAAATTTATGCCCAGAAATTTGACAATGTGAAGGAAATGGATCAATATTTGGAATCACACTCTCTCCCTAGACTTACCCCAGATGAAATAGATCTCCTGAACAGACCAATTTTAATCACTGAGATCAAAGAAACAATAAAAAATCTTCCAGCAAAAAATGCCCTGGTCCAGATGGCTTTACCCCAGAATTTTATCAAACCTTAAAAGAAGAGTTTATTCCTATATTGCAGAAATTATTCCAAAAAATTGAGAAGGAAGGAATCTTCCCCAACACATTCTACGAAGTAAACATTACTCTGATACCAAAGCCAGGGAAAGACCCAGCTGAAAAGGAGAATTTCAGACCAATTCAGACCAATTTCACTAATGAATATAGATGCAAAAATTCTCAACAAAATCTTAGCTAACAGATTATAGCTTATCATCAAAAAAGTCATACATCATGATCAAGTAGGTTTCATCCCAGGGATGCAAGGCTGGTTTAATATACGCAAGTCTATAAACGCTATTCACCGTATCAAGAGAAGTAAAACCCAAAACTATATGATCCTCTCAATAGATGCAGAAAAAGCATTCCACAAAATCCAGCATCCTTTTCTAATTAGAACACTGAGGAGTATAGGCATAGGTGGCACATTTCTAAAACCGATTGAAGCTATTTATGACAAACCCACAGTTAATATTTTACTGAATGGAGTAAAACTGAAAGCTTTTCCTCTTAGAACTGGAACTGGACAAGGTTGTCCTCTGTTACCATTACTATTCAACATAGTGCTGGAAGTTCTAGCCAATACAATTAGACAAGACAAGAAAATAAAGGGCATCCAAATTGGAGCAGAGGAGGTTAAATTCTCCCTCTTTGCTGATGATATGATCTTATCCTTAGAGCACCCTAAAGACTCAACCACAAGACTCTTATAAGTCATTAAAAAATACAGTAATGTTTCTGGATATAAAATCAATGTCCACAAGTCAGTTGCTTTTGTATACACCAACAACAGCCAAGACGAGATGTTAATTAAAGACACAACTGCCTTCACCATAGCCCCAAAGAAAATGAAATACTTAGGAATATACCTAACAAAAGAGGTGAAGGACCTCTATAAAGAAAATTATGTAACCTTAAGAAAGGAAATAGCAGAGGACTTTAACAAATGAAGAACATACACTGGGAAGAATCAACATTGTTAAAATGTCTATACTTCCCAGAGCAATTTACTGAGTCAATGCCATCCCTCTTAAAATACCAACATCCTATTTTCAAGACTTGAAAAAAAATGATTCTGCCTTTTGTATGGAACCAAAAAACCCTCATATTGCTAAGGCAGTTCTTAGTAATAAAAACAAAGCTGGGGGTATCACCATACTGGATTTTATGTATTACAAGGCCATGGTGGTCAAAACAGCATGGTACTGGCACAAAAATAGAGACATAGATATTTGGAATCAAATAGAAAACCAGGAAATGAAATCAACAACTTACAGCCACCTAATCTTTGATAAACCAAACAAGAGTGTCCACAGGGGGAAAGATTCCCTACTCAATAAATGGTGCTCGGAGAATTGGATATCCACATGTAAAGACTGAAACTGGACCCACACCTTTCTCCACTCACAAAAATTGATTTAAGATGGATAAAGGACTTAAATTTAAGGCATGAAACAATAAATATCCTCAAAGAAAGAATAGTAAAAACACTGGAAGGTATCGGCCTGGGGAAAGATTTTATGAAGAAGACTGCATGGCAATAGCGACAACAGCAATAATAAACAAATGGGATTTAATTAAATTGAAAAGCTTCTGTACAGCCAAGGAGACAACAAACAAAGCAAATAGACATCCTACCCAATGGGACAGGATATTTGCATATTGTCTGATTCAAAGACAAACACTTAATGACAAGGATCTATACAGAACTTCAACTAATTCACAAGAAAAAAACCAACAATCTCATACATCAATGGAGAAAGAGAGATGAATAGAATCTTCTCCAAAGATGACAGACAAATGGCCAGCAATCATATGAAAAACTGCTCACCATCCCTAATTATTAGAGAAATGCAGATTAAAACAACCCTGAGATATCACCTAACCCCAGCGAGAATGGCCTATATCGCAAAATCTCAAAACTGCAGATGCTGGCGCGGTTGTGGAGAGAAAGGAACACTTTTACACTGTTGGTGGGACTGCAAACTAATACAACCTTTTTGGAAGGATGTTTGGAGAAACCTCAAAGAACTCAAGCTCGACCTCCCATTTGATCCTGCAATCCCATTCCTGGGCATCTATCCAGAAGGAAGAAAAAAAAAAAAAACTTTTATTATGAAGACACTTGTACTAGGCTGTTTATCGCAGCCCAATTTACAATTGCCAAAATGTGGAAACAACCTAAGTATCCTTCAACCCAGGAATGGATCGGTAAGGAATATGTATACCATGGAATATTATTCAGCCATAAAAAGTGGAGATTTTGCAGCATTTGTACTAACCTGGATGGAGGTGGAACACATCATTCTTAGTGAAGCATCACAGGAATGGAGAAGTATGAATCCTATGTAATCAATCTTTATTTGAAGACAATTAGTGACATGGTGGGGCGTGGGGGAAGGGGAAAGCAGACAGAGAAGGAGGGAAGGGGTGAGGGAAAGGAAAGGAAGAAGAAAAAAAAGAACAAGAAAATAGTGACTAATTTTCACATAAATTGGTTTTAATTTTGACCAAAGTATATTACTTAAATATTAATTTTTAACCCAAGATGTTAATATGTTGTTTAGGACATTATATCCTCATTTATAAGTGACATATGTTTGTAATTTCTCCTTTATGATAATATATTTTCTCCAACTTTAATAACAGGTGTACCCCAATGAAGTAGAATGATTTTGGTGTATTTCTTCTTTTTCTGTTGCCTATAAGATTTAGCATGATCTGTTTTTTAAAATTATCTTTTACTTTTATTTATAAATATTAGTTGTCTATTCTTTGATGCTTAAAAAAAATAATAAGAAGTTAACTGATGACTCCATACTGAATCTCAGAGTCAAAGCATTCTATAATAGACATGCTCTTATTTGACAATGTGACTGTCACTTTCTTTGCATCATCATCATCATTATTATTATTATTGCTTAAGATTTCGATGTAGCAATTGTCTGATTCCTTTTCTGAATGTATTTGTTTGTTCGTCATTACGAGGTTTTTGTTTCTAGTCCTCATCTTAAACATTGTTATTGTTATTGTTATGAAACTTTAAGTCTTTTTAATTTCGTGCAGGCAAAAAAAAAAATGGAAACCTAATTAACACATGTATATGTAAAAATAAAAATAAATTAAAAAAAAAAGAAAACAGGACTTGAGAATTCAGAATGTTTTGCTTAGATTTAAAATCATCAGAGTAACCAGCAATAACCAAAAAATGGTTCCCCAGGAAAAGAGAGCACTTAATCCAATCACTTAAATATAGAACCTAATCCCATCCCAGCCCACCCCCAAGGAGTCATGGTTTTGCATTTTTACTCAGAAAACTCAATCATCCTTGAGTCATCTAAAACTACAGTGGATTGTGGTGGGGTAGGCTGGGTGTGGAGGCTCACGCCCTATAATCCTAGCACTCTGGGAGGCTGAGGCGGATGGATTGCCTGAGCTCATGGGTTGGAGATCAGCCTGAGCAAGAGAGAGATCCCATCTCTAAAAATAAATAGCCGGGTGTTGTGGCAGGTGCCTGTAGTCCTAGCTACTCGGGAGGCTGAGGCAAGAGAATCACTTGAGCCCAAGAGTTTGAGGTTGCTGTGAGCTATGACACCACGGCACTCTCCCAAAGTGGACAAAAGTGAGACTCTGTCTAAAAAAAAATATAGATAGATAGATAGATAGATAGATACACACTAATTAAATTATCTGATTAGTACTTAGCACTCAATTTATACACTACATTAATTACATTCATGAAATGTTCCATATTTTCTACTATGACTTTTATATAATACTTTTACCAAGAAGAAGGTGCCTAGGCCTAACCACAAAGTAACTTTCTGTGAGTATTTCTTTGCCGTGGGGGTCTATTCATGCTCCCCAGGATGGGCTAGAGGATCAGCAGTGACTTGGCTCATCACAGGACAGATTCTCAGGAAACCCTGATCACTATTAGGTGGAATTGAAGGAGCAAAAAATGGGCACAGTGGCTCCTCAGCAAACACTTTGGTGAACGTAAAGATGTGGGATCCATTGTCTACATCAAAAAAGGAAATATTGCCCATATCCATATCCAGAAAAATCCCCAATCTCTGTACCTTGGTATCTGAGCAGAGGGCAGTCTGAGGCATTGTGTTGGCAAATGAGTAGCCTCCAGCCTTCAGACTCACAGTCCGGAATCCAAGATCTGTAGTCAGTTGGATCTTTCCTTTCCAGTTGAACAGATTCTTTACAAACTCCCAGGTCCCATTGTGTGCTCATTCCCACATCCACCTGCCAGTAATGGCAGCCAGAAGTGAAGTGAGGGGTACCCAGGACACAAAGTGGCAACTGCAATCTCTCAGCAAGGTCCTGTCGACTCTGTGTGATGCACACACAGCGGACACTCCTGAGATCATCAGAAATGAGGAGGAACTTGTTGGCTGTGTCAATATCCAAGGTCACATCCACTGTAAAAACAAAAGCAAATTATCTCTATAAATGCACAAAATCCAGGCTGATGTTTCGTGGCTACTACAAAGTCCCAAATATCTCATTCCCTTTAGTTTCTTTCATCTGCTTTACATCAGAACTTTTTAGGACAGAAATTCCCTGGCTGCCCTGACTAGATCAAATTAGCATAGGCATGCTTTGTAGCAATATGAGACTCACTCATAATAGTAGTGCTTCTTTTTCCATTATGTGATATGTGTTTATTAATTAAACTTTTGTTCCCTGTATAGTGGAAAGTCTCTGAGTTAGACACCCTGACTCTCCTACCACACTAATGAACGAAAAAGAATGATATTAAGAAAATTCCAGTTAACAATATTTAATGATGCTTCTGTTTCCACCTTTTACTATTCCAATTCAAAAGAGAACTAAAAGTAGACCTGCCATTCCATCCTGCAGTTCCTCTACCAGGTATACATCCAGATGACCCAAACTCACTTTACAACAAAGACATTTGCACAAGAATGTTTATTGCAGCCCAATGCATAATTTCTAAGTCCTGGAATCAGTCCAAGTGCCCATCGAGCCATAAATGGATTAACAAATTGTGGTATATGTACCACAATTGGTATATGTATTGGTATATGTACCATGGAATATTATGCAGCCATAAAAAAGATGGAGACTTTCCCTCTTTTATGTGTACCTGGATGGAGCTAGAGCATATTCTTCTTAGGAAAGCATCTCAAAAATGGAAAAAAAAAATCCCAAGATACTCAATACTATTATGAAATCAATATGTAATCACCCACACTTTCATACAAAAGATAAAACACAATTATAGCCCAGAGAGAAGGAGAGAAGAGGAGGGCAAGGGAGGGGGTGGACGGGTGGAAGGAGAGTAATCAGTGGAATCTCACCTACTGTGCATATTGCAAGTGTACATGTCAAATATATTAATGGTAGAATATAAATGTCTAAACACAACAATTAAATAAGTGAGGTGAATGCTATGTTAACCTGTTTGATGTAAACATTCCAAATGGTATATAAAATCAGCACATTGTACCCCACAAATGCAGTACTGTACACAGTTATGATCTAATTTTAAAAATAGTATCTAGAGCAGGATTCCAGGCTTTCGTTCTCCATGTTTCTAAACAAATTGGTTTAGACATCATTCACAGTTCTGACAGGAGATGGGATATCCCTGCAGATGAAAATATGCGGGCAGAAGTACCATTCCTGCACGTTAAAAGGACCCATGGCCACAAGAAGGAATGGGGACCTAGATGGGAGATGATTTTCCATACTCTGGGAGATGAAGCCTTAAGCAAAACATTGGTAATGGGAACAAATTTAAGAAAGAAACAAACAGGTATTTAAAAGTTAGTAGACATAATTTATCTATTGTCTGGTGTAAGTGCAGCAGATGAAAATGAATGAACATTTTGAGGGATGGGTATGTGACTGAAAGGTGAAGCTGCCAATTTTAATGGAGGAAGAAAAGAAAGGGTGTGATCTGGCCTACAGAAATTAATACACTGGAAAATTATGAAAAAAAAAACCAACAGAACACATTATCTTTCAAGTCAAAAGACAAATGCAATCACCAATGTAGATTTCATAGGTTAAAACAACACATTGGGTGACTGATCTCTGATGATGAATTAGTAGATTAAATAAGATGAGTGGACATTGACAAGGAAGGAGGAAGAGAGTTAGAAAACTGGCTTGGACAGAGTGAATCTGTGCTCTATGTTTCAAGCAGAAGGCCAGATGTTGGTAGGTAAATGACTGGAAATTGTGGGTATCAGACAGGATACTGCACAGAACTCAACAGCGTGGGGAATTTCACAGGAACCCGCCTTTCTTTATCGTTGCAATTCTTTGCCCAGGCAGTCCATAATCTCTTCATTTAAATGTGCTTTCCCTCCAGAGTCATGGAGTCGGATAGTATTTTCTGTAGCAAAGGCCCCTGTTGAAGCCCATGGTGCTCAGATGAGGAGACCAGATTCTGCAGCTCTCCCCACACCCATTGAAACACCACCCCCATCCGCGGTGCTCCATACCAAACTCGTCCCAAGGCTGGGGAAAGCCCATTCAGTGCAATGGTGCCAACATTCACTGTTCATTAGAATTACCAGGGGGTATTAGCATTAGACTCAGGAGCACTACAGCCAGAGAGAAATTCAGATTCAATTGCTCAACGTTTTGCTACTCTAAGTTTGATGTGATCCCCCAAGACAGCAGGGTCATCAAATCTGAAATCTCCTAGTTCAGAATCCAAATTCTAACAAGATCCTCAGGTAATCTGAGCAAGCTACATTTTGAGACTCTCTTGTCCAATCCATGACATAAATATAGGAACGTTTTGTTACAGATCAGATGATTCTATGTATTGTCAGGGCTGAGAACCACTGAAGCCAGAGGAGCATCTCATTTTTAGCATCAGGCATCAGCTGATCCCTACATGGAAAGGAGAGCCCATCCCACAGATGAGTCTTCCTGGACCTGTAGTGGGAAGGGGGCAGGGGTCACAGAGTCCTTACCTTGGAATTTCTGCATCCTTGGACTACAGGCGCCCGCCACAACGCCCGGCTATTTTTTTGTTGCAGTTTGGCCGGGGCAGGGTTTGAACCCGCCACCCTCAGCATATGGGGCTGGCGCCCTACTCACTGAGCCACAGGCGCCGCCCTATGTCTCTATTATTAATTAGATCATTTTGAAATATTCACCTAAATATTTTTGTTAGGATATTATGCCTTTTTAGGAGCCACTAATGCATTATCTTTCCCTTATAGGAAATTTGGAAAGACAAAATTACCTTCTAAATATGTAGAAAGAAGGAAATAACTCTATAAATTTGAACATTCTCATTTTTTGTAATAACATAAAAGGATAAAAATTGCATAATGTTTACCTAAAAATAAACAAATATTATAGCATACTTATATGTACACATAGACATAAATTCATATATGTAAGAACATATATATACTCACCCACAAAAAATTCTGAAATATAATTTTTTTCATTACCAGATAATTTATAACAGGAAAAATGGTACTATGTTTCAATTGGACATGATTGGACATCTGTATGATACACTTTAAATATGCTATGTATTCATATTAAAATTACATAAGAAGTAATTTTACATGTATAAAGAAATGTTTATTAAGGATAAAGAATGCAGAAAATACACAATATTATTTAGATTATTATTATAGAATTAATTACAAAAACAGGGGTATCATCTCATTTATATTTATAATTGTATTATATTTTCAGAGTTATAGCTTGAGGGACTCATGGAAACAACCAATCATGTTTCTGTTAAAATAGATGATAATAAATTTTATTCAAATTGGTTCATAAACTACCATTGAAAGTTTCACTAAATGAGAAATGTTTTAAAGCATATTCTTTGCATTTATTATTTATCAATCGGCTTATTCATTCACAATGTTAATTGGGGAAAGGATTTTGCAAGTTATTTTTTATTCATGCCTTGGTGCATAGTGTTCAATCATACCAGTAACTAAGACAATAATTTCTTTTTAATGTGAGCTAACTGTGTAAATGTCCTTCAATAAAATTCATAAAATCTAAAATCAATGATTTACAGTAAATCTCTTGCATGTAGAAGTATCGCTTCTGACAAAGAAAGTAACAAACACATGGGCCCCATGATTACGGTCATTTACGCCAACTAGAATGAAGCACAAATGCCCAATTGATTTTATTTATCAAGTTCAGACAGCAGGAAAAGCTTAGCTCAAGATTTCAAACCTTACGTTTTCAAGTGGATTTCTCATCCTATATTACCTCTCAACAAGTTTTCATTTTTTTACCAACGTCTTTTTACCATACCCTTTTCTCCTAGTTGCCAACACATTTTGCATTCAAACTTGAGTTCAATATATTAACTTCATTTTGGCTAATTAGGATATAATTTCCTTTTTTTCTTTCTTTGAAACAGAGCCTCAAGCTGTCGCCCTGGGTAGAGTACTGTGGCATCACAGCTCACAGCAACCTCCAACTCCTGGGCTCAAGCGATTCTCCTGCCTCCACCTCCCAAGTAGCTGGGACTACAGGCGCCCGCCACAATGCCTCGCTATTTTTTTTTTTTTTTTTTTTTTTTTGGTTGCAGCCATCATTGTGTTTGGCAGGCTGGGCCCGGATTTGAATCCACCAGCTCAGGTGTATGTGGCTGGTGCCACAAGTGCTGAGCCTAGGATTAATTTCTAAGAACACAGCCTTAACAGGAAGAGAGGATGAAGAAATTAGAGTACAAGCTATTGAATATATGCTTTATATCAGTATGTGCATTTTGAAGTTATTTTTTCCTAATTATAGTACATAGCTTATTTCATGGGGTTTCATGATATTTGAGTATTGGAACTCAGAAAATAAACAGCATACGTTCAAAACGTCTCAATGACACATAACCATCTACTGTTACATATTTTTTTACTTGTTAGAGATAATAATTTATAGCTATTAAATGATTAGCTAATATATTTTTAACCAAAAAGCATATTCATTGGTGATATAAAGTCCTTCTTCTGTGAGTTTATACTGTCTTTTAAAATGACATTGAGTTTTCTGTGAAGAATATTGTCCTAAAGAATGTTGCATTTGATTTTTTATATTAAACATTTAAATAAAATGCACACGATTATATTTATATGAAATAGATATAGAAAAGCAAATGTAGTGCTTGTTATAAAGTCTATGTCTCATTACGCAGTAAATGGTAAAGTTCCAAAAGGAACAGAAAAATTACATCAAAACTGAACAGAACACATTCATCTAACATCTTAAGACATTTTTTCTCTTTGCCCAACAAAGTTTTCCTCAGAAAACAGTACAATGACTATCAGTGAGACATTATTTCCAGCAGTTTTATAGAAGCTATTTTTAACCAAGGGTTTTAATTCTCTTATTATAAATAGTTTAAGTGCCCACTGTGTCCGTAGCTCTGCTGGGGGTGCTAGTTCTGCTTCTCAAGGCCCCTTTGTGATAGAAGACGTGTCATTTTTTATATTTAAACACTTTATTACAAGGTAGAAAATAAATGCCACACACAAAGTGGTGTGCAAATACAAAGGAACGAAGGTGATCTCCACTGTGAGTAAAGGCTGGAGGCGGGAACATCAGAAACCTCAACTAAGAAGTTTTATTAATTTTTCTTTATCAGTGCTAAGAAGATATCATGGTTTTTGCTAAATTTGTCTTTTCCTTTTGTAAAACTGAGTTTTAATCAATGAAAAAAGACTGCTATACTCCATCTCGGCAAATCGAATTTTGTTGTGAATATTTCCCAATTGAAATGAAGGAAGTTATGTTTGTGTACGTGGATTGACAAAATTAAAATTCTTAGTTTGCTAACATAAAAGATAACCCAAAAATGTCTAAAGACATTTTCAGGACGGTCGTATCTAGTGCGCCACGTATCAACTTGTCATCTTTGGAGTCTTTCACCTCAGGTGTGTTAATAATGGTTTTATCTTTTTCTCTTCATTAGCTATATTAGAGCATTAAGCTTCAGTATCTCTTAGAACTAGTGTTCTATTTCTGTTTTGTTTTGACTTTAATAACAAATTTTTACCAGTTTTTATGTATGTAATTAAGACTGTATAATAGGGGTGGCACCTGTGGCTCAAGGAGTAGGGCGCTGGTCCCATATGCCAGAGGTGGCGGGTTCAAACCTAGCCCCGGCCAAAAATCCAAAAAAAAAAAAAAAGAAAGACTGTATAATAGAATAAGATGAATAAATCAACAGTATTTTCCTGTAAATATTAAATGTCACTACTGCTTTTGGTATTGATTCTTTACCATAAAATTTCATCTGTGCCGTAAATGACTTCATGCATCCTGTTTTATGTTTTTTCTTCATTTATTTATCAATCATCATATAGTGCTATGTATCAAGTGTTATTTTAAATTTTTAATAAAATATCAACACATTATGCAACCCTGTAAGGAAGACACTGTTATTGTCAGGCCCATATTATAAGTGAGGAAGCTGGATGACAGAGATATATGTGTCTTGCTCAAGGGCACAGCCTCAGCAGCTTCACAGGTCAGCGTCTAAACCCAGAATTGTCTCCAGGGCCTGCACCCTTGACTGGCCTACTCACCATTTATCAACAGATAGCTTTGGAACAGAGAACATCACGCAATGCCTTTACCACTGTATAGTTTTCTACTGCTGCTGTCACAAATTACCACCACCCAAATGCTTTTACACTACTTTACACTACAAAAGCATTTCCTGACAATTATTTTTTAGGTTAGAAAAATGACATGGGTGTCAGTGGGTTAAAATTAAGGTGTCAGCAAAGCCATGTTCTTTTCTGGAGATTCTCGGAGAAGACCCTCTTTGTCCATCTGCATCTCTCAGAGAAAAGAGCTAGAAGCCCATGACTATGGTGGTCTCCAGAAGCTGGAGGAATCAGGGCTTCGGCTTAATCACATCCACAAAGTTCTTTTGCTGGGTAAAGTAACATTCTTGCAGGCTTCAGGATGACAAGGTGGACATAGTAGGTATTGATTATTCTGCCTGCTGCAACCATTGCTTCCTATACTCTGTATTTTAAAAAGTCCTGGATGTGAAGGTTTCATTTGGGGTCTGATAGGAATTTCAGAGTCTAAGCCAGAGTACGAGTCAGTAGATTCCATAGTTTAATACAATTCTAGAATAGTAGATAATGCTCCAGTTAGAAAACCTTCAAAATAATGGTTTAGTTTTGCTCTCCGCCCCAGTGTGTGTGTGTGTGTGTGTTTGTGTGTGTGCAGGTGGGGGTATACTTCCACCGTTTATAGTTTCCTCTTACTGAAAACTTTCTTCTGAGCTTCCGTGAGATCCATCTTACTAACAAGCCTTCCCTGAGCTGACTTTTTCTCTCTTCATCAAAATTCACTGTTTGGTATGCCATCTTTCAAAGCAATCACCCTCACACACATGAAAACGTGATATTTTCAGGGGTCCCGAAGGACAAATGGTTTTTTAAATGAAATTAAAATGTTATTTGCATTTTTTATTCTCATATTTTCAAAAATGGACTGTACATTTTTCCATAGGCTCCATCATGTCTGATATTACAGCAAATTGAAGGTAGAAGCAGAGAGTTCAGTTGTTTGCTATCAAGCCAAACATTTGAGAGTTTTGGTAAAATAGAAAGCAATAACACTCTTATTACTATTTTTCTTATTTTAGAAAGTTATTGTAATAAGATACTATAATAATAGTATAGTTAATTTGTAATAGTTTAAATAATGATTAATAAATGCTTTCAGAATGTCTTATTTTTAAAATGTCTAATATGATATACATTTAAATATTTGTGTGTATATACGTACATTCAGTAGAACCTCCATAAATTGACCACCCAGGGGACTGTAACAAGCTGGTCAACATACGGAGGTGGCCAATGTAAAGAACTAGGCCTGCCGGACTGATATGTACATGTGGTGCATGTCAGTGTGTGAAAATTAGGTCAACTTAAGTAGCCGTCAGTGTAGGGAGGTGGTCAACATGGAGGTCCTACTGTATGTATTTACCTATATAAACAACTCTCTTTGAGATTCTCACGTTTAAAGGTATAATTGCATCCTAAAATCAAAACATTCAAGAATCTCTGCCTTTGGAATTTGTTCAAAAATCCAGTTACATCATAAATTAACTATAATTTTAAAGTTAATTGTACCTTCTTATGGAAGATTATTGGTTTATCTCTCTGAGCCAATTTTAATTTTAACATGGAAACTTTGACGTTTTAAGACATAATAGTTTAATTTGGTAATACAATAAAATTAAAAGCACACTGAAAAGACTAAGGTTAAGTTTCAAAATATTTCATTTCCTATTCACATTTACAGTGTTACTTCAGTATCCCTCTCGGAAAGTAGCCTTTTCACATGAATGATTCCCTCACTACCCCTTACCTTCCCTGCTCAGTTTTACTTCTGAATGCGGCACAAATAAAAACAGCATGAAGATGTTACAGTAAGATCTCCAAAGGGTATTGGTTCCTCTACCTGCTACCATGTGTTTTGATCAGTTTGCTTGAACTCTGTGCTAATTAATGGTCCTTAGCCTGAAGATCTGTAATGACAAGAGTGTAAATGTGGTTTGCTCTTAGCAAAATCTTTTATCATCAATAAAATAATAAAAATCGTTTTGAGAATTATGACAGCTCATCCACAAAGAGTTCTTTGCACACATTTCTCAGTAAGGTGGCATGAAATGTTAGTGATTAAATTAATGAACTAGCACAATGGAGGCATTCAGTAAATGTTTTCTTCCTATTCTTTACAAAAATTTTAAACACATCCAAGTCTTATGGCCACTAAGTTTTAACCAGATCAAATTTAACACCTCACTGAAACCTGCAATCCACATTGCATTTTCCTTCATTAAATTTCATTGTTCAAGCACACAGTATTTATATATATATGGACATATGTATATGTTCATAAAAATCTAGTATTATTTGTAAAAATCTAGTATATATTTTATGATAGGCAGTAGCAAATACATTTGGAACTATATTAAATGCATAACAATTTAGGATTATCATGGTAAGGAGGCTTTAGATAATAAAATTATTTATCCTGAGTAATCGTTTTTTACTTTGAGATTCAACTTGTCTGTTCCTAGTATTGACTCGTGAACTTCATTTAGACATTGAATGTAAGAGAGCTGTATTTTGTCTTGTAATCTTTATGTTGTTGATTAAATTTGTTGTTTTCAAAGCCTACTATATAAAAACTCACATTTTATATTAAGCATTAATGTCTGCTGATGTTTAAGACCAAGTGATGATTTGATGGAAACCATTTTGTGTATTTAATTTCTTTCTTGAACTCTCATCACAAGTTTTAGGATAAATGTTAATATTGACCTAGTTATCAAAACTTCCAGAAAACTTCCCTCCCTCTGATATTTAAGAAAGGGGAACACCTGCCAGGATGACCTGGTGAAGTGGCTCCAGATCCCGCCTTCTGGTGACCTTTGTCTTGAATCTCTCATAGACCTGAATTTGATATAAATTATACTTTTCTCTGAGGGTAATTTGCAGACTACTTGCTTTACCTAGTATATTGCACAAGCTTTTTAATTATGATTTACCATTCAACAGTCATCCTGTGAATGGTTTCTAATTTTATTTGGCATTAGAATAGCATTTGACAAGACTAATATTTCTTATTACCTTACCATTCCTAGTTAGTTTGAATTAATCTGTTCTTAAATTTTTTCCATTTCAAAATATAGTCTTTTTTAAGATATAGGGTTTATATTTAACCAATTAAGAAAGTTATGATGTTCTAAATATTTAATATAGAAACTTATTCCACTAAAATTGAATTCATAATTTATATTTCAACATTTTCTACCATAATTATGAGAACGTTTCAGAGATATAATCTTCTTTAAGTCATTATTTCCTTTCAAATACACATTAAATGCCAAATCAAAGGGAATATCAAAGACAGAGAAGGATGCGTAATGAATCATGAGCTTCACAAGCTTATAGAGTAACCCCATCGACTTGATTACTTGTACTAGTTTTCTGAGAAAGATTATTTATTTATTTATTTTTTGAGAAGCAAATCTATGTTTGGTAACACATCAGTTTTAATATCAATGATGATCATCAGGCAAACAGATCTAGAATTATACATATTATTTTAAAAATTTACTATCTGTGCTTATTAGTAACTATGAAGACTGTTGGAGAGGGGTAGCCCAGGACACTGGTTGTGGGACACCCCCCCCCCCCGGCGGGAAGGTAGACTGTCGGAATGAGAAGGGAAGAGAGGAGTTCCAGCTCAGGTATAGATCACAGAGATGACAGAGAAATGGCTGTGGACACCTGCAGAGGAAAACTGGGAACCTGAGAAAGGAGAAGGGACAAAATAGTGGAGCAGAATAAACTCAGAGGTAAGGCCTAACAGAAGGATCATAGACATCCCTGAATGTAAAGAAGAAAAATGCACAAAAGTTAGACAGCCTCATTTAGGCAATAATTGAGGAAAACTTTCTTGATTGTGCTAGAAAATGAGACATTTAGTTATAAGAGAGATTAATCACCAATAGACAATCACTGCCACACAGAGTCCTCAGACTAGCCAAAGTTAACAGGAGGAGGAACTCAGGATGCTGTCGGCAAGAACTCAGGTAACTTACAAAGGAAGAGCCATCAGGCTAACCGCAGACTTCTTAAGAGAGACCTTACAGGCACAAGTGATTGGGGCTTCATTCTCACTCTTCTCAAAGGGAATAATGCCCAAACAGCCAAAGCAATATTGAGTATAACTAATAAACAAACAAAAACAATCACAAAAAATAACATAGTTGAAGGCATCACACCACCTGACTTCAAAAACATATTTAAGGCTATAGTAACCAAAACAAGATGGTATCAGTATAAAAACAGACATACAGATCAATGAAATGTAACAGAGACCCAAAAATGAATCTGCCATAAAAGCAGCTATTATTTGGATAAAGCTGTCAAGAACATGCATTAGGGAAAGGGTACCCTGTTCAATAAATGGTGTGATAAAACTGGACATCCAAAAAAAGACAAATGAATCTAGACCCTTTTCTCCTACCACATACAAAAGCCAATTCAAAATGGGTTAACAAATGTAAGACCCAACCTAGAAGAAAATATAAAGGAAATACTAAAGAATATTGGTTTAGGCCAGATTTTATGACTGAGACTTCAAAAGCACAGGCAACAAAAACAAAAGCAGATAAATGACATTAAATTAAACTACAATATTTCTACACAAAGAAGGAAACAATCAACAAAGTGAGGAGACAACCTTTTAAATGGGAGAAAATATTTGCAAACTATTTATGTGACATTGAACCAATATCCAGCACATAGAAGGAAACTTAATTAAATGGGAAACACCACCACCAACAAAAATAATAATAATTTCACTTAAAAATGAGTAAAGGACATGAATATTTACTTCTCAAAACAAAACATATTAATTTTTCCAACAGATATATGAAAAAATGTTCAATATCCTTACTCATCAGGGAGATGAAGTCAAAATCATGAGCTGTCATCCTACCCCAGTTAGAATGGCTTTTATTAAAAAGACAACATATAACAGATACATTTGATTTTTTCATGTTAAGTTTTTAGCTATTCAACCTAAAAGTTTAAGCTTTAGGTAAAAAAAAAATATTTTTCTTTATTAGTAACTCAGAACCAGGAATGGTTATACATAATATAGGTTTATATAAATTGTTGATAGTTGCAGAGAAAGGTCTGGACTTCCATCTAATGTGGATTGAAGATTGAAGTAATTTTATTTAAAGTGAAAAGACATGGTATGCATAGCTGATTTGGGGCTATAACCCTCCCTTCTTTTTCCTGACTTCAGCTCTTGGATTTTTTTCTTACATCTATGTCATTGTTATATCTATATAGGCCTTCGGTTCTGCTATTTCCTCGTTTTTGTGGTTACTTGTGAGCCTGTCTAGTTTTTGTGAACTTAAATCAAACCCTTACTTTTTTCACTATTCACCAAAAGTCTGGAAATCTTGCTGTATAGTTTTTTAAAGTGTTGGTTTAATTTTATACCTATTAAAAACTTTAATGAAGGGCGGCGCCTGTGGCTCAGTCGGTGGGGCGCCGTCAAACCCGGCCCCAGCTGAACTGCAACAAAAAAATAGCCGGGCGTTGTGGCGGGCACCTGTAGTCCCAGCTACTCGGGAGGCTGAGGCAAGAGAATCACTTAAGCCCAGGAGCTGGAGGTTGCTGTGAGCTGTGTGAGGCCACGGTACTCTACCGAGGGCCATAAAGTGATACTCTGTCTCTACAAAAAAAAAAACTTTAATGAATTATTTTTATAAGACTATGACTTGATATGTGTTGCACTAAGTGAAAATTCATTAGCATGTCATTACTGCTATTACACAAGGATCAGCCAGATCTGCATGAACATGAATAAATGATACAACTACCCTGAATGGATGGTGCCTGCTGTGGGCACCCGTCTCCATGTGAATAAAAATAGCTGGGAATAGGGATTGAAGGTACAAATGTCTGTAAGAGGTGAGCTGCCCATACATTCAGGGAGAGCCCTGAATAACCTCTGTCATCGCCTTTTATTGACACATTACACAACAGGTGTGCGGCCCATGTACTAGGATCACATGCTTAATGGTCACTAAGTGCTCTTCCCCAGTGGGCTTGACTCCCACCCTGTGCACCAGGAATGTTCAATGTATAACACCTGCTTGTTAATGAGCTACCGATCTTATCTCATTAACACTGGCAGCTGCCTGAGGGCTTGCCTCCAGGTGGCCAAACATCTCCGTGCTAGCTAGGAGACTGTCTCATTCCCAGTGCCTTCTTCAAGAACCGGTGACTGCTTCCACAAGCTTGGTGCACGATCTCTTAGAGATGGCACAATTTAGAGTCAGGCTCATTTGAGGTGCAAATCTGAGTTCTACTGTTTGTTAGCAAGCTTTATCTCTGAAGTTGTTACCTCACTGTTATTTGGGGCATGTTGTGAGATAAAGTCTCACACTATTGTCTCAGGCTATAGGGCCCTGGTGTCTTAGCTCATGGCAACCTCAAATCCTGGGCTCAGGCCATCCTCTTGCATCAGCCTCCCAAGTAGCTGGGCTATAGGTGCCCGCCACAACACCCAGCTAGTTTCTCTACTTTTAGTAAAAATAATATCTTCTCCTTGCTCAGTCTTGTCTCCAACTCCTGAGCAACCACCCACCTTGGCCTCTGAGAGTGCCAGGATTACAGGTGTGAACACCACTCCTGGCTTTGAGCTTATTTTTTTAGTGCATAGAACATCGTCTCTCCCGACCAACAATTAGTAGTGGCTATTATCCATTTGTCAGTAAATTCAAGTATTCTGTCTGCATTCTTATAAAAAAGGTGGCTGACATTTTGTACTTTTGATGATGGCAAAAAAATGATCCTAGTTACTATTGAAGGAATTGGAGAACTTTTTCTTCCTTCCCAGTCCTCATGTTATTCTATGGAAGAGGATAATTATATTTTCTGGAGTTGAAATTTCAAGAGAGTATAATTTATATAGTTATAGCATATTACATATATTTTGATCCTCTGATAGCCATTAAGACCAAATTGTCTAGATAGGCAATGCGTGGTTTTAGAGCACAGTGTGAATAGGCTTAATAGCCCATAAGACTCTTCAGAAGGTTTTCAAGGTCAATCTATTTCCGTAAGACTACTCAGATGGTTTTAACCTTTTCACTCTCTGGTTTTTTTGCAAGTATAAAGTGGTGTTCTCCACAGACTGCAAGACATTTGAGACAGCGATGGATGGAACACAGATGTAAATGTGAGTGAGAATCCAGCTGTTATTTACAAAATCCAGCATTGAAGCATTTTCCAGAAAAGTAAAACAATGCATCTCATCTAGTTTACAAAACAAACTTCTTGTTCTTTTTCATAGTCTATGTTATTAATGTTCACATGTCATTATTTAAACATAAATTAAATACATTTTAAAATGTATGACATGATTTATAATATACTAGATATGAATAGATAACTCAAAACAACAAAGTTCTTTGCTCTTTTCAACTATTTTTCCAGAGTCTAATGACATATAAAAATAAAATTAAGGTAAAGATATTTTATCTAAGAGTCAAGGCTAACTACTAGGGACTAAAAACTTAGGACTAATCACAGTAAAACCACTAGGAGAAATGGAGAAAAGAAAGATATTTCTCATAAATATGGACACCAGAGAAAGGAGCAAACAGGGTTAAATGAGGAAAGAGTTAATCACCTCTGCCCTACATTTCTGCCATCCTGGCAGGCATTATTTCAGATGACCTTATTTTCTGCTGTTTTCACAAGTTTCTACAATAACACAATTATCATTGAAAAGGCCATGGAAAGTCACTGGTACGTCCTTTCAGGGATGATTAACTGTCTGTTGTTAAGAAGAGTGTTTCTGGGTGGTGCCTGTGGCTCAGTGGGTAGGGCCCCAGGCCCCATATACTGAGAGTAGTGGTTCAAACCTGGCCCTGGCTGAACTGCAACAAAAAAAATAGCCAGGTGTTGTGGTGGGCACCTGTAGTCCCAGCTACTCAGGAGGGTGAGGCAAGAGAATTGTCTAAGCCCAGGAGTTGGAGGTTGCTGTGGGCTGTGTAATGCCACGGCACTCTACCAGGGGCAATAAAGTGAGATTTTGTCTCTACAAAAAAAAAAAAAAAGGTGTTTCTTTGTATTCAATATATTCAATATGCATTTATATTCACAAAATTTTACTAGTACATTTGTGAGAAAATGTCTTGCATTATTTATGATATATTTATATTTTTCAACATTTTGGGTGTGGTTTATATTTGTAAAGTCTGTATCCATACATTTCTAACTAACAATGCTTATTTAATTATAATAAACTTAGTAGCATGTCGACATCTTAAAAATATTTAAAAACTAACATTTAAAGACAACTGGAATTATGATACATAATTATGATACATATTCCAGACAACTGGAATTATGATACATGTAAGAATCTATTCTGGTTATTTTTTTCAGTATTAGTGCAATTAAATACATTATCATTTAGACATATTAAAATTATGTTTAGAATAAAATTTTAAGTCACTCATTTAATAAAAGAAAACCAAATATTTTCTCTTACACATGATGCTTTGGTGATAAAAAAAATTATGTTGAATCACATTGTTAACAAACACAAATATTTTATCCCATTAAAAAAATTATAAAAACAGTAGAACATATTTATACATTATAATCCCAAATGTCTTTCTCTGTCTGACCTTTATATTAGGATCTTTACAAAGCTTCAAAAAATTCTATTTAGCTATTGACCTGTAACGAGGAGGTCAGATTAATTACACCATTACAAATAAGTATGATTATCTAGTTTCAATGCTAATTTCAAATATCAAATATGAAGCAAATACTACTGCATTTTTAGATAATAACATTTGATTACATCTTCTTCTTAGCAAAGTATCTCAAGAATGGATGAGAAAGTATCCAATGTACTCAGCCCTACTATGAAACTAATTTATGGTTTTCATATGAAAGCTATAACCCAGTTATAACCTAAGAATATGGGGAAGTGGGAGAGGAGAGGAGGGGGGAGGTTGGGTGAAGAGAGAGTGATTGGTGGGACCACACCTATGAGACATCTTACAAGGGTACATGTGAAACTTACTAAATGTAGAATATAAATGTCTTAACACAATAACTAAGAAAATGCTGTGAAGGCTATGTTAACCAGTGTGATGAAAATATTTCAAGTTGTATATAAAACCAGCACATTGTACCCCATGATTGCCTTAATGTACACAGTTAATAAAAATAATTAAAAAAATTGATTACATAGTTTTACAACAATGCTGCAACATACTGTATATAGTAATGAAATTTTAAAATAATATATACGATTGCATAATAAACAAGAACTTGCAAAAATTTGTGGAATATAGAAAATTCTAATTAGGAAAAATAAAACTTATCCCAAGATTACACAGGGTGAAAGTGTGATAAAGTCAGTGAATTTGGACACTGTTTAAGTTTTAAAGTGTAAGTCACGCTTCTTAGGTCAATGTTCAACCTGAGAAGTACCATACAGTTATTAACTGCTGTTAACTTCACTGTGTTTATAAAAATCCATCAGAGGCGATAGGATTCCTTTAGGTATTCACTAGCTTCACATTTTACAATGCTTTTAGAAATCTTCTAAAAAATAAAAAATAAATTCTTACTTAACAGGGCTTATGCTTTACAAGTTCTTCAGAAGTTTATACCTCAGTAAACCATTTAAACTGTCAATCTGTTTTTATGAATTGGAAATACATGGTAGGAAAAAAAGAACTGCAGGTTTAGTAATGTGTACCTATTTGTCGTGAAAATACGTTCAGTTATGATAAAGATTAGAAATTCAAATTATCTGGGTCTGGTAATGAGCAAAACACATGGAGACTCGGGGACTGGGGAAGAGGGTCGTGAGCAAAGCATGTGTGTGATTGAGCTGGGGTAGCATCCGGGTCCACCCCAGCAGATGGCTGCCCATGGCGAGGCAGGCCTGGCAGGGCCACTGCCAGATACTCCCATTTTTTAAGAAAGATGGATAATCTAGATCTTTATATAAAATCTCTTTTTTGTTTTTTTTTTTTGCATGTTGACAAAAGGAAAAAGAAAACAACTATGTGCTTCAGTAAACATGCTTCTTCTTCTAAGTCACCTGGTAGTGACTGACACCTGTGTTACACAGGCGGAGTGCTCTCCGCCTACATCTCTATACCTACAGGGTGAAAGTTTAGAAATAAAACATTGCAATCTGTATTTGAAAATTATATATGCAAAATAATTTTATGACATCATCCTCTTAAAAACAGACAATAAAAATGTTGTCTGCGGACAGCTTGATTATACATAACTTCCTTGCTGTCAGACCTTTGCAGACCAACTTGTAGAAACCCTGCCCGAAACCCCTGAACTTTCTTTTTAAGATCTCTTATTCTTCAGTCATAGAAAAAAATATTTTTGTTTACCATTTAGGGAATGAGGCACGGGTTTGTTTCTAATTACTAGCTTATGATATTTTCCTGCTGAGTGGAGGACAATGATTCACTATGTTCTATAGTTATATAGATCTTGTAGATAGAGATATAGAAACTTCTGAGATAGAAGAGATTTTTTTGATATTTATCCATAGACTAATGTTATATTTATTTGTATTTAATATTCTTAGTATGTTTCATGAGGACAAATTCTATCCATACTTGGCATTTGTAAATAAATATGCCTTGTAATTATTTTTCCCTTCTTAACTGTTTAGGTGGGTGGAGAAAGAATTTTTTTTCTTTTAAAAGATGTTGAAAGGTGGTTGCAAAATGATATGCTTCTGCATTTTACGGTGTCTAGCATATAGTTAGCTAATACGACTGTGTAAACCGAAATAGGGTTTTCTCCAGGGGTCCTCAAACTGTGGCCCACGGGTCACATGAGGCGGTGTGATTGTATTTGTTCCCCTTTTGTTTTTTTACTTCAAAATAAGATATATGCAGTGTGCATAGGAATTTGTTCATAGTTTGTTTTTTTTTAACTATAGTCCGGCCCTCCAACTGTCTAAGGGACAGTGAACTGGCCCCCTGTTTAAAGAGTTTGGGGACTTCTGGAAGGGCAGCTTTTATCCCAGTTGCTCTTAGTCAGGAGGAAATTCTTCTTCAA
Source organism: Nycticebus coucang (assembly GCF_027406575.1). Classification (NCBI taxonomy): domain Eukaryota; kingdom Metazoa; phylum Chordata; class Mammalia; order Primates; family Lorisidae; genus Nycticebus; species Nycticebus coucang. The sequence goes on from NC_069783.1 coordinate 143,056,412, forward strand.
TTATATGGCTTAGAAATATGTGTCCTATTCCTTGGACTCTTCTTGTCTTTCGTATGAAGAAACTATGTGTTCCACTGAACCCCACTGTGTTCTTGTTACATGCACATAAAGTCCTTCACGTTTGTCTAAATAAGCAAGATGTGTCTCTGGCGTCTTGGAGTCTCTGGAGGCCTGGGGTTTGGATTTTCAGGTCACTACTTACAGTACTTCCAGAGAGCAAGAGCAGCGGGGGAGGGGCATAAGGCAATGGACAGTTTATTAATGTTAACATGTTAACATGTCATTATTTAAAAATGAATTAAATACATTTTAAAATTTATGGCATGATTTATAATATACTCAATATAATGAATAACTCAAATAAACAAAGATCTTTGCTCTTTTCAACTATTTTTCAAGAGTCTAATCAGATATTTTTAATTAAAAATAAAATTAAGGTAAAGATATTTTATCCAAGAGTCAAGACTAACAACACTTCCATAGAAGAGGGTTGTGGTTAAAAGACATTTCCACATCTTTCCCAGCTACTCAATATTTTGTGCCCCCAAGTGAAAAGTGCCTATGTCAATAATTATATTCTGAATCAGAGTATTTCTGATTGCAGTCATTACCAAAAAGAACTTCAATACTTACGTAAATTATAGACTATTTTCTTTGGATTCCAGTGAAGTTTTAAGTTTAAAAAAAAATTATCAGTGTTTTTACAGCAAACAATGTGGGGGTATGTAAAACATTCCTAGTCTGACATAATGTTTATGTGTAAATTAATATATTTAGAATTCCATAGCATTATACTTTTCTTGAGTAAAATTAAATATGAACATACTTTAATATAAATAAAAATTAATAATAACTAGTATACCCTGAAATAAAAGGGAATATACATGCTTGAAATCTATAAAAAGCATAACGAGTGCAGTATATTTAAAAAAAAAAAAATTGAGCTTCCCTCTGACTAAAAAGAGATGACCCAAAAGAAAATCGTTGCAATTTGAACTTGTTCACTTACTGAGCAGAAGCTTTCTCAGGGAAGTGCTTGTTGCTGGAATCACTGCTGAAGTGGCTACCCACTTACCCTGTGTGTCAAAACTGGTCTCCCTCTGCCCCCGAGGGTTAGGGCTGCAAGGCGGCTCAGACCCCGCCCTTAGGCTACTTGGTCGCTGGGTTACCAGCTCCCACCCAATTCCAGCTCTGCGACCCTGAGGGCGGAGCTTGCCAGGGCAGATCGCTCACAATGTCTGCCTGTGACCCAGAGCCAAACTCTATTAGCTCCGTCTGGCTCAGCGGCTCAGACTGGGGCCCTGGACAATGGCCAAAGTTCTCCGCACTCCCGCTCAGGCTCTCCCCAAGGCAGTTCAGCTGAGTGCCAAGTCCAAAGACACCAAAACAGTTCACAGGTAAGGCCTTTCTGGTTTGCAGTCTCGCTGCTACTGAACTTACAGTTGCGGGCGGGTTTAGGCGGATTGAACACACGCGACCACTTGCCGGTTTTCCACTGTTTTAGTCCTCCTCTTGGGGTCCAGAAGTCTCTCGCTGACTCCCTGTATCCTCTCAGGGGTGATGATAGGCAGATCCCACCAGCCAGAGATGCCTGGAGTCCTATATCCCCAGACTCACGGTGCCCAGATGCAAGGAAGCTGTTACTCGGCTGCCATCTTGCTCCTAGTCCGAAACCTGTCAAATCGTTGCAATTTGAATGCCACAGACTCCCAGCTGTCCTTTCTGACTTAGTGGGTGACTAACAAGTAGACTAATTTAAGTTTAATATCTCTTCTGTTCATTTATTAGTGGTGTGAAGAAGCATTAAAAAGGCCAAAAGTCAGACAACAGGAGAGAGAAATAATAACATGCTAATAATCTGCTGAGCTGGAGAACTGTGCATATCTGGGAAGCGGGTAGACTCATTATCTTATTCCTGAGAAGGCATTCATAGCGCTTCAATTTTAACCTACCAAGTAATCTAAATCCATGTGCAATTTAGTAACTAAATCTGAGTATGTAACAACCAGAAAGACGCCAACATTTCAGCACACGTTTATTTCCTATTTAATTACTTAGAACTACATGCAATTACATTGCAATGAGGCATTTAGTGGTGTTTCACACCTGTTGGAGATTAATGTCATCATCATTTTATAATCATTCCTAATTGGATGGTGTCATCCTACACAGAAGAACAAAAATGTACGTAAGAAACCTGTAGAAAATGATTAAAACTTTAGGAAAAAAACTCTAATTTTCTGTTTGAAAGAAAACACACTGTGAACTACTAAATTAAATGGCAAAGACAATATTAAATTGAGCAATGTGAAAAAATAAATTGTTCCTAAGGCGTTTTAGTCTAAAGATGGAAATCAGAAGACTTGTTTACACCTTTCAGATGTGAAATGCTAATGAGGAATGACAGCAGCTTCTAGGCAGAAGTTTTTAGAGTATGTTTGTGTCATACAGATGAAAAGAAGGCAACTATAATTAGGCAAGCCGTTCTGATCGCTGGTTTGAAGATCAACAGTCCTTAGCCACTGGTCTGTGATCAGTGATTGTAAGACAACCAGACTACTGAGACGACAGGTGTTGTCAGACTAACTGGAGAAAATGGAGAGAATGCAGAGAGCGTGTGTGAACCAGAGCAGCGTTGAAATGTCAACACTTCCATAGAAGAGGGTTGTGGTTAAAAGATATTACTCATTTTAGATAAAAAAAAAAAGAAGTATCCTAATTGTACGAATGATATGCAATTCTATGAATAAGTACGTGTAAAAGGCTGTGGGACTCTGGTTGTGCCCTCCTCAGGTATAAAAAAGGGGAAAGAATATTTTCCCCTCAAGTTTGCAGTGAGAATAATTTTCTTGAATTATAAGAACAAAATGATAAGAAAGTTTTTCCTTGAGTTACACAAGTTTCCATTGATGCAATGTCTAACTCACTCAAAAATATGTTCTCAACTCTCACACATAAGAGTGTGTCCATGTATAATTTTGGAAATGGCAGAAGACTCTCCTGAAAGTTGGTATCTTTGATTCCAGATGTTCTGTAGACTAATGTTTGGGAAATGTGGCTACAAACACATTTAAGGGGATTCTTTGGTTCAGGACCTTTTCAAAGCCTATAAGATGCCTGTTCCTGGTGACTCTACAAAGTTGTGTGGGAAACAGATTCTGAAGGCTCCTAAGTGACCCAAAAATCTTTCATTCACTGAGTATTTGGGAGATGGACATGCAAAGCTCACTGTGGAGTCTGCTGCTCTTGTTTTCAAACCTGAAAAGCAGTTGCAATGTCTGTGATGTGGGGCAAGGACCATGCAGACAGTTTGCTTGGTTTCATATCCCGGCTCCTCCACTTACCACGTTACTTTCTCTTCAGCCACAGGCTGATGAAGTTTTTGTTTTATTATGTTATGCATGTTATTTATGTAAATCTTGTTATGTTGCATAGTACACATGAAGTTATCTGAATAGCACCTGCAGTCCTTTTAACTCATTTAAAAATAAACCACAGGTAAATTAGTGTATTAATTTTATTACTCACATATATTTTTATGTCAAAAACAATAATATTTCTTTCTCATGAGAATTATTTTTTGGTTCAGTGATCTTAATTATGGGTTTTTCTTCTTTTATTTTCAAAATTCACATTGACCTTCTTCAGTTGACAACATATTTAGAAACTCTAACCTCGAATTGTCCCTTGTTAGCTACCAGCTAAAGCATGATAAAGAATGGTGAAATTTAGTCAACATTGATTAAGGGGTCTTCTGGCTCCAGATAATCTGCTCTTAAATACTGTGCCATGTTCTTTTTATTCTAAGAGGCTTCAGATCCATCGTGACATGGACAAATGTTAATACCTACGCAAGTTTTGAATTTATAGAGAAAATGGACTAGAATAGCAATAATCAGAAGGGTGAATATTACTAGAAAAAGGAAATGTTCAGTTTTTTCATTGTTTAGTAGTGACGAAAAAGTCCTAATTGAAACAAAAAGTTTTTTCTTAATAGACATCCTAAAAGGCGGTATCTCATGGTTATAATTTACATTTTGAGGATCATTACTTATGTAAAGCATCTTATATTTGTCTGCCATCTGTATGTCTTTTTTGAAGTAATTTCTATTCCAGTCCTTTGCCCACATTTCAAATTCTGTGTTAAATCATTGCTAAGTTGTAAGCTGTTGAGCCCACATCACATGTTTCATTTGCAAATATTTTCTCCCATTCTTATAGGTTGCCTTTTCCTTCTGCAAATAGTTTGCTGTACAGAAGCTCTTTACTTTAATAAAATCCCTCATATTTCATTCTGTTTTTGTTGTTTAAGCTTGTGGTGTCATTTTCAAGAAATCATTGTCATACTATGCTTGTGACTGGGAAGAATCAACATAGTTAAAATGTCTATACAACCCAAAGCAATCTACAAATTCAACACAATCCCCCTGAGAAGACCAATGTCATACTTAGAAGAACTGGGTAAAATAGTTTTTCTTTCATATGGAACTAGAAAAAATAAATAAATAAAGAAGTAGCCAATGAAATCTACAAAAATTAACCCATGCTATATAAAAGATTTAAATCCAAGACACAAAACAATGGAAACGCTAGGAAGAAACTATGGGGAAAACTATTTACAATATCTGCCTTGGGGCGGGGGGGAATGGGGAAGAAGACACTATTGGTAATTCCAGCAACAACGAAAGTAAAGACATGGTATCTGAACAAGTTAAAAAGCTTCTGCACAGATAAGGACACCATCATCGAAGCAAACAGACAATCTTACAGTGAGAGAAGATACTGGCATTCTCTCAATTGAACAATGGGCTAGTGGCTTATGCAAGGTTGGTATGACTGTGAACCTTTAGGAAAAAAGTGCCGAGAATCACCAAAGAACTCAAAGTACACTTCCCATTTGATCCTGCAATCCCATGACCAGGTATCTACCCAGAAGAAAAAAATTATTTTATCATAAAGACATTTAAACTCATATGTTTATAGAAGCTCCATACACAATTGCAGAGATGTGGAAGAAGCCCAAGTGCCCGTCCATACATGTCTGGATTAATCAAATGTGGTATGTGTATACCAAGAAGTTCTATGTAGCCACGAAAGATGGAGACTTTGTGTCTTTTATATTTACCTGGATGGATTTGGAAAACATTGTCCTAAGTAAAATATCTTAAAAATGGGAAGGGGAGAGGGCAGGAGGGTGGGGGATTGCCAGACTCTCCCCTCATGGGCGCAATGCAGGGTGCACAGCACACCCCCTGGGGAAAGGGTTTAACTACAGCTTGAATGTTACCTAACAAATGCAAACAGTGGAACCTAATCTTTCGTACCCTCCTTTTAATCTGAGGAAAAAAATGAATGGAAAGCAACCATCCCATGTACCCAATACTATGTTGAAACTAGCCGATCAGTCACTACAGGCCTGATTTAGAAAAACATAATGAACTCAAGAAGAGAGGAGGGGCAGGGAGCAAAGAGGTCCATTAAGTTCCCAGCTGGGGGTACCATGCAGGGGTGTGTCCCATATCCAGGTTCCCAGCTGGGGGTACCATGCAGGGGTGTGTCCCATATCCAGGTTCCCAGCTGTGGTACCATGCAGGGGTGTGTCACATATCCAGGTTCCCAGCTGGGGGTACCACGCAGGGGTGTGTCACATATCCAGGTTCCCAGCTGGGGGTACCACGCAGGGGTGTGTCACATATCCAGGTTCCAAGCTGGGGGTACCACGCAGGGGTGTGTCACATATCCAGGTTCCAAGCTGGGGGTACCACGCAGGGGTGTGTCACATATCCAGGTTCCAAGCTGGGGGTACCACGCAGGGGTGTGTCACATATCCAGGTTCCCAGCTGGGGGTACCACGCAGGGGTGTGTCACATATCCAGGTTCCAAGCTGGGGGTACCACGCAGGGGTGTGTCACATATCCAGGTTCCCAGCTGGGGGTACCACGCAGGGGTGTGTCACATATCCAGGTTCCCAGCTGGGGTACCACACAGGGGTGTGTCACATATCCAGGTTCCCAGCTGGGGGTAACACGCAGGGGTGTGTCACATATCCAGGTTCCCAGCTGGGGTACCACACAGGGGTGTGTCACATATCCAGGTTCCAAGCTGGGGGTACCACATATCCAGGTTCCCAGCTGGGGGTACCACGCAGGGGTGTGTCACATATCCAGGTTCCCAGCTGGGGGTACCACGCAGGGGTGTGTCACATATCCAGGTTCCAAGCTGGGGGTACCACGCAGGGGTGTGTCACATATCCAGGTTCCCAGCTGGGGGTACCACGCAGGGGTGTGTCACATATCCAGGTTCCCAGCTGGGGTACCACACAGGGGTGTGTCACATATCCAGGTTCCCAGCTGGGGGTACCACGCAGGGGTGTGTCACATATCCAGGTTCCCAGCTGGGGTACCACACAGGGGTGTGTCACATATCCAGGTTCCAAGCTGGGGGTACCACATATCCAGGTTCCCAGCTGGGGGTACCACGCAGGGGTGTGTCACATATCCAGGTTCCAAGCTGGGGGTACCACGCAGGGGTGTGTCACATATCCAGGTTCCCAGCTGGGGGTACCACGCAGGGGTGTGTCACATATCCAGGTTCCCAGCTGGGGGTACCACGCAGGGGTGTGTCACATATCCAGGTTCCCAGCTGGGGTACCACACAGGGGTGTGTCACATATCCAGGTTCCCAGCTGGGGGTACCATGCAGGGGTGTGTCACATATCCAGGTTCCCAGCTGAGGGTACCATGCAGAGGTGTATGTCACATATCCAGGCTGAAGGACTCAGCTGGTACTCAGACTTTACAAACACAAATAATATAATCTAATTGCATTTACTCTCATATTAATACAAAATTTTAAAGAAGAAACTTTAATCATTAATTTTTTCCCCAATGTTTCTTCTAGGAGTTTTACAGTCTCAAGTCTTACAGTTAAATCTTTAATCTGTTTTGAGTTGATTTTGGATACCTATTTTCCAACCTCCCTTTGTTGAAGAGAATATCATTTCCCTATTATGTATTCCTGCCAAAGATCAGTTAATTTTATATACATAAATGTATCTCAAATAGCCCCAAATTAAAAGTATTGCTCAAGGGTGGCACCTGTGGCTCAAAGGAGTAGAGCTCCGGTCCCATATACTAGAAGTGGTGGGTTCAAACCTGCCCTCCGGCCAAAAACTGCAAAAAAAAAAAAAGTATTGGTTAAGATGTGGAAAAATTAGAACCTTTGTACATTGTTGGTGGGAATATATATGGTTCAAAGCTGTGGGAAACAGTAAGGACGTTACACAAAGTTAAAAGTAGATTCACTATAGGACCTCTGAATCTCCCTTCTGGGTATATATCCAAAATAATTTTAAAACCCCAGTATCTCAAACAGATCTGTACTCCATGTTTATTGCCAAGATATGGAAAAAAACCTACATGAGTGGATGAACCAATAAAGAAAATGTGGTATATTTTGGAGGGGCAAAAATGCATTTGCATTTTAAGAGATGTTACGTATATATTACTTTTAAAAGTTGAATTGAATTATAGTAGCAATGTGTAGTATGATGCTGGGTCAAAAGATAGGGTCAATCAATTGAACTCTAGTGTAACTATATGACAGGCAGGACAGTCAAATGGCAGAGTGATAGCTGCCCTTGGAGGAGTGCAAGAATTTGGGAGTGGTACTTGAAATCTGAAAACACTGTGAAGGGCAGTGACAATGGAGGCGTGAGTATTCAACACAACCTCTGACACACCTCACTCCTGCTGACACTCCTGATCAGTTTGAGACAAACGGTGTTGTGAAAAGGATTGCCCAGGAATGCAAGTGGAGACTTTGGTCAATGTTGCTCAAGCAGTAGTTCTTGTAACCAGAAGTGTCTGGACACTGACGGTGACCACTTTGAGCACCTCTTGTGACTGCAGAATTCAAACGTGCCTTGTATTCATCTTTTGTTTTTGGCATATACTCGGTCCTTTTCCTTATCACTCTGCAGGTGCCACCATAAGTCAACTTCCCCGCTGAAATTTTAAGCTTGTTTGGTTGTGCCAAATGTGAGTGGGCCTGCAGAGCAAGTGGAACTCTCATATACTACTACTGGGAATATAAAATGGTCCACTTTGCAGAACAGCGTCAGTTTCTTTAAAAGTTCAACATGCACTTATCGTATGACCCAGCTTTTTTACTACTAATTATTTTCTGCCCCCCCAAATGGAAGTGTATGTCCATACAAAGATTTGCAGACTGTTGTTCATCTCAGCTTTTAAAAACAATAGCTTTATTGGGATAAAATTTACCCTTTTAAATTCTACAATTTAGTTTTAGTGTTTTCCCAGTTGTACAACCATCACCACTATCTAATTTTAGAACACTTTCATAATGCCAAAAAGAATCCACGTACCCATTAACTATCATTGCCCAAACCCTTGGTAACCGCTGCTTTACTTTCTGTTTCTATGAATTTGCCTTTTGTGGACACCTGATACAAACAGAATCATAATCTATATGGCCTTCTATGTCCAGCTTCTTTTATTTACCATCATGTTTTCAAAGCTCATATATGTTGTAGCAGGTATCAGTCCTCTATTCCTTTTTATTGCTTAATAATATTGCATTGTATGGAGGCTATGTTAACCAGTTTCATGAAAGTATTTCAAATTATATATAAAACCAGCACGTTGTGCCCCATTAATGTACACAGCTATGATTTAATAGAAAAAAAAACCTTGCATTGTTTTTGGCATATACTGAGTATTATGATTTTAATACAGTTTTTTTTTTTCCTATCTTAAAAGGCATATGCATTTTTGGCACCCTCTGTGCCAAATGGGATGTCATTCAGACTTAAAAAGAAAGACGATGCACCACAGACAACACCACCTACGCACCTGGAGGACATGACGCTAAGTGACACAATGACAAATGATGCGTTATGTCCCTGATAGGATTTGTCTGAACTAGTCATGCTAATAGACCTTGTGGATAGAATGGTGGTTGCCAGGGGATAGGGAGAGGGGAAAATAAGGAGTTTCTGTTCAATGGTCATGAACTTTTAATTACAAAAAATTATCATGTTATAGACACCTATAGAATGACATCATCAGTGTAATTAAGAATACAATATTGTGCACTTAGACATTCATCATGTTAAGTGTTCTTACTGCAAAATAAATATCATTTTTCTTAATTTTTACAAGCATGCCTGGAGCAAAGTTATGGAGTAATGTAAGCTTGCCTTCTTTTTCTATAATTGATACATAACTTTAACAATGCCCAAGCCAGTTTGAGACCCGCCACATCATTATAATGCCAGAGCCCAACTCACGGAAGAATGCGTCCTCCCTACTGCAGGCCCTTAAAATTCAGCTAACTTCCTCCTGGCCTTAAATTTCTGCTAAGTACTGAATTAACTAATGAATAATGAGTCTACATGCTTCACTTTCTGGACCAAACAGGCATTTTGTCATGACTGCCTGGGAAGTACCTTATTTAAAATGATGTTACCGGTCAGATTTCCAGGACTTTAGGTTACTCTTGAGGATATGAAGGTGTTTTTTTTTTTTTTTTTTTTTTTTTTTTTGGCCGGGGCTGGGTTTGAACCCGCCACCTCCAGCATATGGGACCGGCGCCCTACCCGCTGAGCCACAGGCGCCGCCCTGAAGGTGTTTTTTTTTTTTTTGTTTGTTTGTTTGTTTGACATCTAATGATGCTACTGGTCATATTTCCAGGACTTTAGGTTACTCTTGAGGGTATGAAGGTGTTTTTTTTGTTTGTTTGTTTGTTTGACATCTAATGATGCTACTGGTCAGATTTCCAGGACTTTAGGTTACTCTTGAGGGTATGAAGGTGTTTTTTTTGTTTGTTTGTTTGTTTGACATCTAATGATGCTACCGGTCAGATTTCCAGGACTTTAGGTTACTCTTGAGGGTATGAAGGTGTTTTTTTTTTTTGTTGTTTGTTTGTTTGACATCTCTATTCAATGGAGCATTTTGTACCTGTGTGCGCTATGTACCAGGCATTAGTGATACAGAGACTACTATCATCAATTTTAATATGTAGTTGCTTCCTGGATGACACACAGATTAAATAGAAAATAAAGATTGATGGGCGGCGCCTGTGGCTCAGCGGGTAGGGCGCCGGTCCCATATGCCGGAGGTGGTGGGTTCAAACCCAGCCCCGGCCAAATTAAAAAAAAAAAAAAAAAAAAAAAAAGAAAATAAAGATTGATAAAGGATTTACCAAAAAGCCTGTTAGAGTGTTTATTTGATTCATAAACTATTTTAAGGTAGACAAAACATCTGGCTGTCGGTGTCGCTCGGCCGCTGACCAGCAGGGACGAACACACCAACGCAAACAGCTTTCAGCAGGTTTATTATCGGGGGCAAGCAGCTTGTCCGGGGAGAGCAGGATGGAAAAGCCCTTAACCTTGTTTACAGCACTCTATATTTATACTCTAGGACACTTCCTGTTGTCGGTTTCTTGACCTAGATATCTCTCCAATGAACGCAAAGGGCACGGGCAGCAAGGTTGTTGCCAGGGTGCAGCCGGCGAGCAGGTTTCCTAAAGTACGCCTCCGCCATCCTGTTTTTGTGCCTGATCGACACATTGTATAAGGGCCCTCCACATCTGGCAAATTGTTTTTCCTTACTAAATTAAAATGTTGCAATCTTAACATTTTGAATGGATACCACCTGAAACAAAAATCCAATTTACATCACATGATTGAAAATGGTCATGTTTATATCCTTTGCTTGAATACTACTGATAATGCACGAAATAGTTAGATATTAATTCGATATATGGAGTTCAAGGTCTATCTCTTTGATTCGTCTTGCCATTTACTCTGTTTGTGCCTTCTGGAATTAAAAGACAAGACATCTTCTTTCCCATGACAGCCCCTTCAAAACCTTCTACACTTTGATGTTAGGATCAATGATTCCCAGACAACTTGAACAGAAATATTGCGTGTGTTATCAAATAATTATAGAAATAGTTATCGGTGCACTGAATAGTAATGAACTTCAGCAGTGTGAGAATATTAACACTGAGATAATTCCCTTCCCTCACTTTCCTTCTTTGCTTTCTGTTAAATAACTCTAGTTCCAACAGCCTATTTTTTTTTGAGACAGAGTCTCACTATGTCACCCTCACAGCAACCTCACAAACTCCTGGGCTCAAGCAATTCTCTTGCCTCAGCCTCCCAAGCAGCTGGAATTGCAGGTGCCTCCCGTAACACCCACAACATTTTTTTGTTGTTGTTGCAGTTGTTGTTTCTGTCCAGCTGGCCAGGGATGGATTTGAACCCTCCAGCCCAGGTGCATGTGGCTGGCACTCTACCCACTGAGCTACGGGCGCCGTCACCAACACTCTTTTTATATGACAGAGTTTATAACCTTCCCACCATTCTATACCATCTCTCTTGTTTAAGTGTTTCCTGTAATATTTTAGAATTCCTGTTGAAGTGTGCCACTCAGACGCACAGTTACTGAAAATCTTATACAAAAGAGAATAATTCAGATTATCTCCTTTAAGGTCATGGGAATCTAATTGTCCTACCATGAGAGAATAACTGTGATAACTTTTCTGCGTGAACTACCTTCCAACCTGGTTAATACATTTTAAAGTAGTCAATTCATTCTTTCATCCCAGATAAATGGGATTATATTATAATGCATACAGTTTGTATGCATAACTTAATGGCTCATTTCATATTCACTTTCTATTTGATGAAATATCATGAGTATTATTTCTTTTATTCACTCTTTCTTTTCATTCACTCATGAATGCACTGGCTAATACCAATTCAATTTCATCCACAAATTTTAATCCTGCTTTCTGTGATATTTAAGTTAAACAGAGGGTGAGTAGCACAGATACTTTACCTTACTGAAGTAAACCAGTTTTTAAAATTCAATCATGTAAATAGTTATAATTTCACATATTTATTATCAAAATTTTATTAGGCAATCATTCTCACTAGAATAATATGAGAAACGAAAGCCAGAGACCAATTGAACCCAAGACACAACAAAATTCTTATGTTCCCAAAATCTGACACAAACTCTTGAAGCATAAATCTAATCTATTATAAGATGGAGAGAAATGCAGCAATGGAAAGAATATTTAAAACCTCAGGAGGAAAAAAGGAAAAAAAAATCACTTATGTTAACATAAACTGATTTCTTTCACATTATCTCTAAAAAAATAAAATGAAATAGTCTCTAGACCCAACTGTACAGTCTCTATGGAAAGTAGGATGGATGTATCTTCAAAGAACAAAAAGTAGACTCACTTTTGGACCTGCCGATCCCACTGCTGTGTATTTACTCAAAGGAAAACAAAGTCATTCTGTTAAAAAGACATGTGCACTTGAATGGAACTGGACGCCATTCTTCTAAGTGAAATATTGCAAGAATGGAAAAACAAACACATGTGTTCAATCCTAAAAGGGAACTAGTGAATCAATACTTATAAGCACTTACGGAAGTAAAACTCAGTGAAAATCTAACGGGGTATGGGGAGGAGAGGTAGGGTAACCTCACCCCTAACTGGTCAGCACACTTATTCTGGGTAAAGGGCACACTTATAATATCGACTTCAAATGTACAAATGCAAATTATACTCTAAAATTAATAAAAAATTAAAAATAGAACCCAGTAATACTCTAAAAAAATTAAAAATATAATTGAATTAAAATTAAATAATCATTCCACATTTTAGGTTTATTAGAATTATCTAGAAGGCATGCTTGAAATATAAATCACTAGGTCCTTCAAGCTAAAATTATTAAAAGGTAATTTCAAGAAATAGCACACATTTATCGTATTTTTAATAGTTACCAAGTGAGATCTAATTATTTCATCAAGATCTTTAATCACAATTTGAAAAATCAGTTTGAGATGTACTCTCTGGACCCATAGGAATATTTTGGAGACAGATTGAAATACAAGGCTTAAAAATAAGATATACTACCTATGTTGATTTTATTGAAGGGATAAAAAAGCTGAACATAAAGAGATTTGTAAGAAGGGTGTTGATATGATATACATTAATTATTTTACGAAATTAACTATGTAACTGGTGAACAATATGACACAGTCCTTTCAGAGGAAGGAAAAACCATGAATTACAACCAGCGGTCTTCAGAGTGGAAACTTGAGGAGTGCCTGATCATTTCATTTCAATACATTTCTGAAAAATTTCAAGGATCTATGAAATACTTCGCATTGAAAGGAGATGATCTTCTAAAGAGAATGGGATAAGGGATGAGTCCAATTTTCAGAAAGCTAATTTTACACTTGCTCTGCATCCTCTTAGATTTCACATAAATCATTTTCTTTTCATTAGTAGAATTCTTCACATTACATAATAATTGCTTTCCTGTAATTAATTCTGAGGAAAGTTTTGTACTGGAAAAATTGAAACATACAATTCAAAAATCTCAGGGCTTTTCACATCAAATTATTCTCATTATAATAATTGTTTTCATATTGCATGTGATAATTATGCTCTACTCATATTTCGAGGGATTAACAATACTGTCCTGACTAATGTGTTCTCAGGGCTTCTTGTGTTATTAGTTGGTATTATGATTAACTGTCAGTATGCTGCGTATGTAGCTGGCAATTCTAACATGTACCTTATCTTATTTCATTATACCTTTATTGTATGTATAATAATTTATTTCATTATATCTTCATTATTTGAGTACTTATAAAAGTATATTATGCTTACTTATTTTGTAATATTTTATAATAAAAACTTCCACAAGTGTAGCAAAGTTAAAAAGTATTGCAAAAAACACCTATATGTCCACTGCCTAGATTTTATCATTAACATGCCTATCTATCAATTCATTTTATTTTTGGATGCCTTCCAAGGTAAAGTGCAGACATTAGCATATTTTCTTTAAATACTAGAAGTCAGCATTTCATTTCTTTCTTTCGAGATAAAATAAAATCCATAAATCTAAGTGTACTTTGCCTAAATTTTGATAAATGATTCTACTTGTATAATCAAATCCTCTGTCCATAGATAAAATATTACCTTATTCTTGAAAGCAAATCCATGCGCTTTCCACATCAATCCCAATTTTAGTTTTCCACTGTTCTAATATGTGTGTCCATTCTAAAACTTCATGTTAATGGAATTGTACAATGTATGAGCTCTTTTGAGTAAGGCTTCTTACCCATGTCAGATGTCATTGCATTTAAATAGCAGGCACAACTTTCATTATGAAAATATGTACATAGAGCTACTTGGGAGGCTGAGGCAAGAGAATCACTTAAGCCCAAGAGTCTGAGGTTTCTGTGAGCTGTGATGCCATGGCACTCTACCAGGGGATGACATAGTGAGACTCTGTCTCAAAAAGGAAGGAAGGAAGGAAGGAAGGAAGGAGGGAGGGAGGGAGGGAGGAAGGAAGGAAGGAAGGAAGGAAGGAAGGAAGGAAGGAAAAATATGTAAATAGAAACTTCCTGAAAACTCATTACATTCTACTACATTTGTTAAGGCAAAAAAACCTTGAAACTACATGGAAACAAAAATATCCTAAAATTATACTAGTGACAGAAACAATTTTGGGAATAATAGTTTTATTAAATGACAAACATGAAGAAATTGAATTTGAATTTGCAGTTCAACTCATTGTTGGATGGTGTTTCGTTTTCCAAGGTTTTCTTACTGGCAGAATCTTAATTATCAAGAATATATTGTTAAAAAGTCCATGAGCATTTTGAGAGTTAACTGAATAACATAAACTAGACAAACTGTCACAATTGTGTGATTATGAATCTACAGGAAAGCCCGAAGGTATTTGCATATATAACAACACCCAATATCAGATATGTGCACCTCTCAGTGGGCCAGCTGTTTGCTACCATCCCTCCAAACCCCCAGAGCAAACTGAATTTGCTATCTGATAGACCAATATCCCTAGAAAGACAATAACTCTAGTTATAACAGAAGGAATATCTAAACAAGCAAAAAGAAATCATTAATAATAAAATATTTGAATAAAAAAATAAATATATGTAACATGGTAAGAATTATAAGCATTATAGGAGGTTCTAGAATAAACCTGTGATATGAAAGAGTTACAGCTAGATAGCAATAGTCACACGCAGTGTAGATTTAAAATAAACTTTGTTGGGAAAGTACTTCAGTGAAGTTTAAGTAGAGGAACACAACAATATCAAAAGGTTATCCTTGAGCTCACAACTTAGGCTATCACGGATGGGCTGCATCCACGATAGCCGACTTTCCAGTTTATAAGTCCCCACTTTTACAATGATTCACATTATGGGGTCCACAAACAGGGAAGAGTCATGCAAACACGTGAAACTAGAAGTTCTCCGTCTGAGAAAGTGGCCTGAGCAAGAAGGAGTGCTCCAGGAGCAGCCGCCGGGTCAGCCTGTCCCTGCCCGGCTACCCCCGACCTGCTGAATCAGCGGTTTAATAATCTGCCAAGAAGAGAAGAAATGACCCTCCAGGACTGTACAGACCCAGCTGTCCGGAGTCCAGACTTCAGTTCTCATAGAACAATTCCACGTTTCTCTGTTCATCTCTGCTTCATTCCAGATCAAAGAGGTTCTGAGACATTTGGGGGATGTGAGATCAATGATATCTCCTCCAGCGGATAACATGGGCAGTGACATACGTAACATGGTGAGAAGGTAACGGTAGGACCTACATCCTGGGAAGACGACAGGAAGCTGACTGGAGATTTTTGTGCAGACTCGCAAGGAAGGGATACATTTACCCCCTCCCCCAGCCTCCTAACTTCTCCATGATTACATGACGTGCTGTCTCAGGAATGAGACGTGTTATTACTTTGACTTTTTCTGGAGGAGTAAGTTGCACAGAAATACAATCATTATTATGTAGTTCCCATGCTTACCATCTGCAGACCCAGGATATCAGCTGTCACCTAAAGGAAAGTCTGTGTCCTCTGTCATGTTTACCCTGGTGCACACCGTCTGAGCAATGACAGCCAGCTATCTGCTGAGGTTAAAGAAAAAAAAATAATTAAAAAGTTGCCTTGATCCTTCCTTTAACACTCTTGGGTGCCGGGGTGGCGCCTGTGGCTCAGAGGAGTAGGGTGCCGGCCCCATATACCAGAGGTGGTGGGTTCAAACCTGGCCCCAGCCAAAAACTGAAAACAAAAGACAAAAAAACACTCGTGGGTGCCTAAGAACGCAGCAAAGAGTGTATATTCATGTGCATTTTACAATAGCTGAATAGAAGGGACTGGCTGATCTTACATGGTTATCACTGAAAAGGCTGGCCGAGTTGGTAGTTTCGTAAGCCAGAAAAAGAATTATGTTGGTTATTTCAGGGGGTTTTTTTGGTGGTTTCATTACCTTGGTGGTTTACAACGTGGATTTAGTGATTTGCAGAGGAAATGCTGGGTAAGGTGCTTTACTGGCTTTGTCAGTCCAGATGTTTTTCCTTCATACATCACTTCATACAGGCATTTGGAAGTGTCATAGGAAGATCAAATTTGTGAGAAAGTTCTTGCTTGTATTTCTAGAGGAAATGAACCGAATACTTCAGCATATTAGCCCTGGGTAGACCAATAATGTTACTTAGATAAACCATTAGTACCAAATGCCGAACCCTCTAACACACGTTCCACAAAACCCAAAAGCTATGTAAAGATGCATTTTTGTCACTTTTGAAGAGTGATGTTCTGTAGTGGTTGTTCTAAAACGGGGATGATTTTGCTGTAGGGACACATGGCAGTGTCTGGAAATGTTTCTGGTAGTCGCAGTTAGCAGCCCTGAGGAATGCTACCGGCGTCTGGCAGGTAGAGGCCAGGCTGCTGCGGAAGACGTTCTGGTAAGGGAAGTAAGCCAGCACAGAAGAACAAATCTCACATGTTCTCACTCGTGTGTGGGAGCTAAATATTAATGCAACTGATGTTATGATGAAGAGAGTAGAATGCTAGTTACCAGAGGCTGGGAGTGGTGGCAGGGAGTCACAGGGGGATCATTAATAAGCAGAAAAAGTTAGAAAAGCAGAAAAGTTTGTACGATAGGGAGGATGAACAATATTTCATAGCACACACACACATCTAATAGTGTTTTATTCTATATAATCAAAAACAACTTAGGGTACACTTAAAATGAATAAAAGCACGGGACTGGAATGTTCCTAGCACAAAGGAATAAATGCCTGGGGTGACGGACACCCCCATTCCCCTGATTTGATTCATACACATTGTGTGCGTGTATCAAAACTTCCCACTTACAGCCTGAAGCGACACATTCGTCCCAAGGCGGTGGCTGTACAAGAAAGCCTGGGAGGAGGCTGGGCCTGCGCGGTGGCCGTGGCCCGCCCGAGGACCCAGCCCATCCCCACCCTGGCGGGGTCAGCAGGGAGGCCTGCCGGCATTCTGCAAGGAGAGGGAAGCCAAGAGGCTCAGTGCCCGACAGGGGCTCTCGGCCATGGAGTGGACCAAGGTCCGGAGTTCCCTGTTTAAAAGGAGCTCTGGCAGCAGAGAAGCAGGGCGTAAGGGATAGAAGGGCACTTCAGAACAAGGACAAAGGCAGGAAGGCAGATGCAGAGGAGCAAAGCCAGAGCTGGATGAGGACAAGAGGCGGCGAGGGAAGGCTGGAAGCACAGCAGACTGCTGGACACGTGGACGACAGAACGGGCTGCGTGGCCATGGCCCCCGGGAAGGGCCTGCTGCGGGGCTCGCCTCCGTTCCCGTGAAGCTCTGTCCTGCAGCAGAGAAGTGTCAGGCAGAAGTGCCTGAGAAGATTGAAACAAAACAAAACAAAACAAAAGCCTGACCAGAGTTGTCAATGAAACCAGCACCTCCCAAACTCAAAGCATCTGAGCAGCGAAATCCTGTTTTGTTCAATCGTCCTGAAGGTTATTACTTCCTGGCAGGGGGGATTCTGAGCGCTAATGACATTAGTCGGTTTGGGCACTCTTATTTACTGGTAGGTATGGTTTGGTTGTTTTTTGATCCCCAGGTCCCTTGCTCCTCTCAGAAAGTTCTAATAACTACCATGCGGTCTGCCGTGCTCCAGCCCACAGGGGCAGTTGAGGCTCAGGACAGTGGAGCTTTGATCATGGTCAGCCTGTATTTGATCCTGCAGTGTCTGGCCCCAGCAGGTTATTAGGAGTGTTCAGAACAATAAAGCTTTAGGAAACTACAAAAAACTCATGTGCAGCCCTTCAATGTACACAACTACTATCTACCCAAACTAATTTAAAAATAAATAAAAATATTTTAGAAGTATGTAATACCCATAACGGCCCACCCAAAGAAATAATTGTCTATTCCAAAACGTCAGTAGTGCGGAGACTGAGAAACTCCACCTCCTCCTCTCTGTGAAATCCATTGCTGATCCGGTTGGTTTTATAATCCTCCCACGGTCAGCCATAAAGCGCATCTGTTCTTGCAGGAATGCTCTGAACTCCAAATAGTCTGGCCTCCTTTTCTTCTCTCCTGTTCTTCCTACCTGGGGTTTTCATTTGGTAGCAAACACACCTGTTTTTCAACGATCTGCATGCTTTGGAGACATTGCTGAAACCCCCCCCCCCCTTTTCTAATTGCCTCTTGCCTTGGGGTTTTGGTGACTGACAGACTTCTGTGCTGCTGCCCCAGAGTCTGGTCCCTTGGCAGGTCCCCAGCTCTGTAAGGTACGTCTGACTAACTTGTTCTGGAGCTCACAGCCATTGTACATATGCTGTCCTGTTCAGGGTGTGGGGCGGGTTCCTCAACAGCCCTTGTGGAAGATTCCAAGCTGGGGGATTTTCTAGTTGTCACTTGGAAACTAGCAGAAACTCACCACCAGCCTCCTCTATGATCTGCTACAGCCCCTGGAAGGGATGATTTCCTCCAGAGTTTGATGTGTGGGGGTTAAATGGAGACTCTTTTCAAAACCAGGCACATTGAACTGGTCTGTATCCTTGTATTGCCATCACCTGTCCTATTTAGGCGTTACAGCTACTTACAACTAGTGCCATTTGTGCAAATGTAAAGTTTACTGGGGAAAAGTTTCCCAGCAAAAGATATAGTAAGATACCATATTTCCCAAACCTGTATTATTAGGTAGTTTATTCTAATCAGAGATGGACTATCTGGATTGGGGTCCACTTTTCAATTGAAAAAAAAATAAACCTTAATAAACCTTAATAAATAAACCTTACCTATTTATAAAGTTGGTGAATAAAAACTTCCATGTAATTGTGTAATGATGGAAGTTCTCTGATACAGTGAGCCTCTTTCAGAGGGACTTTACCTAACAAATGCACAACGAATCTCCAACAATTAAAAAAAAAAAAAGATTTTAAAATAACAGAATCAGCCTGTCCTACTGAGCTAACTCAAAGCAGATGAACCGAGGTTTTCTAAGTTCCCCAACCCATCGTGTCTGTGTGTTTACGTGTTCGAGGAGGAGGGAAGAGGGAATGAGCTTCCTGAGCATCCAGATCTGTCTCTTCTCAAAAGGCTACAGAAATAAAATATATTTGGAATAATAACCATGTTTAGCAATGTATATTTTTTAGGAGAGAGACCTCTACACCATCACCCATATGACATAATCAATGTGTTCTTCATTGATAATTGAAAAGTTTTACTTGATTGTATGCCAGAGCCATGCTTCCAGAACCATGAAACGTCATGGCTGAATTCAATTTAACTTAATATTGGTGCACCTGTTCTGCTATAAAAGTTTATTGTCTAAATAATAGTGATAAGTGAGGCACACAGGCTTGCGTATATTAACCAGCGTGATGTAAGCATTCCTAATTCTATATGAAATCAGCATGTTGTGCCCCATAAATGCTCTAATGTATATATGATCTATGTGTTTACGATTCAACAAAAAAAGAAAAAAATTACTAGAAAAAAACTAAAAAAATTAAAGAGATGTAGGATAATATTTTCTAAGAGTTCCTTTAGACCTGAAGTATCAGGGTCAGAGATATAAAATAAAATATATTGGCAACATTAAAAAAAATCTGGAACAGTTGGAAGTGCTTGTTTCTTTACCTAGTTTGTGGTCCTTCATGTTTTGAAATTATATCAATCGGTTAAACAAAGTACATGTTGTATATTTACCAACTAGTCAAATTCTTCTGAACTTCCTAAAAAGATATTTCCCAAAATTAATCATCTTATCATTTGAAGTGCATTTCAGTATCATTTATTTACCCACTTAAAAAAAATAAGTTAAACCATGTTAGCCGTTTAGAGGTAGCAGCAGTGAGTCCCTATTTGTGAAAAATTGTCCTAACACCAATGACAGAAACATTTGCATGTGAAAATATCAAACAATTCTATAAAAAATATTCTGCAGTGAGAGTGAGACTGCGTAATACCAAATCTCTAAATTAAACATGACCTGTTGCTGATGGCTTATCTATCTTCCTTCTAATCTCAGATATTTTTATAGTAATGACCATAAAATAAAATCTGAATTTATGTACCAGCAATAGCTTCTTGAAAATCCTGCTAACATGACGTATGTTCAAGAGTCTTCTTATATTATGTTTTTAATTACTATTGTTCTATATAAAAAAAAACTTTCACTAGATTTCCATTAAGTTATAACTATTGATAGATCTATTTTCATGTTCATGAGTATTTCCCATCTGCTTATATATCAATGTACTTCGAATCTCCCTCAGGCTTTGTAAATGACCTATGCTGGTTTTTCCACGGATAACAGATTATACAACATTTCTTTAGAGCAGTCAGGACTCGCCCTACGTGAGGTTGCTTTTTACCGCCTGGAAATACTTGAATATGTTTTACTTCTTCAGTGACTGATTTTTATTTTACTTCTTTATGCAACTCCCACCCCAATTCAGAATTTTAGCTATTTTCTTGAATCACACCTAGCAATTGTGACTAGTATTCAAAGAAATCACTTTTTAGTACTAGTTCAATATTTCAACTTCAGATACCACTGTACATATTTAGGAGACTTCTGCTGTTCCTCATTTCACTACCAGGGAGAGGAATTTTCATTTCATGTAAAATTTGACGCTCCAAAAATTCTTTAAAAACAAATTATATCTATTTTTTCATGACTGCTTTCTAAATTTGTTTGACGTTTTTGTATTTTCCAACATTATCTATAGGTAACCTCTTATTCATTTGTGTACAATTATCTTTGACTTGGCCGTTCAAACTGCCCCATAGATTATAAAAGCATTTACCAGAAATAATATAACTATAGTACCAAATCAAAGAATCCCAGCCATTACTTTTATATAGTGAATTGAGTTGAGAGTGTGCACTGTGCTGATTGAATTTCCTGAGCCCTTTCTTTTGTTGCATTTTGCCTTTTGTTGCCGGGGTTTGTGTTCGTTTTTCTCCAACCACTTGTTGAATGCTCTGAGATCACAATTAAAATTATACACTTTTTCTTGAGTTGGAATATAGGATTGAGTGTGTGAAGAAAATGGTGTGTCAAGTCTGTTGGGTATAATTCAAGAGTTTTGGCGGCGCCTGTGGCTCAAGGAGTAGGGCGCCGGTCCCATATGCCGTAGGTGGTGGGTTCAAACCCAGCCCCAGCCAAAAACCACAAGAAAAAAAAAAAAAAAGAGTTTTGGTTTATCGAGCTGATGACATGAAGCTGTTTTGATTTTCAAAGTCATGCAAGATCTTGACTTTGGTTCTGTATATGAGGGAGTTTTGGAAGTGAATTTTGAGAACTCATGCCCCTGGTGGGGCATGCGATGGGGATGAGGATGGGCTGCGATGCTCTTTTTTTTCCATAAGGTTATTATTGTCAGTATATCCGTATTTCATACATCATATTTTATATGATAAATTCTGTTGGAAGCCAAACACCGTTATTTTTGGTGTTAATTTTTTGTGTACATGGGCAAATGGGATGAGAGACAGGCCCAGTAGCAGAAAGAACTGCTGTGTTTTGTTTAACAAGTCAGGTGGAGTTGTACTCATCTGTACTCTCCTACATTAAATTCAAAGCTGCATTCATGGCTAAGTAGTTTTCTTTTTTATCTCTACAGAGAATGAAGAATTTTGATGTCTTTTATGACAAATAAAATAAAGGTGTAATGAAAGATTGTACATGGTTTATTATTTCTTAGGATTTTGAAGGTTTGAAGTTGCTATCCAAGACCTTGTAAATACTCTGATTTTTTTTTAGACTATATAAATAAGAAGAAATAGTAACAATTTGCTTTAAACGAGGGGACTTTAAGGAAAAAAAAGAAAGATTCATTGATAATTTGATGCATTGTGTGTTTGTGTATATATCTTTAGAAAGAAACAACTATTTTGAATATTTGAATGGTACAATAACCTGTTCATGGCTAATTTAAATTGATGATAGATTTGTCTTTCATTACATCTAAATTGTGGTATAAATTAAGTTTAAAAAAAATACCTGATAACTATTCATTAAAGCAATTAAAATGCACCATGTGTTCTGTTCATTAGAAATGCAGGAGGGATAATTAATTACCATTACAAATAGTTTGCTCACTACCATCTATCATGAAAATCCATTAATTATGTGTTTTATTTTTCATTCATTAAGAACAATTGACTACAGGTTCCGAGTGATTCATAAGTCTAGGTGTCAACAAAAATAATCGTTTAAAAATAAACTTTACCTGTATTATGTCATTAATCCTTAAAAGTATATTTATCAGGAAAAAACAGCAAACAAGGGTCATCAGGCATTCGAAAATTATATAGAGAAGTAAATTAATCATACATTTAATTCCAGTTTACTGAATGGAAATTGGCTACTTGCATGAATGAAACATATGCATATTTTTTCCTTTTCCTTTTCTTTTTGTGTTTTTCTGCTACTTGGGCCTCTGTGTATTGTATCCCAATAGACGGGGTTCATGGCACTAGAGTTGTCCTCCACTTCTCCTTCCCTCTGGATTATGCTCCTTCACCGCTCATGCCCTCTTCTCAGACGCAAACACAAGGAGACGTAGCGCATGTCCTGGAAAAGCGCTGGTGCTCCTCACCCCATCACAGACTGGACCTGGGAGCGGGAAGCCCAGGTACTTAAGCATGTTATGGAAGAATCTGTGTTTCTTTAATGCATCAGTAAAAGAGGAATATTAAATTGTGCTTAATATTAGAGAATGTACTGCACTAATGTTATTTATCAATCATAAGGGATGTTCTCATTGATTTGAGAAGAAAAATACTGCTAAGGTTTATCATTACAAATACAACACTTTGTATTCATTCATAAGCATTATAGTCACAAAAATAATTAAGTCTAGCAATATGTCAGATTATTTTGGGTGCAAGATTTGTTTATTTACACCCAAACTTTGGTATTTCCTAGAAAAGGTTGTTGGTACTCATATATGTGGAAGAAAGTGAATTCTTCTTTTGACTAGATTTTTTCCTCCCTGTAAACGTAACTTTGTGGCTTGTCCTCAAGCATTTTCACATGTGCGTACCACCTTTCCTTTTTTATTATGAGTATACTAGGGAGAACAAGTATTTTAGAAGTTTTCAGTGGAAGGAAATCCCTACAAAAGATAGATTTAGTTGGGTTTTTGTTGTTGTCGTCATTTTCAAAAGCCTTCCTAGGATTTGAGGGTATAAAGATAAAACATCAAAGAGGTTATTGTGAAAACGCAAGTAGGAGAAATGATGGGACAGATGGAGAATCGGAGGAGAATGACGAAGTGTGCTTAGAACGAATGTTCGCAGCAGAACGCAGACTTGCTACAACAAGTGGCACACGTCACAGTGTTAGTAAGTTCTAATGAAGTGTGGTTTGCAGAACAGCCGTGTTAGCTCAGGCTGCAGTTAGAAATGCAGAAACTTGAGCCTCATGCCCAAACATAAAAAAAGGTAATCTCGGTGGAAATGAAACAGGATTTGGAGGTGATTGTAAGAGGAGTTAGAGGCTAGGTATCATGGCTCGTGCCTATAATCCTAGGTCTCTGAGAGGCCACGGCAGGAGCATCACTTGAGCTCAGGAGTTCCAGACTCAAGTAAGAGCAAGATCCTGTCCCAACTAAAAAAAGAAAAAAATTAACCTGACATTGTGGCAGGTGCCTGTAGTCCCAACTCCTTGGGAGCTGAGGCAGGAGGATCGCTTGAACTCAGGAATTTAAGGTTGCCAACTCGGCTGAGGCCATGACACTATAGCCCAGGTAAAAGAGAGAGACTATGTCTCAAAATAATAATAATTAATTAATTAAATTTAATTTAAAAAGAGGAGTTAGAGGTCTCTGAGATTTTTTCTTTATTTACTGTCATGAATACAATGAACAGCTTCATATAATGGCACCAAAAAGGAAAGGAGGGGGAAGAGATTTCCTTAGGAAAATACCCCAGGGTGGGGGATTATTGGGTCTGAGGTTACAAACACGGGAATGGTTCTTGAACAATGTCGGCACAGAACTTAGAAAGAAAGACACCCTTCAAGCATGATTTAAAAGGGGGGGTGGGGGGGTGCTGTGAGTAAACTCAGTCTTGCAGAAGCAGAGGAACCTGTGGGTAAGGCCAGGCCCGCCCCAGACCCAGAACGGTACTGCGGCAATTATGGGGCCACTCAGGCCTGACCAAAGAGGAAAGGACTTGGAGCCCCTCCCCAACTCTAGAGGGAAACAGAAGGTTACGTAGAAGACATTTCTCAGTTAGACTTTATCACTACCAGCTCAGCCAGATTTCCTAAACACGGCAAATTAAAGGGATGTGGTAATTCTAGAAAATGCTCCAGGTTTACAGAAAAGGTGAAATTCCTGGAGTTTCAGTCACTGGCTAACTCCTTGACTAACTGGTCCCACATCCCTCCTCCACTGGGCCCATCCCCTCAAGGCACACTCTAGCCTCAATTCCTGAACCACTGGGGGTGGGGTAAGGAGGGTATGCAGAACCATAGTCCCACCCCAAAGCTGGGACCCGACCGGCCCAGGTCGTTCCCCTCAGAAAGCAGCGTCATACCCAACAGGGTCCCTGTCATATAACCACTCATTTCATCACTGACTTGGCCAACTACGGCCAGCCCCCAGGTCTGTACATGGAAACACCTCCCCATCTCCCCAGAGGGACATCTGAGGTTCACCATTTCCGGGGAATGGCTGGCTCAACCTCCCCTGGCACAGACGGTGGAAGAAAACAGAGATGGGGCTTGTAGCCAGAAACTCCCCTTTCCAAGAACTCCTGCCCTCTTTATCAGTGTCCTGCTACATTCCAGAAAGCTCTACTCACTCCAGTTACAGCAAGAGAACAGTTCCCCTCTCCCACCAACAAGCAGAGGGCTGGACGTGCCCGAGGCATTCATGCAAGGACCTGTTTGCAAGAGAGAAAGTGTGTTGACCCAGACCGACCCAGACCTACGTTCACATCAGCCACAGGGCAGAAGCCAAGAGTCCATCGACTGACAGATGGATTAAAAAAAAAAATGTGCTGCACACATACACTGAACATTTACTCAGCCTTAAAAGGGAAGGAAATTCTAACACATGCTACAAGGTGGATGAACCCCAAAGGGATCACACTTAGTGAAGTAAGTTTGACATGAAAGGAGACGTTCTGTATGATTCCGCTCAGGTGAGGTCTGCAGAGTCATGGCAACAGAAACCAGGAAGGTGGTCACCGGGGGCTAGGGAACGGAGGGGGCAGTTATTGTTTGCTGGTATTGAACTTCAGTTTGGGGAAGATGAAAAGATTCTGGAGACGGACAGCAGTGATGGCTCCCAGCACTGGCAATGTCCTTACACCACTGACTGTACACTCAGAAATGGCTAAAGCGGTAAATTTCACATCATGCACAGTTTCGTTTTTGAAAAAAAGCCAAAGCCCCCACCTAATTTAACCCCTTCCAAAAAAGTTTGGACAACACACACTCAGAGACAGATGCAGGATCCAAGCCCTCTCAGGGCGCCCCACGCTTACTGCCAGAAACAACTCTGAGGGGGAGGCTGACAGCTCCCTGCCCGGCCCACTCCACCTGAGACAAAGGGCCCCTGTCCCTGGAAGGAACATCCTCACAGCTGCCCTGTCCCCGCCGTGGGAGGGCATACGGAGCTTGAGGGAATCAGCCTGAGCAGAGAGAGAGCTGGAAGAAAACGTGGATCCTGTTGGACACAGGACAGGCCAAGGGGCTGAAGGAGGCCTGGGTCAGGACCCCAAGAACAGCAGCAGCTCCCACCTGGGGCCTCAGAGCCCAGCAGGTGGAGTAGGGCCCAGCTTTGTGACCTGTGAGTCCTCTTTCTCTATTTCTCATGCTAGGATATCATCTAAAGTATCAATCGAAAAGAAGAGTTCTACCCTTAAAACAAAACCCTATGGAAAAAATCACTGCCTGGAAATGGACACACTGGGCTTTTCCACCTTGGGTGGAAAAAAGCGGCTTTTCATCTTTCACTTCAGCCTCTTAAAACAAAACAAAACAAACATCCAGCCAGCTCATGAAGCAGCCAACATCCTCTCCCGCTATCTGTCATAACAGCAACTATGATAACAACAATAAAATGAGGATGAAAAGAGTGATTAAGCACTCAGGGCGTGCCAGGAGCTGTGCTAAGTGCTTTTGCCGCACGTACCGGCTCATTTAATCTCTGTGGCAAGGCCCCGAGTCAAGGACTACTCAGGTTTTTATTTTACAGAGGAGGGAACTTACCGTATCTCATCCATTCTCAGACATGCATTTCCCCCAAATTCAATGTAATTCAAAACGGGATTTCGCATCTCTGCCTCATACAATGATAACTGGGATTGTGAGGGGACCTTGCCTGACAAGCGAGTCTTAGAGTGAGGGAAATGTACAGAGCACAGTCTGGAACCCAGCTTTGTCCCCTAGAAGTAGGACCCCTGAATCCCTGTGCCCAACCATTCTTCAAGGGAAGAGCTCCTCACACCTCTCGGCCCAGCCGCTGGCCTCCTGCACTGTGCTCACTTGGAACCATCAGGCAGGAGCACAGGTCAACATCAGTGTCATTCACGGCCTAGCCAGCGCCCAGGCTGGCAGGCTGAGTCCTGGAGATTCCTGCTGACGATGGCCATACCCAGGGCCGGGAGTGTTCCCCACAGAGGAACTACAGGACGCTTGGCAGTCTGTAGGGGTCAGCTGTCTAGAGGGAGGGCTGCCACAAAACCCAGGTGAGCAAGGACAGCCAGGCAGGTGAGCCCAACGGTCAGAACGAAACCTGACAAAGGAAGTTTCCTTGGGAAGTTTCCCTTTCACCAAGAAGCCTGAAAGCCTCCCAGTTAGAGAGAACACTCACCGTTCTGCCAGTCCTTGTCCCTCCTGAGGTCGGCGCCATCCTAGCAATTCAGATAAATGCCATTCCTCACATGTCCAAGCGCTCTACGAACAAGATCCTGATTTATGACAATATAATTCACACCCCTGGTCCAGTAACTATTCAGAACAGGGCATGCAGCATGCAGCTGTCACATCTCTTGGCCAAAAAGCAGGTGCACATATTTTCCTCTTCAATGAGGAAACACACCAAAGGACAAAGTCACAAATGCCCCTCTCTGCCAGGACGAGAGCAGGTGGCCCAGGGAGATTACGTGTATCAGGAGACACAGAGCCGTGCTCACAGAAGGTCACGATCCACAGAGGCAAGTCTGTGGTGCTCATTCCAAAAGCTCCCTGTGTGTCTAGGACAAGAACTGTGCTTCCACTGGAGAGACTGGCAGCCCTGCTACAGAGAGGCTGGCCCAGATGGCAAAAGGCCCAGAGGGAACTTACTCTAGGCCCTGGCAGGCCTGAGGGTTTTCTGCATCTACACTGCAACAAATGTATGGAGCTTCCCAGACACTCCTGCACTCCCTGCTAAGGCCCTGGAGTCCACAGCAAGGTAGGTGTGTCCCTACAGATGCCAAATATCACAGCAGTTCCCAGGGATACCTGTCAGCAGTTTTCAGCCCAAGGACTAGGAACAGTGAAGGAATCCATCTCTGAACAGAACCTACCCTGTGAGGTCTTGACCCTGTACAAGCCAAAGCACCTGCCAATCCTATCGTAGCTCAGATTCCAGGCTGTAAGTGACCTTTGACCATGTGCCCTGAAGGTTTCTCTTCTTCAGCTCCCTTCCCAGGCCTGGTCATACCAGTAAAGGAGAACCAGGGATGAGAAAAGAGAGCCGTGTTTGGGAAAGTGGCAGGCTCCCTTCAGAGACAGGAGGGTCAGGCCTCCCATCCACGCTTCCTCTCTGGGCTCCAAATCCCTGGGGGAGGCGAAGGGCAGAACCCTGATCACAGGGCAGGGAGGAGAACCAGAAGACAGGGGGGGTTGTTCCCTGGTACTGAGAAGAGGAGCCCAAACCTGGAGGTGAGGACCCTTGAGCCAGTCTAGGGATGCACTGGACAAGAACTGCTCCACGACCCCCATCCCAAGGACCCGGTGTGGCCTGGAAGGTGGGACTGCAGTAAGAAACTCTAAGAAAAGGACAATGTCGGGTGGCACCTGTGTCTCAAGGAGTAGGGCGCTGGCCCCATATACCGGAGGTGGCGGGTTCAAACACAGCCCTGGCCAAAACTGCAAAAAAAAAAAAAAAAAGGAACAATGTCCACCAAAAGCCACATGCCATGTGATCCCTTTGTAGGAAATGTCTAGAAAAGTCCAATCCAGAGACAGAAAGCAGATCGGGGGTATTGGGACTAGGGTTGGGGATGGTGCACACTGCAGCAGGCAGAGGGTCTTTCTAAGGGGGTGATGGGAATTTCTAGATCAGACAGTGGTGAGGGCTGCACAAGTCGGTGGCTACACTGACCCCCACGGGGTGGTGCATGTTAGATGGTGAGCTATACAGTGTGTGAGTCCAACCTCAACAAAGCTGTTAATAGAGGACACGAAAGGACAGGACAGGACTGACCTCTCTGGGGATGAAATGAAACATGCCATCCAGGATTAGTACACACAATGGGGGTAAATGCCACATACACTGTCCAAGTGACAGAGGCCAAAATCATACATAATGCACGATTCCATTCACACAACGTCCAGGGACAGGCAAAAGCAAAAAGAGAGACAGCGCATCCGTGGCTGCCACGGGCTGCAGGTGGGAAGGTGTTCGACAAGGAACACGGGCCAGGGAAGGTTTGGACCTGCTGTCTATTTTTTTTCCTTTTCTGAGACAGAGTCTCACTCTGTTGCATTGGGTACAGTGCTCTCAGTCAGAGCTCACAGCAACGTCAAACTCTTCAGCAATCCTCTTGCCTCAGCCTCCCCAGTACCTGGGACTCCAGGTATGTACCATCATGCCCACCTAATTTTTCTATTTTTAGTAGAGACAGGGTCTCGCTCGTGCTCAGGCTGGCCCCTAAACTCCTGAGCTCAAGCAATCCTCCCACTTTGGCCTCCCAGAGGCCTGGGATTACAGGCGTGAGCCGCTATGCCCGGCCATCTGCTACGTATTTTGACTACAGTTGCACAACTCTGTCATAACTCACTGAGCAGACCCGTATAACAAAAAGAGTGACTTTCACGGTCTGTAAATGACACTTTCACATATGTGTACATACACACACACACAAACCTAAAATGACATTATGACATCTTTCAAGTCTTTAATATTTTTCAAAAGGAACAAATAATTTACAAGAAATGCATATGTATTTCTCACCTTTGACGCTAAATTTCTTTTTCCTAATGTGGACAGAAATTCCTATAATTGAAAATCTGTGGCGGTGCCTATAGCTCAGTGGGTAGGGCGCTGGCCATATACACCGAGAGTGGCGGGTTCAACCCCGCCCCAGGCCAGCTAAAACACCAATGACAACTGCAACAATAAAATAGCTGGGCGTTGTGGCGGGCACCTGTGGTCCCAGCTACTTGGGAGGCTGAGGCAAGAGGATCGTTTAAGCCCAAGAGTTTGAGGTTGCTGTGAGCTGTGACACCACAGCACTCTACTGAGGGCGACATAGTGAGACTCTGTCTCAAAAAAAAAAAGGGGGTGGTGCCTGTGGCTCAGTGAGTAGGGCACCAGCCCCATATACCGAGGGTGGCGGGTTCAAACCTGGCCTCGGCCAAACTGCAACCAAAAAATAGCCGGGCGTTGTGGCAGGTGCCTATAGTCCCAGCTGCTCGGGAGTCTGAGGCAAGAGAATTGCATAAGCCCAAAAGCTGGAGGTTGCTGTGAGCCGTGTGACGTCATGGCACTCTACCGAGGGCGGTAAAGTGAGACTCTGTCTCTACAAAAAAAAAAAAAAAAAAAGAAAAGAAAAGAAAATCTGTTAAAAAGAGGAAGGAGAGTTGTTTGGAAAACAAATAGCTAGAGGTGGGAGAGGGGAAATAAATGTAAAACTCTGATGTTAAAAAAAAAAAAAAATCACTGAATTTGTAGACCCATGTTCCTCATACTCACGATGCCAATGATACCAAACAAAGGTGGGGCAATCTCAGTGTCCATCAGCAGATGGACCGATAAACAAAATGTGGTGTTTACACATATAAAGGAATGTTACTCAGTCGTAAAAAGAAAGGAATTCTGACACATGGTACAACATGAATGAATGATGAATGAATGATGCATCTTGGGGACATTTTGCTATGTAAAGTAAGCCAGATGCTAAAAAGACAAACGCTGTCTATTCCACTCACACGAGGTCCTGAACATAGTCAGGTCCACAGAGACAGAAAGTGGAACTGAGGTTTCCAGGGGCTGGGGGAAGGGAAAAGAGAGGGGGTAGTTAACAGATCCGAGTGTTGATCACACAAGATGAAAAATTCTAGAGATGGGTGTTTGTGATGACTGCACGACAACGTGAAGGGACTTCACACCACTGAACTGTATATTTAAATTGGTCAAGAGAGCAAATTTTACGGTATGTGTATCTTACCACACACACAACAAAACCAAAACAAACAAACAAAGCCCCAGTGACTCTTTCCCAGTCTGCCATGTGCACTCTGGGCTGACGAGCCCAGCCCACAGCCTTCAACCCACAACCTTCAACCCACAGCCTTCAACCCATAGCCTTCGACCCACAGCCTTCCACCCACAACCTTCAGCCCACAGCTTTCGACCCACAGCCTTTGACTCATAGCCTTTAACCCACAGCAGACTGAGGCTCTCTGCCCTGCCAGCCAACAGGTTCCAGCCCCACGTTCTCACGAATTCCAGAGGGCCTGATGGAGGTTTCTGGACAGCCGCCCCCATGTGCCTTGCAAAGAGCTGGCTGACATATGAAGCTCCACTGACACTGAAGTTCTAGCATGTCTGTTTTGCATGCAGACCCAAAATACCACGCCATCTGGATAGGTGCTTGCCAACAAGAGGCTGGGAGCCAGGGATCCAGGCAAAGGTGAGCAATGGCAGGTTGTCTGCTGCCCAGCTGGGGGAGGAGCTGTTCAGAAAGTGCCCATGAGCCATGAGATGTCACAAACATACAGTGTGGGGTGCACAGAGCAGGGCTTTTGGCAGCTACATAGCCCACGATCCTTCCATTCTCCACGCCAAGCCCTCTCAGTCCCGTGGGGTGGGGCACACTAGACCACTCCACTTCACTGCCAGCAGTCTCACCCTGAGCTATGTGCCAGCTATCCCAGCCTATAGAACCCTGTGGCAGGCCAGGCCATTACACTACCCCGCTCCTGTGTGCTGCCTCTGCTCAGAAAGCCTCTCCCCCTCCCCCACAATGGTCTAACACACTCCTTTCCATCTGAGTCCATTC
Organism: Nycticebus coucang; assembly: GCF_027406575.1. Classification (NCBI taxonomy): domain Eukaryota; kingdom Metazoa; phylum Chordata; class Mammalia; order Primates; family Lorisidae; genus Nycticebus; species Nycticebus coucang. The sequence continues at coordinate 143,088,003 of NC_069783.1, forward strand.
AAGACACAACTCATGGGCCACTCCTATCAAGAAACCCTCCTCACACTGACCCAGCAGTCAGTCCCTTCTCAGGGTCTGCTTGGTTCTGACCTTCATTCCCAGCCCCCATTTATCAGTTGCTATGTGTCTATGGATTCCCGTGGGGTTAAAGATGAAGTGAAGGTCTCAGCGTCCAGCTTAGACCCCAGCAGGTGCTACATAAACTTCAAATGAACAGATGGAGAGTTGGAGGATGGATAAGTGGTTGACTGGATGTTATACCGATAGAGAAATGAATGGACAGATGGATGGATGATGAACAGGTTATGGATGGATGGATGGATGGATGGATGGATGGATGGATGGATGGATGGCCGAATGGATGGATGGATAAAGAGTAGATGAATGGGGGCGGCACCTGTGGCTCAGCGGAGTAAGGCACCAGCCCCATATACTGGAGGTGGTGGGTTCAAACCTAGCCCCGGCCAAAAACTGAAAAAAAAAAAAAAAAAAGAGTAGATGAATGGATGGCTGGTTGCATGGATGGATGGATAAAGAGTAGATGAATGGATAGATGGTTGGATGGATGGATGAAGAATAGATGAATGGATGTATGGTTGGATGGATGGATAAAGAGTAGATGGATGGATGGATGGATAAAGAGTAGATGAATGGATGGCTAATTGGATGGATGAATCGATAAAGAATAGATGAATGGATAGCTGGTTGGATGGATGGATAGATAAAGAGTAGATGAATGGATGGCTGGTCGGATGGATAAATGGATAAAGAGTAGATGAATGGATGGCTGGTTGGATGGATAGATGGATAAAGAATAGATGAATGGATAGCTGGTTGGATGGATGGATAAAGAGTAGAATAATGGATGGCTTGTTGGACGGATGGATAGATAAAGAGTAGATGAATGGATGGCTGGTTGGATAGATGAATGGATAAAGAGTAGATGAATGGATAGCTGGTTGGATGGATGGATAAAGAGTAGATGAAAGGATGGCTGGTTGGATGGATGGATGGATAAAGAGTAGATGAATGACGGCTGGTTGGATGGATGAATGGATAAAGAGTAGATGAATGAATGGCTTGTTGGATGGATGGATAAAGAGTAGATGAATGGATAGCTGGTTGGATGGATAGATAAAGAGTAGATGAATGGATGGCTTGTTGGATGGATGGATAGATAAAAGAGTAGATGAATGGATGGCTGGTTGGATGGATGGATGGATGGATAAAGAGATGAATGGATGGCTGGTTGGATGGATGGATAAAGAATAGATGACTAGATGGCTGGTTGGATGGATGGATAAAGAATAGATGAATGGATGGCTGGTTGGATGGATAGATGAATAAAGAGCAGATGAATGGATGGCTGGTTGGATGGATGGATGGTTAAAGAGTAGATGAATGGATGGCTGGTTGGATGGATGACTGGATGTTAGATGGATGGATGGATTATGGACAGATATTTAGATGAATGATAGATGAATAAAGAATAGACGAATGGATGGATAGTTGACTGTATATTATACAAACAGACAAATGAATGGATAGATGGATGATGGACAAATGAGTGGATGATGACAGATAAAGAATAGATGAATGGCTGGCTGGCTGGCTGGCTGGATGACTGATGTTAGACAGATGGATTGGTGGATGGATGATGGACAGAAGTTTGGATGAACGGTGTATGAATGACAGATGAGTGGACGGCTAGATGGATGATGGAGGGATGAATAAAGAATAGATGAACGTGGCTCAGCGCCCGTAGCTCAGTGGTTATGGCACCAGCCACATACACTGAGGCTGGTAGGTTCTAACCTGGCCTGGGCCAGCTAAGCAACAATGACAACTGCAACAAAAGAACAGCCGGATGTTGTGGTGGCACCTTGGGAGGCTGAGGCCAGAGAATCACTTAAGCCCAAGAGTTGGAGGTTGCTGTGAGCTGTGACGTCACAGCACTCTACTGAGAGCGACATAGTAAAACTCCGTTTCAAAAAATAGAAAAATAAAAAAAAAGAACAAATGAACGGATGGCTGGCTGGATGAATGAAGAATAGATGAATGGACAGCTGGAATGACGGATGGATGATTAGATGTCAGAGGGATGGATGGATGAATTATGGACAATTTGGATGAATGGCAGACAAATAAAGAATAGAGGAATGGGAGGCTGGACTGCTGGCTGGCTGGATAACGGAACACCTCAGGCATGGCTGCCACTTTCTCAGGAACAGCTCAGGAAACAGAGGAGTGAGAGTTTACTCATCTTGGGGCTTATGAAAGATTCAGGATTCCAACACCCTGTTCTCTCAGATGTGGAGGATTTCTTTCTTTCTTTTTTTTTTTAATTCCTTTGACCAATAAATGATTATTTCCTTAACTTTCTATCCTGGAAAATGTCAAACAAATACAAAAGTAGAGAACAGTATCATAAATGCCCACGAAGCCCCATCGTTTAGCTTCAAGGATTGTTAAACTCATGGCCGGCCTGGTTTTAGGGAGTGAATGGCAGACCTGGGAAGCAGCAGGAAACAGGGCAGAGAAGTGGGAGCTGGAAACCAAGCAACCGTCTCCCATCTCTGCTTTTCTACCTTCAGCAATTTCACTGAGGAAAGAGTCCTCATGGGGACCAGGAAGGCCAAACCTACCGGCCTCCCAGGTTCCAGTAGAGAAGCTTGTGCAAGGTCCTGAACACAGGCGTGAAATGCCCACACACAGCTTTGTCATCCATTTCCTAATCCCCAGGCATTAGAAGGCAGCCCTCTGTAGAACACAGTTGGTCAAATGCAGCCCACAGGCTAAATCTGCCCACTGCCCCACCTGTTATCATGTGACCCAGGATCTCAGAATGGTTTTTACAGTTTTAAATGATTATAGTCTAAATGGTTACATAAGTACCTACAAAGTAGCCTCCATTTGGCCTCTCCAGCCTCAAAGACAAGATTAGTTATAACCCGGCCCTTTGAGAAAAGGTCGGCCAACCCCAATACCGCGGAGTAAAGAGCAGAGGCTTAAATAGCCACCCTGGGTTCAGATCCAGGCTCTGCTGCGGTTTCTTCGTATCCTCCCCACAGTGGGGAACACAGGCAAACTCAGGGTGGTGGAGGTCCGCCTCAGGCCAAGGCTGCCAAACAAGACATCTCTACAGGAGAGTGGTGACTTCCATGGAAGCTCCTGCACCCTATGGAGTGCTGTCCCTCCTGCCCTCACACCTCTGGACGGACCAGCTCACCCACAGGGCTGTCAATTCAATTCTGGGACAGCCCCCATGCCAGCTGGTACTGAGAATGCTCACAAAAGTCTAACAGGGCCCAGACAGAGAGCTTTCCCTGCAGGAAGGGAGCCTTAGGTTCCGATCCCAGGTGGGGTCCACACGATGAAGGGAAACGATGGCCCCAAAGTACCTGCTGTGCCTCCCACACTCTGGGGTCGAGATGGGGACCCCACACACGCGCACTCTGGGGTTGAGATCGGGGCCCCACATGCGCCCTCTGGGGTCGAGATGGGGGCCCCAGATGCGCCCTCTGGGGTCGAGATGGGGGCCCCACACACACGCCCTCTGGGGTCGAGATGGGGGCCCCACACATGCGCCCTCTGGGGTCGAGATGGGGGCCCCACACACGCGCACTCTGGGGTCGAGATGGGGGCCCCACACACGCGCACTCTGGGGTCGAGATGGGGGCCCCACACACGCGCACTCTGGGGTCGAGATGGGGGCCCACACATGCGCGTCTACCCATCTCAGTGCTGGCCTTTCTCATGAGCATTCCCGACCACACGGAGTCATGCTCCAGCTGGCAAGACACCAGCTGGCACGACCAGGCTTCCCGCTGCCGACCACCTGCCAGACGCCATTGCCTCTGCCCTGCCAAACACCCCCATGCTGCCCTCCCCCCCTCCTATACTGCCGGTGGGGCCTCCCTGCTGCTCACACTCTACATTTCAGCACCCTGGTCCAAGTGACACCTGCAGGCCTCAGAACACCTGTTCCAGTCCTGGCAGTTGAGTCACTGACTATCCAGTGGGCAGTGAGGGAAGATAACACAACGTCCGGCAAAGAAGCCCCTGGATCCTGTTAAACCTGCACAGAGAGCCAAAACTACCCCTGACCCGCCGTGGGCTCTCCTGACCCGCCCTGGGCTCTCCTGACCCACTGTGGGCACTGAAGGAAGCCAGCTGCAACCAGGATCTTACACAGAAGCTGCTTCGGGATACCCACCAATGGGAGTTTCCAAATAATTTGCAGGGAACTCTGAGAAGCACGACTTAATTTTACTTGGACTCACCAAACTAAAGGGATCCTAAAGCTGCTCCCATTCAGCTTCCTCCCTTACAGTCGGCAACTGAGAGGCCCCACAAGTTTCAGGGCCTTCTCAGAATCAGAACAGCAGCCACCGATGCCGCTAAGATGGGCGAGGCGGAGGAGGAAAGCAAGGGCGAGACCCAGCTCTATAAGCCTCGAGCCAGGACAGCTGAACCTGAGCTGCGAGCTCTCGGCTGCAGCGAGGTCCGAAACAAGACAGAGTGCCCTCCACGGTGCGGGTCCACCAGCCGGTGCTGAGAAGTGGCCGTTCCGTCCCTTTCCTCCCCAAACCCCTGTCACCATGCTGTGCTCCCTCCTAATACGGCCTCACTGTACCTGCCCCTCCCCAGTCCGAGTTCTGCAGGACCCTGTGAACCCCCACGAGTGCTCACACAGGCAGGTGTCTACCCTGCTGCCCAGTTCATGCACAGCCACGCTTGTTTCTCTCCCTTTGTAAAATCCCTTTTCTACCACACTGTTCTGTTTCCTTGGAGCTTTAATTAAAGCCAAGCAGGAACTCCATAAGCCAGAATTAACTGGACAGTAGGTCTCTGGCAGACCTATCCCACTGCCGGGGCTCACAGAAGAGATGCCAAATTGCTTTTCAGAGTCAGTGACACTCAGTCCAGAACAGCAATAAACTAGCAAGTTTTACAACGGACAAGGGGACGGCGAGTTCTTTCCCTGCCATGGACCATGGAGCTGACAATTAAGTGCCAGCGGCCTCAGTGAGGCCCCTGCTCAGGGTCCCTCCCTATCCAGGACTGGCTGTTTATAAAGGTCATCAAGAAATCAGGAGTTACTGCGAGGCCCAGCCTAGCACAGACTCCCTGTGACCTAAAGCAAACCCTAACCTCAGATTCTGCTTCCACGATGAAAGCCCCACATCACAATTTTGCATTATTAGAGGCCAAGGACCCACCCAGCTGGGCCTCTTACCATCCAATGGAACTGCTTCAGTAAAATCCTGGAAAAAGAATAAGCACAAGAAAGAAGTTAAAGGAGAGTAGACCATTAACCTCAAAGCCAAGGGCAAACTGAACAGCATTTCTAGACGGTAATCTGGCAGCAGATATCAAGAGTCTTAAAACCATCCACATCCTCTGACCTGGCAAACCCAGTAACAGGTGTCTACCCTGTCATGGTGGAATCCCACACACAAAAAGATACTTACCGTATGTGGTAACGTGACAGAACTTTAAAATGGCTAAAGTGGCCGGGCATGGTGGCTCGCACTTGTAACCCTCACACTTTGAGAGGCTAAGGTGGGAGGACTGATTGAGACCATGAGTTCAAGGCCAGCCTGGACAACAAAGCAAGACCCTGTCTCAGAGCATACGAAAAAATTAGCCAGTGTAGCAGTGTACATCTGTAGTCCCATTTGCTTGGGAGGCTGAGGCAGAAGGATCACTTGTTTTATTTTTTTTTTAAGAGACATAGTCTCACTTTGTCGCCCTTGGTAGAGTGCCATGGCATCACAGCTCACAGCAACCTCTAGCTTTTGGGCTTAGGTGATTCTCTTGCCTCAGCCTCCCAAGTAGCTGGGACTACAGGCGCCCGCCACAATGCCTGGCTATTGTTGTTGTTGTTGCAGTTTGGCCGGGGCTGGGTTCAAACCTGCCACCGTCGGTATATGGGGCTGCTGCCTTACTCACTGAGCCATAGGTGCCACCCAGGAGGACACTTATGCCTGGGAGTTTGAGGTTGCTGACAGCTATGTTAATGCCACTGCACTCTAGCCCAGGTGACAAAGTGAAAACCTATCTTTAAAAAAAAATGGTTATGGTGGTGGGCACCTGTAGTCCCAGCTGCTCGGGAGGCTGAGGCAAGAGAATCACGTAAGCCCAAGAGTTAGAGGTTACTGTGAGCCGTGTGACGCCACGACACTCTACCCGAGGGCAGTACAGTGAGACTCTGTCTCTACAAAAAAAAAAAAAAAATGGTTAAAAGACCCAAGTGCCCATCAACAGGTGGATGGATAAAAAGAATGTGTTAAAGGGCGGCGCCTGTGGCTCAGTGAGCAGGGCGCCGGCCCCATATACCGAGGGTGGCGGGTTCAGACCCAGCCCCGGCCAAACTGCAACAACAAAAAAAAAATAGCTGGGCGTTGTGGCGGGCGCCTGTAGTCCCAGCTGCTTGGGAGGCTGAGGCAAGAGAATCACGTAAGCCCAAGAGCTAGAGGTTGCTGTGAGCCGTGTGACTACCTGAGGGCGGTACAGTGAGACTCTGTCTCTACAAAAAAAATAAAATAAAATAAAAAGAATGTGTTATATACAAACAATGGAATATTATTCAGCCTTAGAAAGGAAATTCTAACATACTAAAACACGAATGATCCTTGAGGGGATTATATGGAAAAAAAAATCAGTCACTAAAAGACAAAAACTGTGTGATTCTAGTTATTGAGGTACCCAGACTAGTTAAATTCCTAAAGACAGAAAGTAGAAAGGTGAATGCCAGGGGCTAGAGGGCGGGGAATGGATAGTTATTGTTGAATGTGAATATATGAGCACAGAATTTCAGTTCTGCAAGATGAAACAGTTTTGGAAATGGATGGTGATGACAGTTGCCCAATTAAGTGAATATACTCAATACCACTCAACTGTATACTAAAAAATGACTAAAATGATAAATTTTATGTTACGTGTATTTCACTGCAATTCCTTGAAAAAAAAATTTTTTTTTTTTTGCAGTTTTTGGCTGGGGCTGGGCTTGAACCCGCCACCTCTGGCCTATGGGGCCGGCGCCCTACTCCTTTGAGCCACAGGCGCCACCCTTAAAATGTTTTTCAATGTCAAAATTTTAAACATAATATACCAAAATAATAATGTAACATACCAGAAGTTAACAATGTAATTGTTTACTTGAAATGAGTTAATTATATGGTATAGGAATTATATCTCAATCAAGCTGTTAAAAAAAAACAAAAGATGTTCACTGAAACATTCTAACAACTAGCTACATACAGTAACCACTATTAGTCCAAAGTTCATTAAAATTATATAAATTAAATCATAGCCCTATTACAGAGCCCTTAAAAATAAAGGTTACAAAACAGCAATATGAGAGAATATATTCACTAACAAAGGTAGGACACCCAACCGCACACCCAAATCTCAGCTCTATAAAAGAATTTTAAACACAATTATACACATATAAAGTTAGAAAGAAAATTAAATCTTCTTAACACCAAGCAGAGACCTGTCTCCTGAACCTTCCAGACCCTGAAAAACCTAGTGTCCTGACAAGCCAGGACAAACCTTACAGCTTATGCGTGTGGATTCCAAGAGGGCTGCAGAGCCTGAATCTACACAGTAAAATGACCCACGGAGCTTTTCAAAAAACCCAGACCCACTGGGAGGAGCGAGGTAAGCGGTGGAGTGTGAACTGCCCATGAAAAGGGGGGGCTCTGGGAGTAGCCCTCAGCTGATGCTAGAAAGGAAACAGAACCTTGGTCCTACAACCACCAGGAAACAACTTCTGCCAACAACCCGGGTGAGTTGGGAGGATCCGAGCCCCAGATGGGAATCAGCCCTGGCCAGCAGCCTGACTCCAGCTTTAGGAGAACCTGGACGGAGGAGCCAACGCCATGTCCAGAAACCGTGACATCAAAAAAGAGAACAAAGTCAAGAATCAGACTCTGGGGGCGACAAGCTGTGTGTAGGTGAGAGAGCGCGAAGCTTTTTAACTACACAGGCAGCCAGGGTGGGAACCTACTACCCCAGCTCACCACTGGGCTAAATGCCCTCATTTTTTGCAACCACTCTGGGCATTGTGGCATTGACTTGAGGATGTCCTGGCCAAATGAAAACCCCCAGACCTTTTCCAAATGAACCACAGCCTGCCTTGAAAAGGCACCCTTGGACCTTCAAACCAAAACAGCTCTGGAAAGGGAATAGCCAGGGACAGAACACCTGCTCTGGGCCAGCGTGGGCGCCTGCAGATGCGAGGATGTTCCCCACGGGAAGTCCCCTTTGATGTCCAAGGTCTCGATCACAACCATGCCTGTCATGCCTGGTCTTAAAATTCATTAAGCATGAAGTGACTCTCCTCCCTTAGGAACGAGTGATTAATCCCCATATCTGAGTGAGTTGGGGGGCAGGGAGAAAGGACAGAGGATAGAAACATCCATTTTTCACTGTACTCTCGGATTTATGAGCAAGATGGTTTCCAGCCCTGGATTAGGGAACAGACCCCTGCCTGGCCTTCTGGGGGCCCAGCCCAAAGCAGCAGACGTTTCCTGGAGGAGCCCCGTGCTTCCTGAGTAGTCAGGACAAAGTGCTTCTCCCAGACGGATGGCAGGCCAAGTCCCAGCCCATGTACCTTCCGCGACTTCCTTGCCAGTTTCTGGAACCTGAGAGTGCAGCAGACTGGGAGGGACAAACAAGCAACCACGGGGCTGATGCGGCCAGGGAAGCCCAGTGACGACACAGGCGTGCCATACCCGACTGGGTCTCCAACATTTCCTCCGACTCCCCCGGCCCCTCCAACAGCAGCGTCTGCCACTGAGACTCACACCATCTGGCCGCTGAAGAAATGGCCACAGAGGAGGACCAGATTCAGGTTAATAACCACAACCTGTATTTGTTAAAGCATCTCCTCAGCTGGTCTGGGGCACAAGAGTGGGCTTGTCTAAATGCTTCCCGACAAGATGCCAGTGGGCACAGGCCTGGCGGGCACCACAGTCCCAGACCCCACAGCTGTACCCCAACTGCACGGCACCGTGAGGCCAGACTGCACCCTCAGCGCTGGGCACATTCTTCCCCACACGCCCTCAGCCACCAGCTACGGGGATTGGCGGCCACCCTTTCACTCCCTTTCACTCGCCTCTCACCAGGCCAACATCTTCAAGCCACTACCACATGCACACCAGGCCCTTAGACCCAAGACCGCTGTTCTGTCGCAGCTTGGCCATTTCTCTGCGGGAGCTACCGACCTCCCCACAGCCCCCACTCAGACCACCGTCTCCCTGGGGCTCTGGCCCAGGCCTCTCCTCAGCATACAGACAGTGTCGTGGCCCCTGGGCATTCAGGGAGCACTCAGACCCCAATCCTCACACACTAATCACACAAACACCCCTCTCCTCCCTGCCGCTGGGTGTCTGGACACAGCTGGCCACACGCAGCACTGGCTACTTCTCACCCACTGCAACCTGGCCTCTGCGCTTACCACCATGACTTCCTAGTGGTCTCTTCCTTTTAGCCTTTCTGGAACACAAGCTCCCCCACCTCTCTCTTGTGTGACCCCCAAATACAGAAAGCCTCTGGGCCTGCTCGGGGCCACCTGTCTCCACCCCTGCTGTGTTCCTATCCTTCCTCTCCAGTCTTGGCTTCTCTCTCCAAGACCCAGCACAGCCCCCTCCCATGCTCAAACAGCCTCACCTCTTCTGTCACCCCCACCCCACAGTCAGCTCACTCTCCTGGTCAGCTCCAGCCCTCTCCTCCCATCTCCCTTCAAGACGACGAGCCCAGGTTCCTAACTCCCACTGGACAATCACACACACTATGCCAAATTCCCCTTCCTTGGGTAAAACTCCAAAGGCATCCCCTCCCCTGCTCAATGACCTTCAGTGATGTCCTACACAGCGCCCTCAGCTGTCTTCTGAACGCTACACTGGATGATCCCAAGCCTCCTACCCACCCTCACCTTCTCTGTTGTCTACATCATACACCAATTCTCCAACCACAGTCTGCTATCTTTTATTCTTTTCTTTTTTTCTTTTTTTTTTGGGGGGGGGGAGGGTCTCACTCTGTCACCCTGGGCAGAGTGCCATGGCGTCATGATAGCTCACAGCAACCTCAAACTCCTGGGCTCAAGCGATCCTCTGGTCTCAGCCTCCCAAGAGGTTAGGACTACAGGTGCCCGCCACAACGCCAGGTTAGTTTTTCTATTTTTAGTAGAGATGGGGTTTTGCTCTTGCTCAAGCTGGTCTCAAACTCCTGAGCTCAAGTATCCACACACCTGGGCCTCCCAGAGTTAGCCACCGTGCCGGGCCTCGGGGTCTATTCTTTTCTGAGCACACATATAGTTCTACACATGTAGATTCAACCTTGAATCAAAACTATTGGGAAAAAATAACAATCAGCAATTAAAAAAAAAAATACCAATAACACAATGTAACAACTATTTATGTAGCATTTACATTGTATTAGATACAGTCAATAACAGGATTATGTTCTGAGAAATTCGTAAATTCGTCATTAGGAACACCACGGCATGTGCTGCTGCCTACTAGGCTGTATGGGGTGGCCTACTGCTCCTGGGCGATAAGCCCGTACATTATTGAATGTACTGTATTGAATACTGTAGGCAACTGTAACACACTGTTAAATATCTGCATATCTAAACAGAGAAAAGAACAGTAAAAATACAGTCTTAATGGAATCACTTTTATATATGCGGTCTGTCAACCAACAGAAACATTGTTCTGGGTCACTCAACTACATTAAGTAATCTAGAGTGCTAGATTACTTAAAGTAATCTACTTTAATTATTTAAAGTACATGGGGAGCTGAGAGGAGAGGGTCACCTGAGGCCAAGAGTTCGAGACCAGCTTGGGCAATACCAAAAGACCCAATCTCTAAAAAAATAAAAATAAAAAATTTAACAATTAGCCAGGCATGGTGGTGTACACCTACAGTCTCGGCAACTTGGGGAGCTGAGGCAGGAGGATCACTTGAGCTCCGGAGTTCCAGGAGCAGTGAGCTTGAGCTGTGATTGTGCGACCGTACTCTGCCCTGGGTAGAGTAAGACCTTGTCTCTAGAAAAAATAAAGTAGAGGGTGGAGCCTGTGGCTCAAAGGGGTAGGGCGCCAGCCCCATATGCCTGAGGTGGTGGGTTCAAACACAGCCCCAGGCAAAAAAAACTGCAAAATAAATAAATAAATAAATAAAATAAAATAAATAAATAAAGTAGATAGAAGGGTATACATTATGCAGATACAACACCATTTGATGTAAGGGACTTGAGCAACCAAAGATTTTGGTATCCATGGGGGCTGAGGGAGGGTCCTGGAACCAGTCCCCCACAGACACAGAGCAACGACTGTCAGGGGGCAGCTGGCTGACCCTCCACAGCCCCTTCCCCTAAGAAGCAGGACAGACAGGAGGTTTCCCATGTTCCACGGCACTGACCCCTCCACAGAGCCTCAAAATCTGCCCAGTTAAGATTATTTTAGGTACCTGTATGTCCCTGTTCTCACCCAGGGCTACAGGCTCCTCACGCCCCGGTCAAGGGCTGAGTCTGAACCATCCTCCTATCTCCCTGGATATCTGGTAGGACGTCAGCACTGGACAAACTCCTCCTGAAGAAAAGCAGTGTTTTCTCATCAGTTCTGTCTTTTTATTGTTGTCATTGCTGTTGTTGTTGAGACAGAGTCCCATTATGTCACCCAGGCTAGAGTGCCACGGTGCTACCATAGCTCACAGCAACCTCAGTCTTTCAGGCTCAAGAGATTCTCTTGCCTCAGCCTCCCAAGTAGCTGGGATCATAGGCACCCACTACAATGTCCAGATAGTTTTTCTATTTTTAGTAGAGATGGGGCTTCCCTTTGGATCAGGCTGGTCTTGAACACCTGAGCTCAAGTGATCCACCTGTCTTGGCCTTCCAGAGTGTTAGGATTATAGGCATGAGCCACTGAGCCCAGCCCAATTCTGCCTTTAAAAAAAAACAATAGATGGGGCAGCGCCTGTGGCTCAAAGGAGTAGGGCGCTGGCCTCATATGCCAGAGGTGGGAGGTTCAGACCCAGCCCCAGCCAAAAACTGCAAAAAAAAAAAAAAACAAACAAACAATAGATGCCGAGCACTGCTGAACTGTACACTTACAAGTGGTTAAGGCGGGGCATGGTGGTGCACATCTGTAATACTAGCACTCTGGGAGGCTGATGTGGGTGGACTGCTTGAGCTCAAAAGTTTGAGATCAGCCTGAGTAAGAGCCAGAACCCATCTCTAAAAATAGCTGGGTGTTGTGGCGGGCACCTATAGTCTCAGCTACTTGGGAGGCTGAGATGAGAGGATCACTTGAGCCCAAGAATTTGAGGTTGCTGTGAGCTATGATGCCATGGCACTCTACCAAGGGCGACAAAGTAAGACTCTCTCTCCAAAAAATAAAAAATAGGCTTGGCGCCTGTAGCACAGTGGTTACAGTGCTGGCCATGTACACCCAGGCTGCCGGGTCCGAACCCAGCCTGGGTCAGCGAAACAATGACAACTGCAACAGCAACAACAAAAAAATAGCAGGGCGTTATGGCAGGTGCCTGTAGTCCCAGCTACTTGGGAGGCTGAGGCAAGAGAATCCCTTGAGCCCAGGAGTTTGAGGTTGCTGTGAGCTGTGACACCACAGCACTCTCCCGAGGGCGACATAGTGAGACTGTCTCCAAAAAAAAAAAACGTGGCTAAGAAAGGAAATTTTATGTTGTGGATTTTCGCACAATTAAAAAAAAAAAGTGAAAACGAGGGAGAGAGAAGAGACCCTGCTGAGTGCAGAACACAGCTGAGCAGCAGGTGGGCTCATTGTCTACATCTTTCCACATCCATGAAGTCTCAAAAAACAAAATAAATAAAATGTAAGCACTCCACGAAAAGTCCAGGACGAGGACAGGCAAGAGAGAAGGGAGGCGGTGAGAGGCCCACGGCAGCCCCATGGGACTCCCCGGAGCTCCCACTGGGCAGGCACTGGCCGTAGGTGAAATGTCTACACGAAATTAGGCTTCTCCTTAAAATGTCTTGCTAAATGGTGTTATCAACTGACGTTAGACGTGTGAGCAGAAGACTCCGTGAGACCTGGCAAGAGGCGGCTAAGGCCTGACGCTCACTGCTCCCACGAAGCCCCCCAAGGAGGGAGCCGTCCTCTCCAGCTTACAGAGGCCAAGGGAGGGCCAAGCCCCTTTGCAAGCCCATGTGGCAGCAAGAGCCGGGACTCCCAGGCAAGCCCAGATCGGTTGCCTTCAGAGTCTACGTTCCTTCCCCAGACTGGGTCAACCTATGTTGCCTCTAGGCTGAGTCAAGAATGTTCACTGGTGCCTTGCTGAGTGCAGAGAATCTGCCTCTACTCTACAGGCTGACCAACTGTGCAGAGAATCTCCCTCTACTCTACAGGCTGACCAGGTGACCACAGCAGCACTTTCAGAGAGGGAACGTGTCAGGCCTTCGGAGTGAAGTGAATCTTCAAAAGCTCTTCTCTGGCCAACAGCCAGTGAATCCAGAAGGCCCTCGGGCTGCTCTGTTCCTGGCTCCCCTAGCTGCCTCCCACTGTGACTGCTGCCCAGTCTCCCTCTCTTCTTCCCGGGTACCCTCAGCTATCTCCCGGCCTGCCTAGAGATGGCTCCTTCCTGATACTCCCTGGTCACACACCTGGCTCCCAGGGCACACAGCTGACTGTCTCTATGCATCCCCACAGCATCTCCCCAGCCAGACCTCAACCTCCCAGAACCTGTTCACGCCAGACCACAGTCAGCAGCAGGTCGACATTCGCGGCCCTTGATTGTTGGATGGGAAAAGGTGGATAGGCAGGTAGTGCCCTTCCAAGGTCTGTCTTCTTGGGCCCCGGACGCACAGCTTGCTGGAGGAGCTTCAGCAAAATGCCCCAGAAACAGGTATCAGGAGTTAGGAAATCTGTGTCTCGGGAGATTTGCAAAAAAAGGAAAAGGAGTTCAAGTCCCTAGATGGCTGAAGCTTTCCAGGACCTGCATAAAGTCTGGGATCAGTGGGTGGTGCCTGTGGCTCAGTGGATAGGGCATGGGCCCCATATACCAAAGGTGGCAGGTTCGAACCCGGCCTCGGCCAAACTGCAACAAAAAATAGCCGGGCGTTGTGGCGGGTGCCTGTAGTTCCAGCTACTTGGGAGGCTGAGGCAAGGGAATCGCCTAAGCCTAGGAGTTGGTGGTTGCTGTGAGCTGTGACGCCACCGCACTCTACCGAGGGCAATAAAGTAAGACTCTGTCTCAAAAAAAAAAAAAAAAAAAGACTGGGATCAGATGATTCTCGTGGCACTTAGGCTTACGTGGCTGTCTCCTGTCAGACTGAAGATGACAGGCTGGGAGGGCTGTGTCATGGTACTTACTCAGCACCGTCTTGTGCCTGACACAGCAGGTGCCTAAAACGTGTGTGCTGAGCCACTGACTGAGGTCTTCTTTACCTCTGCAAGTCACGCCGTCTGCTCTCGTGAATCGGCTCAGTCTGAAGAGTGAGGCCAGCGCTGCTTCCTCTGCGTCCTGCCCTTGGGTGGGTTATCCTAGGCCTGTGTGTTTGTCTCAGACCCCATCAGTAGAGAGCATGTGATTACAACAATAATCTTGCCCCAGGGACTTTACAAGAATGTTTTGAGGGCCCACAAAGTTACCTCCACGGAAGTCCTATTTACCACACATTTTTTTTTTTTTTTTTTTTCAGATAGAGCCTCAAGCTATCGCCCTGGGTAGAGTGCCATGGTGTCACAGCTCTACCTGTTGGGGTCAAGCGATCTTCCTGCCTCAGTTTTATTTTCTATTTTTAGTACAGATGGGGTCTCGCTTTTCCCCAGGCTGGTCTCGAACTTGTGAGCTCAGCAATCCACCTGCCTTGGCCTCCCAGAGTGGTAGGTTTACAGGCGTGAGCCAGCACGGCTGGCCTGTTTTTTGTTGTTGTTGTTGTTCATTTTTTGAGGCAGAGTCTCACTTTGTCATTCCCTGTCATTCCATGGCATCTCTTGGGCTCAAGTGATTCTCTTGCCTCAGCTTCCCAAGTAGCTGGGACTACAGGCGCTGGCCACACACCCCACTGTTTTTAGAGACGAGGTCTCGCTCTGGCTCAGGCTGATCTCGAACCTGTGAGCTGAGGCAATCCACCCACCTCGGCTTCCCAGAGTGCTGGGATTACAGGTTTGAGCCACCTCACCCGGCTGACCACACATTAGTTATGGGGTGTCCCAGGCTCCCCACCCAGGCCCTGGCAGGCACATCACTCCTAGCTGCCCTTCCCTCAGGCACCAGCCACTATCTGCATCACAGTCATTTTGCAAGGGCACAGCAGCAAGCTCTACAAGCTAAGAGAGCAACTTGCAGGCCCCAGTCTGAGAATGGACAAGCTCTCTGAGGCTGAGATGATCAACCCTTAGCAAAAAAGGAAACATAACCAGGTGTCGCTGGGCCCCAGAAGCCACTGCCCCTTAGTAGATGGGATTCAATGGGCCAGAGCAGGGACGCCCGAGTCTAAGCAAATTAAAACCTCAGAGGTGGTTTCACATCCCATCTTCAACCCACCAACACCCACAGGGCCTGAGACACTGACAGACCCACATGGGCTCAGATGCATCATCATCACATCAAATACTGCTGAAGCCACACAGCCCACAGGACGCCACAGCAGGACACACTGTGCTTGCTTTAAGGATCCCATCATCCTGAAGAAGGAAGCCAGACAGACACAGGATTAACAGGAAATAGCTGCAAACACAGCGTTAAAGAAGGCAGCTATACGGTTAGGTTTAAAAGACGCCTCGAGTTACTAAGGTTTGTTTTTTTTTTTGGTTGTTTTTCAAAAGACAAGGCCTTTGGAGACAAATCCATGAATAAAGGCAAGAGAAAAATTTCCATGGAGCCCGTGCCTGGCACATAGGAGACGCTCAACAAATACCCCTGAATGATCAGACAGGGAGGAGAGGTGGTGGCCTGGTAAAAAAAAAAAGGGAGGCATAAACCAGGGTAAAGAGAAAAGAGATGGGAAAAGTTGTGTTAATAATAATTTTTAAGGCTCAGTGCCTGTAGCTCAGCGGCTAGGGCGCCAGCCACACACACCGGAGCTGGCAGGTTCGAACCCGGCCCGGGCCTGCCAAACAACAATGGCAAATACAACCAAAAAATAAAAAAATATCCAGGCGTTGTGGCGGGTGCCTTCAGTCCCAGTTACTTGGGAGGCTGAGGCAAGAGAATCGCTTAAGCCCAAGAGTTTGAGGTTGCTGTGAGCCATGACGTCATGGCACTCTACTGAGGGCAACATGGTGAAAATCTGTCTTAAATAATAAATAAATAAATAAAATAATAATTTTTCATAGCCTGGTATTGTGGCTGGCACCTATAGTCCCAGCTACCTGGGAGGCGGAGGCAAGTGAATCGCTTATCCCCAAGAGTTTGCTGTAAGCTGTGACACCACAGCACTCTACTGAGGGTGACATAATAAGACTCTATCTCAAAAAATAATAATAATAATAATAATGGTAACAATAATTTTTAAGTATAAAGAAAAAAATGAAAGAATCAAAACAAAGAGCTTCAGCAGGGACCCAGTCTAACCCCTGACTTTTTGGATGAGGACAGTGACATGTCAGTGAAGCATTTGACACCTGGCTTGGCTTCAGTGTCAGCAAAAGATTGCCCTGGGACATTTCAAAACTGTGGGTGTGTAAGCCAAGGAGATAGAGCCGTCACTAACAGGTGTTTTCCTAAAGAGAAGACACCTGTTAAGGATCAGAGATGGGGCATTCAGAATTAGAGTGCTGCTCCAAGGAATTTCAAAAACCTACTTGAGACTGGGCTTAGTGGCTCACACCTATAATCCCAGCACTCTGGGAGGCCCAGGACGGAAGATTGCTTGAGGTCAGGAGAAAGAGGGCAACTCTGTCTCTACTACAAAATAGAAAAACAAGCTGGGTGTTGTGGCCAGCATCTGTAGTCTCATCGACTTGGGAGGCTGAGGCAGGAGGATCACCTGAATCCAGAAGTTGGAGGCTATAGTGAGCTCTGAAGATACCACTGCACTCCAGCCCAGGTGACAGAGTGAGACTCTGTCTCAGGAAACAAACAGGCAAACAAACAAACCCTACTTGAGTGAAATAAGCCAAAGAAAGACAAATACTATATGATTTCATCTATATGAAATACTATTCACGGAGACAAAAAGTTGAATGGTGGCGGCTCCCAGGGCTGGGAGTGAGGGGCAATGGGGAGTGTAGGATAGGTGCCGAGGTTTGGTTTGGGGAAGAAGAAGGTAAAAGCTGTAGAAATCAACAGTGATATGATGGGTGCACCACCATGTGACGTAGTTAATGCCACACTGAACTGCACACCTAAAAAAGAATAAAATGGCAAAATTTTCTACTCTACAGGGTGGCTGTAAAGTTCGTGTGCAATTTGAAAGGCAGGCAAACAAACTACACCCAAACTTCATGGCCACCCAGTATATATAGTATTTTACCACAATAAAAATGACTGCCTATAACATGTTATGTCGATAACGTATTTTAATTAAAATAACTACGTTTTTCAAAGGGAAAAAAACCCTCTTTGAACCACAACAGCTGCATTCCAGTCAGGGTCAAGAACTCCTCGGGGGTTCAGTTAATTTAATCCACCACCACCCCGAGCCTTGATCCAAAAAGCAGCAGTCTCAGCCAAAATCCAGACCTATTGTTTGGCAACCTGAGAAGGCTTCTAAAATGCCCATTCATCCACTCTGGATGGGGAACCCTCTCAACCCCAGGGCAGACCCGCAGGCCGGGACATCTCAAGCTGCTGTTACCTCCTCCCAGAAGGGTGAGAACTTACAACTTAACTGCAGTCCCATACACAGGCCCTCCTGGCCGCAGGACTCCAGACTAAGGAAAGGAAGTGACTATTAAGGCCAGAAGCAGATACCACAATCCCATTATTCGGCACCTACCCAGAAGAAAAAAATCATTTTATTATAAGGACATTTGCACTAGACTGTTTACAGCAGCTCAATTCACAATTGCCAAGATGTGGAAACAACCTAAATGTCCACTGACCCAGGAAGGGACCAACAAACTGTGATGTGTATATATGCCATGGAATACTATTCAGCCATAAAAAGACAGAGACTTTACATCTTTTGTATTAACCTGAATGGAGCTGAAACACATTCTTCTCAGTAAAGTATCACAAGAACAGAAAAGCGGGTGGCGCCTGTGGCTCAGTGGGTAGGGCGCCAGCCCCATATACCGAGGGTGGCAGGTTCAAACCCGGCCACGGCCAAACTGCAGCAAAAAAAAAAAAAAAAAAAAAAATAGCCAGGCGTTGTGGCAGGTGCCTGTAGTCCCGGCTACTTGGGAGGCTGAGGCAAGAGAGTCGTCTAAGCCTGGGAGTTGGAGGTTGCTGTGAGCTGAGATGCCACAGCACTCTACTGAGGGTGATAAAGTGAGACTCTGTCTCTACAAAAAAAAATTAAATTAAATTAAAAAAAAAACCAGAAAAGCAAGTATCCAATGTACTCAATCCTCAAATGAAGCCAGTAGATGATCTAATGACACACACCCACATAAGGGAAAAACTCAAGTCAATTTGGGGGGAAGAAGAAAGAAGGGGGTGAGAGGGGAGGAGGGAGGGGGAGGGGTGTGCTCCTACCTAATGGGAACAATGTAAGGGTATATGGCACGCCTCCTGAGTGTAGACAGGACACAGAGGACTCTGTGTAACAAATGCAAACCCTGTAACCTAGTTGTTTATACCCTCACATTAATCTGAAAAAAAAAAAAAAAAAAGAAGCCAGAAGAAAAAAGGCGGCATAGGGAAGGGATGTCCCTCTACTGGACCCACTCAAATCACTAGCACTCCCACCCAGCTTTCTTTCCTTTTTTTTTTTTTTTTTTTTTGAGACAGAGTCTCACTATGTCGCCCTGGGTAGAGTGCCCTGGCATTACAGCTCACAACCACCTCAAACTCTTGGGCTTAAGCAATTCTCTTGCCTCAGCCTCCCAAGCAACAGGGACTATAGGCACCCGCCACAACGCCCAGCTGTTTTTAGAGACGAAGTCTTGCTCTGGCTCAGGCTGGTCTCAGACTCATGAGCTCAGGCCATCTACCCACCTCGGCCTCCCAAAGGCTAGGATTACAGGCGGGAGCGATCCCAGCAGGCCTCAGGTCCTTCTTTAGTGAAATGTTTCGGGATGCTTCCTTCTGTTCCCCAAACTAGACAACCTCCCTGAGCTGGGGAAGCCTCGTAGAATGTGATCTAGACTCTGCTGCCATCCCACTGGTGACGTCAGCGGTCTTGGGCCCCACCCAGATCTGCCCACTCTGCCTCTGTTCCCGCAGAGGTGCCTGTGTTCATTATAGAGGCAGCCACAGGGCTCTGGTCTATAGAGATGACTGAGGAGCTGACGCTGGCCCTGGGTGACCTTTCACTGCCCAGTTACTCACTCAAACTGGCTGCCAGTCCAGTCCGTCACCCAAGGGGAAAACAAAGCAATGGTCATTCTGGCACCAACACACCGCCAGACTCCAAAGGGCAAATTAAGCTGCTTAATAAAATGCGAAAACACAGGGCATGAAGCAACAGAAGATGTGAAGGTCACATCTCACAGCTGATGCTGGAGAAGGACAGAGGGGCACACAGTCCACACATCTGGACTGAGAATTCCTCAAACCGCCAACACAAAGGCCGGGCACAATGGCTCACGCCTGTGATCCTAGCACTCTAGAAGGCTGAAGCAGGAGGAGCCCGTGAGCTCAGGAGTTCCAGACCAGCCTGAACAAGTGCAAGACCCTGTCTCTTTAAAACACAAAGAAACGACAAATGTTTGAGGTGAGAAATATGCTAAAATATCCCACTTTGATCATTATATGTTACACGTATGTATCTAAATATCATACTGTTACCTCCACAAATACACATGATTATTATGGGTGCCAACTAAAAATAATAATAGAAGGAGGAGAAATGTCTGGTGCATTGCCTGACCCCCAAGCCAAGTACAGGACAAATGTATAGGAGAGCCCCCCACCCCTCACCAAACAGCCTATCATCAGAGAATATGGGAGTGAGGCTTCCCTATGCTACAGTTTCACCCAAGTCAGCTCAGATCAGAACTGCCTAGCCAACCGGAGAACTGTGAGAAATAATAAATAGCTGTTGTCTGAAGCCTCTTGAAAAAAAAGAGAGAGAGACAGAGAAAGGATCTTGGGTTGTCTAGCTTTCTCCCCCCCAAAAAGGCTCACGGAGGTCCTATGAAAGGAAAATTAAAATACAGGGATAAAATTGGGAGGAGTTGACAAGTCACTTCCCAGAGACCAGCACAATTTTCCAGTCCTGACCCCATGAGCCTTGAAAAGGAAAAGGAGGAAGGGACCTTCCTGTATATGCTGTGTGTGGGGCTTGGAGCCAGGCTCCGTGGGAGACCTGGAAGTGAACCAGAGATTCCTGCCTTCAAAAAGCACACTGTCCAGGCTACCACTGGCAGGAAGTTTGAAGACATGAGTACGGGGAAATTAACCAACCACAAAGAGACAAATCCTGTAGGATTCCACTTAGGTGAATACCCAGAGGAATCAAAAACTCAGAGACAGAAAGAAGAATGGTGGCTGTCAAGGGCTCGGAAGTTACTGTTTAATGAGTTCAGCTGGGGAAGATGAAAAAGTTTTAGAGAGGGATGAGGATGATGGCTGCACAACTCTGTGAATGTTTAAAAATGGTTAAAATGGGGCGCCGGCCCCATATACCGAGGGTGGCAGGTTCAAACCCGGCCCCAGCTGAACTGCAACAAAAAAATAGCCGGGTGTTGTGGCGGGTGCCTATAGCACAGTGGTTACAGTGCTGGCCACGTACACCCAGGCTGGCGGGTCCGAACCCAGCCTGGGTCAGCTAAACAATGACAACTGCAACAGCAACAACAAAAAAAAAATAGCTGGGCATTGTGGCAGGTGCCTGTAGTCCCAGCTACTTGGGAGGCTGAGGCAAGAGAATCACCTAAGACCAGGAACTGGAGGTTGCTGTGAGCTGGGGGATGCCATAGCACTCTACCGAGGGCAATAAAGTGAGACTCTGTCTCTAACAAAAAAAAAAAAAAAAAAAAAAGGTTAAAATGGGAAATCATATGTGTAAAAAAAAAAAAAAATACAATTCAGAATCACAGGGAAGATGGGGGTGCCCCCAAGCCTTTGCTGATACTGCTCCTCAGGGCGGAAGGCTCACCCCAATTTCTGACTTTGGACTTATGCTGGTTGATCAAGGGTCTTTCTTGTCCAGTCCTGATGCTTCCAGAAGCCCCCCAGGTTTCACTCCCCTCTGAACATGAATACACGCATCCCTCCCATTAACTTATAAGCTCCCAAGAGGCAAGGACCACACTTTCCCTTCAAGGGGCCCACACGATCCAAAGAGAAGGGCTTGCACATACCAGGGCTCATAGCCAAATGTCTTACCCCATAGGCAAGCCCTGGGTGCAAGGAGCTGGAAGGATCCCTGGACGGTGCAGGGAAGAGAGCTTGCACAACCACCACATTCCAAAAAGAATGGCTCTATATTCACACAGGGCCTGGGAATCCCAGCTGTCACATCATAGTTTTGTCTCCACTTTGTCAGCAGGCATCCTGTGAAAGACCGTGCATCAGGCACCCACACCTAGCAAAGAGCAGCATATGATGGTTTTACCTCCTTTCCTTCAATATCAGGGGCCCTCAACTCAGAAACAGGACAGCTCACTCATGACACGGATTAACTATGAAGTGATTGGAGCCAGGCTGCCAGGTCTGCCACTGCAAAGCGTTAGGCTGACTTCCACCCCCTCACCCCAGCGGGATTTTCCTCACTGTTCCTTTTCGGCCTAGCAGGCTCCACAGCCATCTAAAGAACATCAGTAAATAGTTGGACAGAGACAGATGGCTGAGCCGGCGCGGGAACCCTCTTTTCCTGCCAGCCACACATGGTCAAACATCAGAGGAGATGGCTGGGCAGAGTGTAAAGGCTCCCAGGGCTAAAACCACTAGGAGCTTAAAAACCTAACAGGATCCAAACTGGGGCGGAATTGTACAATGGTGAGCCAGAATGTCAACTATGGACTTGAAGTGATAATGATGGGTCAAAGCAGGTTCATGAGCTCTAACAAACGCACCTCTCTGGTGGCTGTGCGGTTGTCAATTTTGCTGTGAACCTGTAAGTGCCCTCGAAACATTATGCCTTTATAAAAAAACTGAGGGGAAAAATGTAATCTCTTTTAAATGATGTTTAAATAACCTTAATCCTCAAGTGTCTTAGGGAAAAGACAAAACCTATTAGGAAAGAGAACATGGAACCTTCGGGATATTCAGCGAAGGATCCAGAAAGTCCTGCAATTGGGTCCAAGGGGTAAAATTAACCCCTCAGTGAGCTCCCGAGAACCTGTGTGACTCCTGAGAACCTGTGTGACTCCAGGCTCCAGGCCACCTTTCCTTCTAATTCAGTGGTTCTCAACCTGTGGGTCGCTACTCCTTTGGGGGTCAAACAACCCTTTCACAGGGGTCGCCTAAAACCATCACAAATACATCACCAGTACAAATACAGGTGTACGAAAATAATTTTGTGGCTGGGAGTCACCACAACATGAGGAACTGTATTAAAGGGTCTCAGCATTAGGAAGGTTGAGAACCACGGTTCCTATTTTCACCTGCTGACTTGCATTGGGGTCTGATGAAGTGGTGGGCAGCATGGCCACATCTATGGAGGAAAGGCCGGGCCCCAACTTTCTGGAAACCCAGAATTCCCACCAGCAAGAGAATACCATTTCAGATCGCAGGTCTCCACGAAAACCTCTCATTTTATTCTTTATTAACAACATTCTCTCACACCATGGGGCTGAGGGGTCAGTTCAAGCTGGCCCACAGTTGGCCGGACAAGGCTGGTGCCCAGAAACCACAAGGCAGTCCTCCAGCCCCCCAAATGAGCTGATGTACCAGCAAAGCAGGCTGCTGAACATGACAACCATCTCCGCCCACTAGGGACTTAGGGAATGAGGCTGCAGGTCTGAGCCCAGCCAACCCCAGCTACAAACTGGAAGTACCTAATACAAACAGGACAGAGTGCTGGTCGCTAAAAGGCAGCTCCACACAGCCAAAAACAGCCCCACTTGTTTCAAGAGGATTCTGACAAACAGAGCACATCCAACTTCATCAGCAGAAAAAGAAAAATCAATGGAGCAGAAAACCAGATCAGCCCAACAGGGGCCAGGACTCCAAGGGATTCCCAACTGCCTCACACACCCCAGCCTGCCCACCCTTTTCTTACCCCAAACACAAACGGTGCCTGCACTCCAGACAGACAAATGCTGTCTGTATGCACCCGAGGTTTAATCCTAGGGCCAGGGCCTGATCATGGATTGGGAGCCCCAAATAAGCACCTGTGGGTGATCATTTTGAAGCACACTGGAGACTCAGCAAACAGGGCTGGGTTAACATGTATGGAGGAACCTGTGGGTGAGTAAGTGATGGGGAGAGACGACTCCCATCAAAGAAAGCCAAGGAGAATCACAACGGGTGTGGCTCTGCTTCAGCTCTGGATAAAATCTTTACCCCCCTGAAGCTCCGGGTACCACTGAGTCAGAACTGCCTGTCACCTCACTTCCTTCTAATTTCTATTTTCACCTGTGATGACTTGCTTTCTGGGCTGGCAGCTAGCAAGAGAGCCTGACCCTTTCATGACCTAGAAGCAGCTATCGAGGAAAGGAATTGTTGGGTGGTGGGGGACTGCCCAGGATACCAATCAGGATCTCCTAAAAGCAACCAATCCAAGCAGCAGAGATGACTCCAGCTTTACACCATCCTCACTGCTTACAGGGCAGGGAGATTACCACCCAGGGCATTCTACCTAACTCACAGGCTGTACCTGCAAGAAGCAGACGCCCTCCTCGGACTAAAGGAACAAGCCATTTCCCATCTTCCCCCTCCAACCCAATGCCATTCCAAGTACTGAGAATCTGCATTCAGGAGGGAAGAGGTGCTGAAGTTCCATCAGGCGCAGACCAGCACTTGAACAAAAATCACTCCCCAAAGTACCACCCACTCCTCTCTCCACCACTTCCCCTTTCGCGCCCCCACCCCCAGGTGGTTTTCTGCCCTGGTACAGGTGCGCCCGTACATGGCGGCCCGAGTACCCACCTGCCTCTCCATGGAAGGCGCCGTCTCCATCGCTGGGCCAGATCTGCCCGGTCTTGCGGACGCCCACGATGGTGGCCTCCGACACGACAATCTGGCAGAGCCGGTGTCGCTTGTGGCACTGCGGCGTCGGGGGGCTGCTGCTGTCAAAGGACTGCTGCGAGTTCTGCGAGGGTGAGCGGCTCTTGTCCCGGAACATGCGGTAGGTGGTGGGGCTGGAAGACACGCGGCTGGACTGGCCGGAGGAGAAGTCCTCCTCGCTGGACGTGAGGTTCTCGTTGGAGCTGCAGTCCGGGGTGTAGCCGCCTCCACAGTCCTCAAAGCTCCGGGGGGAGTAGGACCTGCGCGGCCAGGTGAGGCGCTTCTCCTGCTCCGAGGTGCTCTGGCTGCGCAGGAGGGGGCCCCTGCCCTCCCCATCCCCCATCAGGCCCCCGACGTAGATGCTCTGGTAGGGCTGGTACTCCAGGGGCGGCCAAGGGGGTCTGCCTCCGCCATTGGCGTTGATCAGGTTGTCCTTCAGGAAGCGAGGGTTCAACTCGGCGTCCTCGTAGTCGCCGTCGACGCCGCAACCGCTCTCCGAGGCGCGCCCCCGGTACGCGGGCCTGGGCGTGTCCCCCGCGCCCTGCCCGGGGCCCTGCTGGGACTTCTTGCGCTCCAGCTGCATGGCCTGGGTGCCCAGGGAGCTGATCCGGTCCGACACCTCTTTGTCGTTGACCTTCACCAGGCCGCGCTCGTGGTGAAACTCCACGTTGACGTAGAAGGGCTTGTCGGCGTCCGTCGCCGCGGGCTGGCCGTGGCCCTTGCGGATCCTCTCGAAGTTGGACCTGAGCGCCGCCACGCTGGTGGGGGGCCCCCTGTCGTCCCGGTCCGCCGACGCGGCGGCCCCGGGCCTGCGGGCTGCGCCGGGCCTGGCCTTGCCCGGGGAGCCCTCTCCGTCGGGCCGGGCCTCCGGCTCTTCGGCGGGCGGCGGGTCCGCTCCGTCCGCGGGCGCGGGCTGCGGGCGCGGCAGGGGCGCGCGGGGCTCGGCGGCGCCGTCGGGGGGCTGCGCCGCGCGCCGGAAGCCCCAGCGCTGCCGGTCGTAGCTCTTCCTCTCCTTGGCCAGCAGCGTCTGCAGGCAGATCATGCGGAAGCGCTCCTGGTTCACCTCCTGCTCCAGGCGCCGGATGGAGGCCTTGCAGCGCTCCAGCTCCTGCTCGATGTCGCCCACCGACATGCGCGGCGGCTCCATGTGCGGCGGCTCCATGCGCGGCGGTTCCGAGTCCGGGAACTGCGCCTTCCACGCCTCCGCGAAGCCCACGGAGTCCACCATGGCGGGGCCGGCCTCACCTGCGCGCTCAGCGGCGGCGCGGCGGGCCTCGCCAGGCCAGGCCCCGGGTGCCCGGCGGCCCCCATGGCCCGGCGCAGCGGTGGCGGCAGCAGCGGCGGCGGCGGCAGCGAACAATGCCCGCCCCCTCCCGGGCGGCAGGTGAGGCGGCGCGGGGCGGGGCGGGGCGGGGCGCGCGCAGGGGGCGGGGCGCGCAGGGGGAAGGGCGCGGGGCTGCGCGCGCCGCTATTGTGTGCGGTCTCCGCGGCGCGGGGCGGCGCTGTCCCAGGCTCGGGGCCGCAGCGCTACCCCGCGGCGGCGGCCCGCGCTCCGTTCCTCTCGCTCCCGCGACGCCCCCCCAGCCCCGCGGCCGCCGCCTCCCCCGGCGCTACGGTCGGCCCGACCGCTCTCGCAGCGCTGCCGCCCGGCCCGCACTCCGCGCCGCAGGAAGGGGTGGGCCGGGGGGCGGTGGCCGCGGCGCGACTGGCGGAGCCGGCGGGCCTCTTAAAGGGGCCGCGCCGCGGGAACCGCGAGGGCGCCGCGGAGGCCGCTCCCCCACCGACCTGCTGCCTTCTCTCCATCCCTGCGCGCTTGGGGAAACTGAGGCCCCGACGGCGGCGACACCGACTCTCCAACTCGCAGCCCAGGAATCCACCATATAAAATAAAACCGGCTCCTCTGGTACAGAGAGACCTTCCCAGGCCAGAGGTCCTGGCAACAGGAACACCTGGCTCCTCATTTCCGTCAGAGGTGGGCACGCTAGGGGCCGGGACCCGGCAGGTTGGATCACCAACGCCAGCAGCCTCTGTGTCCAACAGACCTTTGGTGATATGGATTGGATCCCTGGTTGGATGATGAAGCAACCACCGCCTCAAGGGATTGTCGTAGAGACACGACATGCTGGATAACAAATAGGAATTTCTCCCGAGGTCACCCTACACCCACCCCTGCCTACCTGCGTCCTGAGCTGTGTGTTTATGCCCTGGCCTCTCGTAAGCTCAGAAACCAGCGTAGCTTTTCCAGGGACTGCCCAAGTCAGAACTTACCGGGTTAGTCTCCCTCTAAGGGAATCACCAGCCTTCACCCTGACCCACAGGACTGAGTGGGAGACTTGGACACCCCCAGTGACAGGGAGTGAAATAATTGGTCATTCTCTAGGGACATCCAGAGATCTGAGACACATGGGAGACAGCACTGTGTAGGGAGCCCCAAAGGGCAAAAATTGAAAATACCCAAACCAGGCTGCTGAGTGAAGGGGAAGAACGGAAACAGGATTTGGCAATAGAACTGGGCTTGAGTCTCCTGACTACCTTTCTTTCTCTGCCTTGGTTTCCTGGGAATTAAAATGAGAATAGGACCATCCACCTCCCAGGCCTGTTGTCCCTGCGTGGATGTAAAAGGTTCATTTCCTGCCCTCAATTCCAGTGCCACCCAGAGCACAGGCTTTTTTACACAGCCTAAAGGAACAGATCCCAGGGCTAGGCTTGGAATCAGTCTGTGACCTGTGATGGGACTCACTATGTTGTCCAGTCTGGTCTCAAGTGACCCTCCTGTCTCAGCCTCCTGAAGTTCTGGGATTACAGGCATGAGCCACTGCTCCTGGTCGGTTTTTATTTTGTAATATAGCAGCTTTATTGAGATATAATTCAAAAGCCACGCAGTTCACCAATTTCAAGTTTGTGAGCCTCGGTTCTGTCCTCCTCTGTAAAATGTGAGTGCCATGTTTAAAATGGCACACACAGAACACAGTCCAATAAGGTGGCCTGTTAATGTTAGCACCCTAGGAGAAGGTGAGTGCTGCTGAAACGCTGAGGCCTGGCTTCTAGGCAGGGTGGCCTCTGCACAGCTCACTGCTGCCCTCTGCAGGCCTTTCCCACCTGCTGCCACTTTGTCTTGGAGCAAGCAATCCTCTTCCCTGCCAGGGCAGGCTGTAAAATGCCCATTTTGCAGAGGAGGATACTGAGATGAGGATACTGACTTTGGGGCAGTGGGGCAGAAAGCACTGTGATTCTGAGCAGAGCTCTCATCCTCAGTGGCCTGTTCTTTAAAGTGGGTATAATAAATCCTGACTTCACAGGGTCATGGTTAGTATTAGCTGCCTTCTCCCAGTGACCTGCTGAGGTCCCCTAGTGAGTGGTCCAGGCAAAGCAAAAACCCAGGCTTCCAGAACCCCCATTTGCTGGCCATTAGCAGAAAGAATCCTAAAAACACAAACTGTTTTATTCCCTTGCTGACCAGGCCTCTTAGTTTTCAGGGGGATTTGGGGACTCATCGGGGCTCACAGTACCACCAAATGCCTGGGAAAGAAAGGGGCATACTCTGGAGGGGTGGTTCATCTGTCAGTGAGAAGTCACTTTCTCTGGTTCATAGAGTCCAGCTCAGCCACACTTTAAATATTTTATACTATACACAAGCAAAGTCACTTCAGAAACTCTGAAGTTGTTTGGTTTGAGTTTACAGGCTCTGTTCTCTTGTCATAACAAATGGCTGGTTGTTGGGTGCAAGGACATGTCCAGACAATGGCTTTTTCTCCCTTGGGGCATCCTCTTCTGGTCCCAAGGACGTTACTCCATCCTTAGGACTCCTCAGAAAGAGCTCCCACCCTAAGCCTCTGGCCCATTCCTGCAGAGCTGTCTTATCATCTACCCCACTCCCAGAGGAGCAAGAAGAGTCACAAGGTCCACAGACATACATTGAACTCTGTAATCCTACATTTGGTGTCTGTCTTAGCTAGATCTAAACTCTGCAAGGACACAGACCTATTTGTCTCATTCCTGCATGTCCCCCAAGTGCTACAAGGTGCAAGGGCACCGGAGCAAACCCGTGTGTGGCCTGGAGGGCGCACAGCCCAAGGAGGGAGACACAGGTGGGGGAAGGGAATGATAAGGCAGTCAGAGCCAGGCCACAGCAGAGGTGTGTGTGCCGTGCTGCGGATGAGGGGGGTGCTGCAGTGACACTTAAGCTGGTTCTGAGGATAAGAAACAGACAGGGCGGCGCCTGTGGCTCAGTCGGTAGGGCTCCGGCCCCATATACCGAGGGTGGTGGGTTCAAACCCGGCCCCGGCCAAACTGCAACCAAAAAATAGCCAGGCGTTGTGGCGGGTGCCTGTAGTCCCAGCAGTCCCAGCTACTCGGGAGGCTGAGGCAAGAGAATCGCTTAAGCCCAGGAGTTGGAGGTTGCTGTGAGCCGTGTGAGGCCACGGCACTCTACCGAGGGCCATAAAGTGAGACTCTGTCTCTACAAAAAAAAGAAGCAGTGAGACAGGCTCAGCATCTGTAGCTCAGAAGATAGGGCACCAGCCATATACACCAGAGCTGGCAGGTTCGAACCCAGCCCAGGCCTGCCAAACAACGACGACAACTGAACCAAAAAAAATAGCTGGGCGTTGTGGTGGGTGCCTATATTCCCAACTACTTAGGAGGCTGAGGCAAGACAATCGTTTAAACCCAAGAGTTTGAGGTTGCTGTGAGCTGTGATGACACAGCACTCTACCCAGGGGGACAGCTTAAGACTGTCTCAGAAAAAGAAAAGGGGCAGCGCCTGTGGCTCAAAGGAGTAGGGGACTGGCCCCATATGCCAGAGGTGGCTGGTTCAAACCCAGCCCCGGCCAAAAACTGCAAAAAAAAAAGGAACAAAAAAGGAAAGAAACAGGGAGACTAAAGGACAAGGAGACTTCAAGGTTGTAGGAGTGTTTGAAGGACAGTGTGTGTGCTTGGAAGTGAGATCAGAGGTGAGGCAGGGCCCTGTAGCCCTGTAAGAAGCTTGGGTTTTATTCTTAATGCATGGGAAAGCCCAAGCCTACACGATCAGATAGAACTTTCCAGCATGATGGGTGTGTTCTGTAATGTGCACAACCACCCCTGCAGCCATGAGCTGCCCCGTGGGATCACCCAGCACCTAAGATGTGGCTAGGGCAACTGAAGAAATGAATTTAAATTTAAATAGCCATGCTGGCTGCTGGGTGGGGCTGTGTGGGAGGCAGTGGGAGCCTGCTGGGCTCTGGGGAGGTGGAGATGAGAGGCAGGAGCAAGGGAAGAGCTGGGGGCTGTGGCAGCTGTCCAGGTAGCAGGTGTTGGTGACCCAGAGTTGAGTAGAAGCAAGGTGCCTGAAAGAAAGGGTTGAGTTGGGCAGCGCCTGTGGCTCAGCAGGTAGGGCGCCAGTCCCATATGCCGGAGGTGGTGGGTTCAAACCCAGCCCCGGCCAAATTAAAAAAAAAAAAAAAAAGAAAGGGTTGAGTTCCAGGACCATTCTGGAAGTAGAGCTGTGGGGCTTACAGATGGAGAGGGTGTCGAGAACGAGGGAGGGCCAGCTACAGGGCTGACCATGGGTTGCGGACTGCCCTGGATGAGGAGGTGTGCCCACGCGAGGCTGCAGGTACCTAGGGCTCACCCAGAAGCAATCAGACCACACACAGAAACTGAAGTGTCGCCAGTGAATAGCTGTTCATAGCCACAGGGCAGGAGATTCTTCCCTGCCTGCAAGAGGATGGTAGAGAAAGGGCAGAGGCTGGACTAAGAGGGAAGTAGCAGCAGAGAGACAGAGAAGGGACTGGCCAGGGAGGTGACAGGGATCCAGGAGTCTGAGGGGACTTAGTGAGGAGGGCAGAGCCCTGAGCTGACACTGCTGTGCCCGCAGATGGAAGGACACTGGGTGCTTCTGGCATCAGATGGGTGGCCCCAGAGTTTCACTGTGGAGGCGGGAGGCAGTACGGTCCTGAGGCTGCCCCGGGTTCAGCAGGTGGAGGGGGTTCACCAAGGGCTCCACGGCTATCTCCAAGCAGTGGGTGGCATTTATTTTCTTGATCATTATGCTTTTCTTAATTCTCTATAATGAAAATGTCTATCTTACAATTTAGAACAACCAATAGCTGTTATTTTTGTTTTTATTTTTTACAGCTTTGTGGAGGTATAATTCAAGTGTACATATTTAAAGGGTGCAATTTGATGAGTTTTAGCATCTGTACACACTTAGTTTTGTTTTCTTTTTTTGTTTTGAGACAGAGTCTTACTTTGTTGCCCCTGGTAGAGTGCAGTGGGGTCATAGCTCACAGCAACCTCAGACTCCTGGGTTCAAGTGATTCTCTTGCCTCAGTCTCCCGAGTAACCGGGACTACAGACACCCACCACAACTCTCGGCTATTTTTAGAGATGGGTCTTGCTGTAGCTCAGGCTGGTCTTGAACTTGTGAGCTCAAGTGATCCGCCTGCCTCAGCCTCCCAGAGTGCTGGGATTACAGGCATGAGCCTGTATACACTTTGAAACCATTACTACAATTAGGTAATAAACATTTCCATCTCCCCCAATAGATGCTAATATTTTAAAATCTTGAACCTAAAATAGGACAGGCAAGTGGGATTTATCTGGATGATGTTCCCCCTCAATTTTCCTCATTTTCTGAGTATGGTTCTAAGGGTCTATACATTTATTTAAAAACTGAAACAATGGGAGGCGCCTGTGGCTCAAAGGAGTTGAGTGCCGGCCCCATATACCGGAGGTGGCGGGTTCTAACCCAGCCCCGGCCAAAAAAACAAAAAACCGAAACAACACATACACACACCCGTTCAGCAACAGCCCAGGTGACTCCTAAAGGCCAGGCCACGTTCCAGTAAACCTTCCCCAAGGCAGCCCTTTCCCCATATAGGCAGGAGGGGCTGGGACCCAACAGTCCCCTCTGCTGGAGAGAACCTGATGCCTCAAAACCCTGGACATGGGAATGAACACCCCCAACAGGTGACAGGATAAATAGAAAGTTGTATATCCTGTCTTGGCGCCCGTAGCACAATGGTTACAGCACCAGCCACATACACCAAGGCTGGCGGGTTTGAACCTGGCTGGGGCCAACTGCAGCAACAAAAAAATAGCCGGGCGTTGTGGCAGGCGCCTGTAGTCCCAGCTACTGGGAGGCTGAGGCAAGAGAATCGCTTAAGCCCAGGAGTTGGAGGTTGCTGTGACCTGTGACGCCACCGTAGTCTACCGAGGGCAACATAGTGAGACTCTGTCTCAAAAAAAAAAAAAAAAAGAAAAAAAGAAAGGACGAAAGTTGTACATGTCATCGACATTCATCCAAACCCATAGAATGTAAGCTATGGACTTTGGGTGATGATGAGTCAATGTAGGTTCATCCACTATCACAAATGTCCCCCCCGGTGTCCCCTGACACTGAGCCCCAGTAGCTATTGCTTAAATAGACTTGGGGCTCAGTGCCTGTAGCATAGTGGTTACGGTGCCAGCCACATATACCAAGGCTGGCAGTTTTGAACCAGCCCAGCCCAGCTAAAAACAACAATGACAGCGGCAACAAAAAATAGCCGGGTGTTGTGGTAGCCTCCCAGCTACTTGGGAGGCTGAGGCAAGAGAATCGCTTAAGTCCAAGAGTTTGAGGTTGCTGTGAGCTGTGATGCCACAGCACTCTACTGAGGGTGACATAGGGAGACTCTGTCTCAACAACAACAACAACAAATTAGACTTGGATGGGCACCTATAGCTCACTGATTAGGGTGCCAGCCACATATTCCGGGGCTGCTAAACAAACAATAATAATAAAAATTAAAAAAAAAAAGAAATTAAAAAATAGACTTTAGGACAATCCATTGAGACAGAAAGGAGATGGTGGTTGCCTGGGGCAGGGAGGAGAGGTTGAGGAGTTCATGCTAATGAGTATGGAATTTCTTGGAGGGTTATGAAATGTTCTTGAACTGGATTGTAGGAATGGGTGTACAACCTTGTGAATATACTAAAATCCATTCAGTTGTACATTTGAAATTGTACACTATTTGAATTATGTCTGAATAAAGCTGTTATATTTAAAAAACAAACGCAATAGCTCACACCTATAATCTCAGCATTTTGAGAGGCCAAGGCAGGGGGACTGCTTGAGGCCAGGAGTTCAAGACCAGCCTGGGAAACATAGTGAGACTCTGTTTCTACAAAAATAATCATAAATTAGCTGAGTGTGGTGGTGCGCGTCTGTGTCCCAGCTACTAGGGAGGTGAGGTGGGAGGATGACTTGAACCTAGAGGTTCTCAAGTTCCAGTGAGTGATGATCACACCAATATACTCCAGCCTGGGTGACAAAATAAGACCTTAAAACATACACATATGCACAAAGCCCCACCTACACTATGGTACTTTGCTACAGAAGCTAAAACTAATTATAATAAAACACTGTGCTTGTTGAGTCCCTGTTTTCAATTCTTTTGGAACTAGATCTCAGAATGGAATGAATGGAATTTGTGGGTTATAATAAGGCAATTCCACGTTTTCATAAAGAATGGCATTATTATTATTATTATTATTTTTAAGACAGACTCCTTTCTGTCACCCCATCTAGGGTGCAGGGCGCCATCATAGCTCACCACAACCTCAAACTCCTGAGCTCAAGTGATCCCACTGCCTCAGCTGCCCTAAGCTGGAACTATAGGCATGTATCTGGCTAATTTTCCTATTTTTAGTAGAGATGGAGTCTTGCTCTTGTTCAGGCTGGTCTTGAACTCCTGAGCTCAAGTGATTCTTCCTTCTTGGCCTTCCTGAGTGCTAGGACTACAGGTATGAGCCACCATGGTCAGCTTGGGTGCCTTTTTCTATTAATAATTCATCCAAAGGCGCTGTACAGGTGGGCACAGTAGCCCTGCCATGAGGGTGCCCCATCTTCCTACCTTCCATCCACCTAGCCCTTGCCAGGTACCCAGCCATAACCCCAGCAAGAGACAGGGGTTATGTCACACAGCAGGAAGTGGGGGGCCAGACTGGAGCCCAGCCTCCCGGGTTCTCACTCGGTGCTCTCGGATGTTGTGAGGTCTCTCGGATGTTGTGAGGTCAGGCAGGACCATTGGACATGGCTCTATGCAGGCAGCCGGGTTTCTTGCCTCAGACTTCCAGGAGGCCGGCTCAGATTCTGGGGCTGTTTCTTGTTCCTTTTTTGCCCTGCCTGCACCCGCATCCCCACCAGCCTGGGAGGCTGGACGAGGGCTCCCTTCAACCAGGAGGTGGCCATGTGACCTCCATCCATCATCTGTCATCTGTTACCCGTCATCTGTCAGCCACAGGGAGCTGGGGGCAAGATCAGAGAACTGGGCCATCAGTACAGCTGTTCTCCAGCCCTGCTCCAGCCCAGAGTGGGGCATGGGGATCTGTGGGTGAGAAACCTTTGAGTGAGAAACCTGCCTTTCACTGTGGCCGTGGGAAGAGGGTTCCAAACAAGTGGGGTGTGGGCCTTTCCTCTCAGGCCTGGGGCCCTCTGCAGCAGTAATTCCGCCCGCCTTCCACTCGATCCATTATTGATGAGGCCACTGCGGTGGGGGCTATCCCAGCGGAGTCTCCTGGCTGCTGTAGCCAGCTTTCCCAGAGAGCGAAGGGCCTAGGACAAAATGTGCTTGTTCCCAAGAGCTGCCCAGTGAGACAGGCCAGGCTATGGCCTCCAGTGCTCAGAGGTCCAGGGCACCCTCAGGCCAGGGGTGCTATCCATCCAATGGGGAAGAGAGAGCCCAGGGCCTGCTTTGCTCTGACACACTCCATGTGTCCTAAAAGACTCGGGGGGAGACTGCTGACAGCAGCCCAGGGGCGCAGGCTCAGAAAAGTGGCTGGTGGCCCTGCATGCTGGGGAGGCACTGAATGAAGGGGAAGAGGCCAGGAAGGGTCTGCATTGCCTGTTAGGAGGTGTGTGCCCGCACACATCCCAACTGTCCATCAGCTTCCCTCAGGGGAAGGCCTGACATATGGGAGGTGACATTGGGAGACCACAGCAGATGGCAGAGGAGGCTGGGAGCTGCTGGGGAGTGATCTCATCTCACGCTGTGCCCCAAGCCATGGGGTCTGGGGAATGGGGTGACCCAGGGCCCACCCAATGTCCAAAAGGCAAAGCAGGTCCAGGAGCCACTTCTCTGGCAGGAGAGGAGGAATCCCTCTCCAAGCTGAATGCTTCTTCTTCTGAAAGCCCCTCCCTGCGTGCCTTCTGTCACCCCTGCCCTGGGCCCCTCCATTACCATGTCCCCTCTGAAGTGCCCTACAGCCCCCAATTCCTTGTCTACCTGCCAGCATCTCCAGGGGCTTGGGGCTACCAGAGCTGGGGAGAACTGCCTCCCAGTCCAGCCTCACCCACATAGCCCCAAGGCTTATGCTGCTTGTCCAACACACTGGCACCTATGTGGACTGTAGAAGGAATACCTGGGGAAAGGCAGAGGGCCAGGCTGGAAAGGGGCCTCTGGTAAAGCAGAGGGCACGAAGGAGTTAGAATTAGTGAATGATGAAAATCTGAAATTTTTTTTTTGAGACAGAGTCTTATTCTGTCACCCGGGATAAAATGCAGTGGCATCATCGTCGCTTGCTGTAGCCTCATACTCCTGGGTTCAAGCCATCCCCCTGCCTCAGCCTCCCAAGTAGTTGGGACTACAGGCACCTGCCACAACACCTGGCTAGTTTTTCTATTGTTTATAGAGACAGGGTCTCACTCTTGCTCAGGCTTGTCTCAAACTCCTGGGTTCAAGTGATCCTCCTGCCTCAGCCTCCCAGAGTTCTGGGATTACAGGTGTGGGCCACCAAGCTGGGTCTGAACTGGGCTCAAGTGATCCTCCTGCCTCGGCCTCCCAGAGTTCTGGGATTACAGGTGTGGGCCACCAAGCTGGGTCTGAACTGGGCTCAAGTGATCCTCCTGCCTCGGCCTCCCAGAGTTCTGGGATTACAGGTGTGGGCCACCAAGCAGGGTCTGAACTGGGTTCATGTGATCCTCCTGCCTCGGCCTCCCAGAGTTCTGGGATTACAGGTGTGGGCCACCAAGCTGGGTCTGAACTGGGTTCAAGTGATCCTCCTGCCTCGGCCTCCCAGAGTTCTGGGATTACAGGTGTGGGCCACCAAGCTGGGTCTGAACAGGTGCCTTTCACCAGTTGTCTGTCCACTGCTCTGTTCAGTTACCTAGGTCATCGGTGACCTTAGCTCTCCTGGCTTAAGATGCCCCACATCCCTTCAGAGAGATGTTCATCTAGGAGGGGTCCCCGACACACCCCCATGGGCTCAAATGGATCCTGGGGGCCTGCCCTTCCCCGCAGGGGCCAGCAGCAGGGCTGGGAGGAGGGTGAGGTGGGGGCACCCGGAGCACAAAGGTGAAGGAGACTGGGTCATGGGCCCTGCTGTCGTCTCTGTGAAGCTGCAGCAATGGGCTGGGAAGGAGTCAGGAAGTGCAGGGAGCCGGCCACTAGAGAGAGGGCTCGGCCGGGGACCCTGAGGACAGTTGCGAGTAGGGGCCATGGAAATAAACTCCTTTTCAGGGTTACAACCCTGGGCATGGGGCTGGGATCAACTGAGGGACACAGAGATCCAAGGGTGAGGTGAGCCTGAGCAGGATTCTCAGGGGTCAGACCACAGAGGTGGGAGCAGAAGAGAAGGTGCTCGGGAGTGTCCTGCCTTTCAGCTCTCTGCACCTGGGTCTCCTCACCTGTTAGACAGGGACAGGGCAGTTGTGACACTCAGCCCAGAGCACGGCTGTGATTAAATGAGCTTCCCTTCGAGCACTTTGCTGAACACAGAACCGACCCAGAGTGAGTGCCCCGTAAGTTGGGGGGGTGTCTCGCTACTTCCCTAGGAGGCACCCCACTTTTGGGTGACCTCTGCTTTGGGGAATGGGGGCCATGATTTTCACCACACGTGTGTTTGAACTGATGCCGGTGCTCACTGGGGTCAGAGTCAGGGTGCGCCCAGCTCTGGACTCTCCTTCTCAGGGAACCCAAGTGTAAAATACCAGCTATGAGCAACGTCATGAGAGGCTGCATTGTGTGACGAGCTGCTTGTTCGTTCAGATGCCTCTCGGTGGGCCAGGACGGAAGGGAGAATTATAACTTCAGTGATGCCTCACAGGAGACCGAGATAGGGACAAAGGTGACCTGACCCAGCTGGAGAGCCCAAAGCAGGCTTTCCCGAGGAAGCACCCCCATGTGAGTGCAAGTGTCAAAGGTTGGGGCAAGGAGCTGTTTCATGACAAGAAAGCCCTACCCTTGCTTCAGGACAAAAGGGAAGTGGTAGTTCCCTCTGGTGGCCC
The DNA here is from genome assembly GCF_027406575.1 of Nycticebus coucang. Lineage (NCBI taxonomy): Eukaryota > Metazoa > Chordata > Mammalia > Primates > Lorisidae > Nycticebus > Nycticebus coucang. The sequence continues at coordinate 143,124,463 of NC_069783.1, forward strand.
CCAAAGCATCAGGCTTTGGGGTTGTTCACCCTCGTATGGAGTCCCTTCCCACGCTGACTCTGTGGGATGTTTTTGCCCAGTGGGACGTTTGGCCAAAATGTCCCATTGTAGCAAATACGATGTAAATGGAGGCTTGATAAATGTTTACATATTGGGGCTTATCTTTTGAAATATCCCTTCTTGGAAACCAGCCACCATGCTGTGAGGGAGCCCAAGCTACCACGTGGCAAGGCCCTGCCAAGCACCCAGGCTGAGGCCAGGACCAACTGCCAGTCATGTGAGTTGGGCCATTTTGGACCCTGGGACAGTCATCCCAGTACCCCAGCCGCTAACCATGGAGCAGAACAGTCAAATCATAAGCTCAGAAGAGATGATAAATGGTTATTACTTTAAAAAATGGAATTCCTGTTATGCAGCATGAAATAACCCAAACCCTCAGTCCTGCCCTCTACATCCCAGCTCTGATTCTTTCCTGTGCCCAGACCGTCTCTGCCTGGCATGAGGGTCTTTCTGCAGACCTGCCCAGCTTTGACCTGGGATTTTTCTGTTGCTGGCTCCTACCAGGTTCCTTCCAAGACGAGAACAAACCCTCGGGCCCCAAACAGCCTTCACTGGCTGATGCCTTGTGAGGGTTTTGGGGTCAGATAGGACTTCCGGAGCGTGTGACAGTGATGAGGCACGACTGTCTCTGGCCACCAGGAGAACTAAGCACAGGATTGTCCTCTAGGTGGGTCTACGGTTCGAGCAGGGGGCCCTTGGATCAGAGTGCTTCCTGTCTGCTGGGAGCATGTCTGGCTGCAGCAACCTTCCTGCGTCCCTGTCTGCTGGGAGCATGTCTGGCTCCAGCAACCTTCCTGCGTCCCTGTCTGCTGGGAGCATTCTGGCTCCAGCAACCTTCCTCCCTTGCCTTCCTCACCTCCCTTCGAGCACTTTGCTGAACACAGGCCTGATCCAGAGTGAGCACCTCATAAGTGGTGGGGGGTCTCGCTACTTCCCCAGGAGGCACCCCGCTTCTGGGTGATCTCTGCTTTGGGGACTGGGGGCCATAATTTTCACCACAAGTGAAAATTCCTCACACATCTACTGAGCCCCTACTGCAGGGCCTTCCTCCTGGAGGTGCTGGGGAGATAGCAGAGGTGACAAGGTCGCCACCCTTCCTTGGGGTCCCACAGAAGGGTGGGGCACAAAGCGTGGACATGGCTAATCACACCCAGAGTGACAAGTGCTCTGACAATCTTGGGGGTGTCCCTAAAGGCCTTCTGGAGAAGGGCATCCAGCTTTGGGGCACAGAAGTGGGCTAGAGCACTCCAGGCAGAGAACCTGGCACCTGCAGAGACCCCCTTGTGATCTGGGAAGAAGGCTGGGGCACAGGGGGTTACTGGGGCAGGCCAGGGATTTATGGGAATGTCTCCAGCAGAGGAGAAAGACAAGTGAAGGAAGAGGTAAGGTAAAAGTGAAGGAGGTGTAAACACACAGGTGGTCAGAGAGCAGGGAAGGGGCCAGGGACTCGGGGAAGAGGAAAAGATGTTTCTAAAGCAGTTGGCCGTGGTCACTGTGGTCACTTGCTGTGCCCTGGCTGCAGGGGTCTGCTTGTTTAGGCCCACAGGACCAGACCAATCTGCCCAACTTTCTGCCCAGAAATTTCCTGCCAGGTGTTGACAATGGAGGGAACGTTTCTGTTGACTCCTTGTATCAGAGTGGGGGTGTGGGAACCGTACTGAAGCAATCCTGACAGAAAAGATGCTACGTCAGCTCAGCGCAGGGGACAGTGCAGCCCTTGCGTTTCCCTGGAGAGCTTCCTCTCTTCAATCTTCAAAGATTGAAACCACAGAGGCCATTACTGTGCCCTTCAGGGCCTGCAGGGACCAGCTGTCTCTCATGGGCAACATGGGGGAGAGTTCCAGAAAGGACCAGGTACAGAGGCGTGGAGAGTTCCAGAAAGGACCAGGTACAGAGGCGTGGAGAGTTCCAGAAAGGACCAGGTATGGGCATGCACGTAACAGTGCAGTTCTAGCTCAGGGTGATCACAGCAGGACCACATATCCCCTTCTACCACATCCTCGGGCCTGAAGGGGTAAGGGAGGGAGCCGTGGAGAACACCCGCCCCTCGTGGCCTGGCTCTCCTAACCTGTGAAGCTGTTAGGCCAGTTCCTCCCTAATGCACCCCCAGTGCCCTCTCCACCTCCTTGGGCTGCATCTAGTGGATGAGGCTGGGGCTGCAGTCCAGAGAAGGGCCCAGCAAGGCCTTTTTTCAGAATCCAGTGTGTACGGCTTCAAGGATGGCCACTGCGGCACCCTTGGTAAAAGTGAAAGCTGGACAGAAGCTGGATCACCCACATATAGGGCAGGCCAGATGACGGTGACCTTCCATCCACATGAAGAAAAACAGGCCGCTGCTAAGGGAACGTGCAGGCTGGGCGTGTGCTGAGACAGGGCCTGCTGCAGCTGCCTGTCAGTGTGCCTCACATCGTGTCACCCTGGTGGAACAAGGAACGTGCCAGCAACACTGGGGGTGAGGGGTCCGCTGTATTTTACATGCTTTGTACCACCTTCTTTTGTTTCACACCAAGCACAGAACACCTTTAAAAGTGATTTGCATAAAGAAGTGTTTTATATAGGTAAAAAAACAAAGCTAAAAATACGGTAAGGAGGGAATGAACAGGAAAAGATGCCAGTGTTTTCCCCTAACTGATGATTTGGCAATCTCTGTGAGTCGATGAACACACTTGGGGCACCTGCAGTGTGCCGGGCACCAGGAACCTGTAAATGCTCACCACTACGGGAAACCAACGGGGACGCTGGATGCACCCCTGCTGCCTACGGCACAAGGTGGGTGCAGAGCAGGCACAGCCAAGGTGACAGGACCAGGGGCTGGTTTCCAGGGGTGAGACCCATGGAAGTGCTCTGGGCTGGAGGGTATGTGGGTGTGGGGTGCTCCTGCCTGCCCTGGGTTTGCAAGAGGAAGCAGTTGAGAGAACATGCTGGACTGTGGAGGGCCTCCGAAGCCTTCCAAAGACATGTGGACACCATCGCACAGGGCCTAAGAGACATGCAGGCCAGTGGGACAGACGGATAGAGGCGGCAGTGGGCATGAGGGCCAGAGCAGGGCAGTGTCACGCTCAGGCTGCAGAGCAAGTTACCCCAGGGTGGTTGTGCAGCCCCCCTCCTGTAACTGGTCAGGTAAATTCATCTTCCAGATAAGCCAGAGAGGTGCAAATGGCTTGCTCTGCCTACCCAGTCCTGCTGCCTAGGAGGCCAGCCCATCTCCCGCCAGAGAGGGCCCTCAGTCAGAATTAGCCTGAGAGACCCTCTTGTTCATTGAGCTCCGGGGCAGGTGGGGGCAAGGTCTGCCTGGGGATGCCTAGAGCCTATGGCAGAGTGACAGTGGACAGAGAGACGTAGAGGTCTGAGGCGGAGAACTATAAGCTTTTTGCAGAAAGCAGAAAACTTAGAAAACTCCTGGGGACATGGAAGGTGGGTACTCCTTCAGGTGCTGAATTTGACAAGTCCAGGTTGCCTGGTACATGGTGCTAAGAAGGCTTCTGAGGTCACATGGCTGGGGAAGAGGGCCAGGGTCAGCTGCTGATGCAGGCCCGGGGTGAGGGGTGTGGCCTGGGGCAGGCTTATCCCGGGTTTGCAGTCCTAAGGCCTCTGAAGGCCAAGGGAGACTGTCTGACGACCCTGGGACCAGCCTTTTAGGGGATCACTGTAGTGTTCCCAGCAGCCAGGCAGTGTGGGGTCCCCGGGCAGCCAGTGGGAACCTTTCCTGGCTCCTGACCTGCCAAAGAGAAGTGGCTGAGCCCTGGGGCTCTGCAGAGAAGACAGGCCCTCCACATCCCGAGGGTAGACACGCTGCAGAGCTCAGGTTCCACATCACCTTTCCACAGGTGCAGGGTGTGGAGGCCTCTGACACAGGCCCCAGCTAACAGCAGCCCAGGCTAGAGGGCTGCTTGCTCTCCTGGCTCTCGGGTGGACTTCCCTCCATTCCTGCAAGGAGAATTGCATCAACTGAGCACCCTGCAGCTGACTGGGCAGGGGCCACTCTGACCCTGACAGTCAGAGTGGTTAACTTGGGCTCCTAGGCCTGCCATGGGCCTAAAGGCCCAGGGGACATTTCAGGTGGTGGACCAGAGTAGACAAAGGCACAGACCAGAAGAGCCAGAACGAGGCCACATCTTCAGCTGTCAGGACAGCAAGGAGCAGGGAAGGAGTCTGAGACTACAGGTGGGGTCAGGAAAGCTGCAGGCCTGAGGCCAGGGTGACGGTCAAGACAGGGGTGTCCAAGGACAGCAGAGGGCCACAAATTGAGGAAATGGCAGGGTCTGAGGTGACAGGAGGATGGTGGATGTCCCTACCCCCCTTGGCCAGGCCCATACGCACGGATGAGGCCTCCATCGCCGACCTGCAGCTGGGCGCTGCTCCGCCTTTCCAGGTCCTGCAGCACCGAATGCTCGAACGCCAGGGCGGCCACGCGGCTGAAGAATGCCTTCACATTCTCCCCTGTGGGCCCCGAGGCAGCCGTGACTACCCCTGGTTGCATTTGGCGTAGGAGCCAGGACGGGCCTCTCTGAGGTTGGCCCATGGCCCCTCCTAGAGCACCCTGACAGGAACAGCAGCACAGGACAGTGCAGCCTGCCCACCCGTGTTATAACGGCTGTGCCTGCCAGCCCCCCTCCCACCTGTCGCCCCCTCTCCACCTGCCCACCCCACTCCCTCACACCTCTGAGCCTTCATTCTCCAGTATCTACTCTTCTAATCAGTTGCCATTGACCACTAAGGGCCGGGTGCTGGGACATGTGGAGCTCTGGACAGACACTTTTGATAGCTGTTGGATGGGGCTGTGAGGATTACTGTGCTCCCCTGTGGAGTCTCTGTGTATCTTCCTCCAAGTGGAGTTGCTGCCCATCAGGGGGCCGCTTGCTCCCAGGCCCCAACGGGAACACTGTACACACCCCTGGTGCAGTGTGCAACCTGAACATCTGCTCAGGGCAGTCCTGCTTGGCCCATAGCAAGCTCTCTATAAACTGTTAACCTGACAAAGGAGGGCAGGTTCTGACAGCAGAAGGGAGACTGTCTGAAAGGAGCAATAGAGGACACCAGGGACTGCCAGGTGTTTGCACTGGGCTGGAGGTGGCACCGACCTTCAGCGCACACCCAGTCCCTGGCTGGGTGTTCACTGTCTTTCCCTGCCAGGGGCAAGCACTACTGGGTCTGATTTCTTGAGTGCCCAGAGCCCTAGGGGCCCACTATGTGCCAGACACTGCACGCTATTCCCTTTCATCCCCGACAACCTGTGATTTCAGTCTGCTCTTCGTGTCTCTCCATTTTCTAATTTTTCCTCAGTAACTACATACAGATGTGATTTAAAATTTCCTTTTCCTAACAAAACCAAGACGGGCAGCATCGGCCTGATTCCCAGAAGAGACGACTGAGGCTTGGAGAGGTGGGCATCTTGCCAGGGGCTGGGGGCTCAGTGTGGCTTTGGGCAGACTGGGTGGGGAGTGGGATGGGTGAGAGCTGGGGGCTGCAAGCCACGATGATACCCAGGAGGGAGTGGGAGCCCCCCCCCCTTACTGGGCCTACTACATGCTGAGAAGTGTCACACACTTGGCATCTGAGGGGCAGGGGCAGGACAGTGCCGTAGTTACAGGTGTTTCCATCCTGGCTCTGTTGCCTCCTCCCCTGTGGGCCTGGGAGTGACTTCACAGGGATAAGACAGAACCTGCCTCCTAGGTAGTCCTGAGGGCTGCCTTGGAGAACATGCCAACATGGCATGAGGCAGGGCTGCTCCTCCCCCACCCCTGAGGCAGGCCTCCTAAGGCACTACCAATTGCCAGCATGGGGGGCTGTCACGCCAGTACATGCGGGGCCACGGAAGGGAAAGGCAGACACACAGGGAGAGCGGCATGGCCTGAGAGCCGTGCTCTGTCCCCACCACAGTGACAACCCGGGTCCCACTCACCGGTCTTGGCGGACACCGACCAGTACTCAGCCTGCATCTGGTTGGCCATGTGCACAGCCTCTGCTTCGGCCTGCTCACACGCTGCCCCTGACTGGGAGAAGTGGCCTCGCTGACGCGGGGCTTGCACCCGTCTGCAGAGGCCCCTGGGGAGGCAACTGCCTGTTCCCCACGGTGCCACTTCCCTCCCTCAAACATGGGCTGCAGGTGGAGGCACTGTCCTATGGGCCATCCAAGCCTCTAGTGCTGCTCTGCTCACCAGAAGGTCCTTCTTGGCTCCCACCAGGAAGATGAAGCAGGAGCTTGCCTCATTCTCTCGTAGCGCGTCCTGCAGCCACTGCCTGGAATACAGAGGGGAGACGGCTGAGACATGCCACCTACCCACTCACCCAGAGCAGGGCACAGGGTCACACACCTCCCTAAGGCCAGCTACATCGGCCTGGAGGTGCAGGAGGGGCGCCTTGGCCCATGCTCGCTGGACAGGGTGCTGGCACCACCACCAGATGGGCTCAGCTGGATAGGAAGGGGTGGAAATACAGGAGCACTGTTAAGGGGCAGTGAAGACCCCACTCTGGCCCTGGCTTGGCCCTCGACTCATGAGACCTTGGGTGAGTCCTGCACTTTTATTAACTAGAACGATCACCCCCGCTTCCCTCACAGGGCTTGGAAGATGCTGGATGTGAATGTCCCAGGGCTTTGGTCCACCAGCTGGACGACTCCCAGCAGAAGCAAGATGGCCTCCCAGCCTCGGTCACATTACCAGTTTGCTGTGCCCTAGATAGCAAGGGCCAAATTCATGTCCCTTCAGACTAGACTGGCTCTAAAATTTTAAGGCCCAGGGCAAGGTGAACGAACATATGAGACCCCTCCTTCAAACTGATTAACTTTTGAGATGGTGACAGCAGAGTATTAAAGCAAGTGCAGGCTCTTTGGAGCACGTGCCCTGCTGAGACTGTGCTGGCCTCACACTCAGGTGCTACCGCCCACTGGCTTCGGAGTGGGGATCCCTTTCAGGCAGCTTCCTAAACCCAGGGGAAGCACAGGGGCTGCAGAACCCGGACTTGCCTGGTGTGCTCCAGAGTCTGCACGTCAGTAAGGTCAAAGGCTGTGATGATCACTGGACCCGGAAAAAGGCAACAGCCAGTCAGCCACAGTGAGGCAAACAGTGTGACAAAGAGAGGCTCTGTGTCAAAAAGGAGGGGCCCAGGAGGAGCCCAGTTCCTGAGGAACTGCCAGGGCGCCCCCCTCCTGGCACTCAGTACCAGACCCCACGATGGAAGGTGGGGAGGAAACACTGCACGGCTCCCAGGACCCTCCTCCCCACTGCCCTCCCCTGATGCACCCAGCAGCCCAACCTCAGGGTAGAACCCAGGGAGGGTGGAGAAGGCAGGCAGGACACTCAAGGCTTTGACAGCAGAGACTCTCGGCCACTTTTGGCTAAGGGGGCTCGGATGAGGGTCTTAACTGCTGAGCCTCAGTTTCCCCACCTATAAAATGGTGGCAATGACACCTCTAGCTCTCAGGTGCAGCTGTTTTAAAAAGCTATTTGTCCAGGGCCTGTCACAGGACAGACTGTCAACAATGCAGCTATGGCTATGACGATGACTGCAACAGCCAGCTTTAGGGAAACAACTTCTGTGGAGCTGGGTGGGCAGAAAAGGATGCAGTCTGTTCCCTGAGCTCCTCTGGTCACTGCCCCGCCCTGTCCAGTGGTGTTGGGGAATGGGGAGTGCTGGACCCCCTTAGGGAGGACATTCCAGGACAATGGCTGTGCTCTACTGGCCACCAGGCGTGTGAGCAGGGCTGGACAGGGGCTTCCTCTACACTTGGCTGAAGGCTGCAGGAGTGCCTAGGTCCCCTCCGGAAGCAGCGGGGAAGGGAAAAGAAACTGAGGACAGGGATGACGGCAGCCAGGCTGCTGTTTGCAGACTGCTGCGACGAGGCACCTCACACCTCATCCCCATGGGAGAAGCATACCCTCTCAGAAGAGAGGGGCTGGAGAGGCCATGTGGCGCTCATGGTTTGTTTCCTGATTTTGCTTCTTCCAAATACTAAAGAAGGTGTTGTTTTTTTTTTTTTTTACCACATTAAGTAGACATAATGGCACCCTATAATAATTTGAGTCTGGTTCTAGAAGCTTCTGACGGTCCTCTCACATCTCCTACTGAACTCCATCTCTGTCTTCCCCCAGGAAGGTGGGGTGGGCGCAGGCAGCTAACGTGTGCCTCCTGCTGACTGTCAGTGCTGCCCGGTGCACGGGCTGTCCTCGGCTCTGGAGGTCCCACTGGGGACCTGGCTGTCCTCCCATGGCCCCTTGTCACTCATCCTCTTTGGCCTAGCCCCTCCTGTTGAGGAGGGACAGCCTCTTCCCTGGAGTCCAATGCTGCTCTTTCTTGCTGGGGCCTCTCTCAGGATCTTTCTGAGCTGAAGACTGGGGCTGAGATTTAAAGCCAGCACCCACCACCACAGAGTCTCTAAAGGGCCAGCCAGGCCCCAGCATGAAGGCAGCTTCCCTGTCCCTAGGCAGCAGCCCAGGTGTTTTCTCAGTGGTCAGAGGCCAGAAACTGGAGCATCTGGGTTTCCTGTGGTGCAGTTGAGCCAAGAGTCCTACTGCACATGGCTGAGGGCCCCAGAATTGCAGGCTGCTCACCCTGGGCACCCCGGTAGTAGGCAGATGCGATGCACTTGAACTTCTCCTGCCCAGCTGTGTCCCAGCTGTAAGGTGGGTGAGAGAGAAAAGAAAAGCAGTGGGAGGTTAAGCAATTGTAGGGTTTTGAGTCAACAAGCTAGTGGGAGGGAGGGTAGGAGACCTGAGCGTCCATGCCAATGGGTAGGCTTCAAGAAGTGCCTATTGTGACGCCTCTGTCCCTGTCGCCAGGTTCTCATGATCCCTTCCTGGGTGCTTGGAAGTGCCTGGGGTGTGGGGGGGACCTCTCTCACTGCAGTCACTGTGGCTGGGGAGAGGGGCTGTGGCATTAGTCGGTCCACTGCCCTGATGAATGGAAGTGCAGCTTGGTCTCTGCTGGCTGGGACATTAAAAAGGAGTCCAGGGGCCGGGCACGGTGGTGGCTCATGCCTGTAATCCCAGAGCTTTGGGAGGCTGAGGCCAGAGGATCATTTGAGCCCAGGAGTTCAAGGCCAGTCTGAACAACACAGTGAGACCCTGTCTCTACATAAAAAAAAAAAATTAAAATAAAATTACCTAGTTGTGGTGGCATGCACCTGTAGTCCTAGCTACTTGGGAGGCTAAAGGTGGAGGATGGCTTGAATCTAGGAGTTTGCAAGGTTACCATGAGCTATGATTGCACCACTGTACTCTAGCCTTAGTGACAGGGCGAGACCCCATCTCTTAAAAAAAATAAAAGTAGCATATGGCCCACAATGGGGCTTCCCTTAAAGATGTGGACTTCTACCTACAGAAGAGGGTCTGTGAATGGTGCTGGGGCTCTAGGCTGGGCCTCCAGCTGTGGCTCTTGTCACCTGCTCACTGGGGCATTGCTTCACCTTCTGCGCTGCAGGTCCCAGGTCCCTAACAGGTGACTTTGAGCAGTTAGCTCCAGCTCTCTGGATGTCAAGAAGGACTTAGGAGCCCTAGGTCCATGGAAAAGAATGCAAAGTCGATCAATGTCTGCCATGGGCACAGCCTAGTAGAGGAGAAGGCCCACATGCTGAGATCTACTCACGCTGGTTTAGAACAAGGCAGGAGGTCAATATGTAGGGACGGGTCTGAAAATCTATCCCATTTTAAAGTCAGCAGATCGAAATTTAACTTTTCTCAGTAAACCAAAAAGTAGACAGACCACAAGTAGCACACTGTTTGGTCTGAAAAATTTTTAAGGGATCCAGAGAGATGCAGTGACAGGTTTTTTTTTTCATTAATTCATTCATATTTCCTTTCATTTCTGAAGAAGACTCTGGAGGGAGGAGCTGGGAGTGGTGGCCTGAGAGTGGGGCCTGTTGGGAGGCTGCCAGTTGTCTCAATGTAAGACAAGAGCTGGGACAGTATTCCTGTTTTGTCCTGGGCCCTCTGATGAGATACAGCCTGTGGTCACAACAGTGAGTCTAGCCACCAGCTACTCTCTCATTCTCTACCCAGGCTGCCCTCACAGGCTCTTTGCAGTCCCAGTTTTGCAGCTCCCACAGTACCTCAGCCCTGTGTTCTTACAGCCTCTTTTGCTCTGGACTAATCCTATACTCTCCCTCAGGCCCAGTTTGGTATCATCTGTCTGCAGCACCCCAGGGCTGAGGAGGTCCTGAGAGGGGAGGGAACAGTCTTGACAGAGTCAGGAGCTCATGCAGGCTCAGCTCAAACCGGGTCAGGGGACTGAGGGAGGAAGCTGGGAGAGACAAAGGGGAAGGGGGCCAAGACAGAGTCCTGGTGATTTCCAGCAGGCAAGCCCGGGGCAGGGACGGCCATGTAGGAGAGCACGGAAAGGGGAGGGTCCAGGCAAGATGCTAGCCAGGGTGGGTAAGGCTCAGGCGAGAGAAAACCAGAGGAGGGACGAAGCCCCTGGGCCACTGAGAGGGGCTGGCAGGGGGGAAGACAGACAGAACAACAGACAGAGGCACTCACATCTGCAGGCTGTAGGGAATCCCCGCAATCTCAAAGCGCTCAATTTCAAAGTCCACCCCAATGGTGGCCTTATAATCTCGGTCAAAAACATTCTTGCAAAACCTGTGGGAGGAAGAGAAGTCATCAGAGAAGTGTCCTCACAGAAGCGTGCACGGAAGCTTCCCTGTGATAGTGCGAGTGTGGATGGACAGAGTAGCCACCCAGAACGCGTGCGGGAAGGGAGGGGCAGGAGCCCTGGAAATCTGCAAGTTAGAAGCTAAGTGAAACTGGGTGTGCAACCACGGGGAAGGCAGCGGACGGGTGAGTCTGTGGTCCCAGGGGTACAGAGGCATGGACACCAGTCTCCCGGATGCCCGACCCTACCATCTCCCTGATTTCTGGTACCCCTTTCCCTCCAGCTGCCACCAGGCTGAGGCACAGTGGTTCCTGGGAGCCACACTGTTCCTACTGTGACACTGTCATTTGGGCCACCCAGGTAGAGGTGTGACAAGCTGGTGCTAGAGGGTGTGGCCGATGGGGCTTAGGAGCTGCGTACCTGTGGATGAGGCTGGTCTTCCCCACGTAGAGATCGCCAATGACAACCACCTTGGAGAGTCTGAGCCTGTGGAAGATACATCCATGTGGCCTCAGGCAGAGTCTGTGGACACTCACAGGCCCTTCCTTCCCTGAGCTCTCTGCTAGGGAGCCACCACTCACTCCAGAACGTAGGACAGGACACCCTGTCCCCCCTCTCCAGACATCAGAGGGGAGGGTGGGAGCGCCTGCATTGCTCTGGGGATGCTGATGCCCCTAGAGCTGCACCTCAGAGATTAATGAAATTGAAAACAAAAGAACCATTCAGAAAATTAATGAAACAAAGAGTTGGTTTTTGAACAAATAAATAAAATAGATAAACCTTTGGTTAGACTAACTAGAAATAAAAAAGTAAAATCTCTAGTAACCTCAATCAGAAATGATAAAGGGGAAATAACAACTGATGCCACAGAAATACAAGAGATCATCTCTGAATACTACCAGAAAATTTATGCCCAGAAATTTGACAATGTGAAGGAAATGGATCAATATTTGGAATCACACTCTCTCCCTAGACTTACCCCAGATGAAATAGATCTCCTGAACAGACCAATTTTAATCACTGAGATCAAAGAAACAATAAAAAATCTTCCAGCAAAAAATGCCCTGGTCCAGATGGCTTTACCCCAGAATTTTATCAAACCTTAAAAGAAGAGTTTATTCTTATATTGCAGAAATTATTCCAAAAAATTGAGAAGGAAGGAATCTTCCCCAACACATTCTACGAAGTAAACATTACTCTGATACCAAAGCCAGGGAAAGACCCAACTGAAAAGGAGAATTTCAGACCAATTCAGACCAATCACTAATGAATATAGATGCAAAAATTCTCAACAAAATCTTAGCTAACAGATTATAGCTTATCATCAAAAAAGTCATACATCATGATCAAGTAGGTTTCATCCCAGGGATGCAAGGCTGGTTTAATATACGCAAGTCTATAAACGCTATTCACCGTATCAAGAGAAGTAAAACCCAAAACTATATGATCCTCTCAATAGATGCAGAAAAAGCATTCCACAAAATCCAGCATCCTTTTCTAATTAGAACACTGAGGAGTATAGGCATAGGTGGCACATTTCTAAAACTGATTGAAGCTATTTATGACAAACCCACAGTTAATATTTTACTGAATGGAGTAAAACTGAAAGCTTTTCCTCTTAGAACAGGAACTAGACAAGGTTGTCCTCTGTTACCATTACTATTCAACATAGTGCTGGAAGTTCTAGCCAATACAATTAGACAAGACAAGAAAATAAAGGGCATCCAAATTGGAGCAGAGGAGGTTAAATTCTCCCTCTTTGCTGATGATATGATCTTATCCTTAGAGCACCCTAAAGACTCAACCACAAGACTCTTATAAGTCATTAAAAAATACAGTAATGTTTCAGGATATAAAATCAATGTCCACAAGTCAGTTGCTTTTGTATACACCAACAACAGCCAAGATGAGATGTTAATTAAAGACACAACTGCCTTCACCATAGCCCCAAAGAAAATGAAATACTTAGGAATATACCTAACAAAAGAGGTGAAGGACCTCTATAAAGAAAATTATGTAACCTTAAGAAAGGAAATAGCAGAGGACTTTAACAAATGAAGAACATACGCTGGGAAGAATCAACATTGTTAAAATGTCTATACTTCCCAGAGCAATTTACTGAGTCAATGCCATCCCTCTTAAAATACCAACATCCTATTTTCAAGACTTGAAAAAAAATGATTCTGCCTTTTGTATGGAACCAAAAAACCCTCATATTGCTAAGGCAGTTCTTAGTAATAAAAACAAAGCTGGGGGTATCACCATACTGGATTTTAGGCTGTATCACAAGGCCATGGTGGTCAAAACAGCATGGTACTGGCACAAAAATAGAGACATAGATATTTGGAATCAAATAGAAAACCAGGAAATGAAATCAACAATTTACAGCCACCTAATCTTTGATAAACCAAACAAGAGTGTCCACTGGGGGAAAGATTCCCTACTCAATAAATGGTGCTCGGAGAATTGGATATCCACATGTAAAGACTGAAACTGGACCCACACCTTTCTCCACTCACAAAAACTGATTTAAGATGGATAAAGGACTTAAATTTAAGGCATGAAACAATAAATATCCTCAAAGAAAGAATAGTAAAAACACTGGAAGGTATCGGCCTGGGGAAAGATTTTATGAAGAAGACTGCATGGCAATAGCGACAACAGCAATAATAAACAAATGGGATTTAATTAAATTGAAAAGCTTCTGTACAGCCAAGGAGACAACAAACAAAGCAAATAGACATCCTACCCAATGGGACAGGATATTTGCATATTGTCTGATTCAAAGACAAACACTTAATGACAAGGATCTATACAGAACTTCAACTAATTCACAAGAAAAAAACCAACAATCTCATACATCAATGGAGAAAGAGAGATGAATAGAATCTTCTCCAAAGATGACAGACGAATGGCCAGCAATCATATGAAAAACTGCTCACCATCCCTAATTATTAGAGAAATGCAGATTAAAACAACCCTGAGATATCACCTAACCCCAGCGAGAATGGCCTATATAGCAAAATCTCAAAACTGAAGATGCTGGCGCGGTTGTGGAGAGAAAGGAACACTTTTACACTGTTGGTGGGACTGCAAACTAATACAACCTTTTTGGAAGGATGTTTGGAGAAACCTCAAAGAACTCAAGCTCGACCTCCCATTTGATCCTGCAATCCCATTCCTGGGCATCTATCCAGAAGGAAGAAAAAAAAAAAAAAAAAAACTTTTATTATGAAGACACTTGTACTAGGCTGTTTATCGCAGCCCAATTTACAATTGCCAAAATGTGGAAACAACCTAAGTATCCTTCAACCCAGGAATGGATCGGTAAGGAATATGTATACCATGGAATATTATTCAGCCATAAAAAGTGGAGATTTTGCAGCATTTGTACTAACCTGGATGGAGGTGGAACACATCATTCTTAGTGAAGCATCACAGGAATGGAGAAGTATGAATCCTATGTACTCAATCTTTATTTGAAGACAATTAGTGACATGGTGGGGCGTGGGGGAAGGGGAAAGCAGACAGAGAAGGAGGGAAGGGGTGATGGAAAGGAAAGGAAGAAGAAAAAAAAAGAACAAGAAAATAGTGACTAATTTTCACATAAATTGTTTTTTTTTTTTTTTTTTTTTTTGTAGAGACAGAGTCTCACTTTATGGCCCTCGGTAGAGTGCCGTGGCCTCACACAGCTCACAGCAACCTCCAACTCCTGGGCTTAAATGATTCTCTTGCCTCAGCCTCCCGAGTAGCTGGAACTACAGGCGCCCGCCACAACGCCCGGCTATTTTTTGGTTGCAGTTTGGCCGGGGCCGGGTCCGAATCCGCCACCCTCGGTACATGGGGCCGGCGCCCCACCGACTGAGCCACAGGCGCCGCCCCATAAATTGGTTTTAATTTTGACCAAAGTATATTACTTAAATATTAATTTTTAACCCAAGATGTTAATATGTTGTTTAGGATATTATATCCTCATTTATAAGTGACATATGTTTGTAATTTCTCCTTTATGATAATATATTTTCTCCAACTTTAATAACAGGTGTACCCCGATGAAGTAGAATGATTTTGGTGTATTTCTTCTTTTTCTGTTGCCTATAAGATTTAGCATGATCTGTTTTTTGAAATTATCTTTTACTTTTATTTATAAATATTAGTTGTCTATTCTTTGATACTTAAAAAAAATAATAAGAAGTTAACTGATGACTCCATACTGAATCTCAGAGTCAAAGCATTCTATAATAGACATGCTCTTATTTGACAATGTGACTGTTACTTTCTTTGCATCATCATCATCATTATTATTATTATTGCTTAAGATTTCGATGTAGCAATTGTCTGATTCCTTTCCTGAATGTATTTGTTTGTTCGTTCATTACGAGGTTTTTGTTTCTAGTCCTCATCTTTTTTTTTTTTTTTTTTTTGTAGAGACAGAGTCTCACTGTACCGCCCTCGGGTAGAGTGCCGTGGCGTCACACGGCTCACAGCAACCTCTTAACCCTTGGGCTTACGCGATTCTCTTGCCTCAGCCTCCCGAGCAGCTGGGACTACAGGCGCCCGCCACAACGCCCGGCTGTTTTTTGGTTGCAGTTTGGCCGGGGCTGGGTTTGAACCCGCCACCCTTGGCATATGGGGCTGGCGCCCTACTCACTGAGCCACAGGCGCCGCCCGTTTTTGTTTTTTTTTTTGTGGTTTTTGGCCAGGGCTAGGTTTGAACCCGCCACCTCCGGCATATGGGACCGGCGCCCTACTCCTTGAGCCACAGGCGCCGCCTTAGTCCTCATCTTAAACATTGTTATTGTTATGAAACTTTAAAGTCTTTTTAATTTTGTGAAGGCAAAAAAAAAAAATGGAAACCTAATTAACACATGTATATGTAAAAATAAAAATAAATTAAAAAAAAAAAGAAAACAGGACTTGAGTATTGAGAATGTTTTGCTTAGATTTAAAATCATCAGAGTAACCAGCAATAACCAAAAAATGGTTCCCCAGGAAAAGAGAGCACTTAATCCTATCACTTAAATATAGAACCTAATCCCATCCCAGCCCACCCCCAAGGAGTCATGGTTTTGCATTTTTACTCAGAAAACTCAATCATCCTTGAGTCATCTAAAACTACAGTGGATTGTGGTGGGGTAGGCTGGGTGTGGAGGCTCACGCCCTATAATCCTAGCACTCTGGGAGGCTGAGGCGGATGGATTGCCTGAGCTCATGGGTTGGAGATCAGCCTGAGCAAGAGAGAGATCCCATCTCTAAAAATAAATAGCCGGGTGTTGTGGCAGGTGCCTGTAGTCCTAGCTACTCGGGAGGCTGAGGCAAGAGAATCACTTGAGCCCAAGAGTTTGAGGTTGCTGTGAGCTATGACACCACGGCACTCTCCCAAAGTGGACAAAAGTGAGACTCTGTCT